>NC_140957.1:6422500-6752500 GCF_014529385.1 Adiantum capillus-veneris
AGAGACTATTGCTCGCCAAACAGAGGAAATGAGGGAAGCAAAGCTTAAGGAGAAAGCAAAAGTAGCAGTGGAGTCCCAGAAACAAACAGAGTGCAATGTGACCCTGTCTATAGAGGCAATGAATCAAGAAACTCTACTTTCAATGAAGAATGGTTTGCTTGCAGCGATACCATTTGTAGATGGAACCAGAAAGCTAGCTCTGGAAAAGGTGGACATTGATTTATTGCAGAATCCAGATGCTCAGATTTCAGACACAATTATCTATGCTTGTCTTAAGTAAGTGTTACTATCTTGCTAGCTTTGAAAACTCAGATAATAGGTTTGCTAACTCAGGTAGAGTCTCTGCAGCCTGATCAAAAGTCAACTCCCATTGCACACTCACACAGAGGTGTTTCTCCTTGATCCACAAATGTCTGTAATTATTAGACAAAAGAATAGTCCATCTGGGACCTTTGAGAGCTGGTTTCTCCACTGTGCTATGCTGGAAGTTACTGTGATCATCTTCCCATATGAGAACAACCATCACTGGAGTCTCATATGCCTTGATGTTGACCAACCAGCAATGTGGGTGTTCAATTCAATAAAAGGAACCCACCCTGAAATTAGGCTGTAAGTGTTTTGTATCAGAAAGTGTTTATTATAGATATCCATGTAAATTTGAAGCCTCATGCTAACATCTTGACATTGCTTTGTGCAGTTGTATAAAGAGGTTGTTGCTTGCCTATGGCAAGCTATGTGGAAGGTATGAACTATACAAGGCCCCAATCAAAGAAGTACCTGTCCCAAATCAAACCGATGGGAATTCTTGTGGCTGGAGATGTCTTCTCCATGCAGAATATGTCCTGCAAAGTTACTTTGCATTAAAACCTTTCATGACTAAGGTACCCATTTGGCAATGCATTCAGTTAGTTTTGGTTTAGTCTATAAAAGAATTCTCATCATGTGGTCTTTCAATTTTGCAGAGTGCTTTAAAAAACTACACATATGATTATTTGCAAAGATACCGGGTAAGTTTAATACAACACCTGCTTACTATGTCTAGCCCTAGAGAGCTTGAAGATAGCGGCTTGGATGAGCGCACTATTGATCTTACAAAACATGATGTGCCACCACGACAAACCCCTACATCCGATACAGTGGAATCGCATCGGGCCGAGGGTGTCATATCAGTAGAAGATCAAAGTGTCGAGGATGAGGAAAGGACAAATGAGCATATGGAAGCTGCTAAGGTTCAACCGGAGGAGACAATGAAAGAGCCAAGTCAGCCAGTGGAAGAGCCAAAAGAGCCTATGGCTGAAACCCAAGATGAGGAAAGCAGGCCTATAGATGAGCAAAAGGATATGGATGAGGAAAGCAGGCCTAGGGATGAGCAAAATGATATGGATCAGGGAAGGATGTATGAGGCAAGCCGATCAACCTTGAATCAGGCAGAAAGGGCCATGGGGGAGACCCCTGATGAAGATTTGAATGATGACTATGAAGATAAAGCGGAGGAGAGCAACAACGACATGAACACTACAGAGACCCAGTATGGACCCTTGCTACCTGTAGATACGGTTGTTCCGGTAATGTCTATTCAAGTATGGCAAAATATGTTCAGCTTCTAACTACTTATATGTACTTGTCAACTTTTACAGAGGTTGATTATCTTGGACGTCAATGGATTGCTGCTGATGCGGGTGCCTCTCGGTGACAGAGGACCCTTTGAGGATTTGCAAACGTTTCGGATGGGAACTTGTCGAGCTGTGGTTTGTCCAGGAACCAAGGAATTTATTGAGTTTCTTCTTCCGCGCTTCAGAGTTGGCATATGGTCTTCAATGCAAAGGCAAAACTTATCGCCACTAGTTGCAATAGTTTGCAGTGTATGCCAAGCTCACACGTCAGAATTTGCCTTTTTGTATGATCAAAGAAAATGCATTACCGTTGAGGGCCACTACCACCCTAAAAAACCAGGATTACCTCTTTTGTACAAACCGTTTAGCCAAATCGGTGTACCCTTTGATGCAACTAATACACTACTAATTGATGATACTCCTGAAAAGGGAGAACTAAATCCGCCGGGAACAACTATCTCACCACCTTCTTTCGAGGGGCATTCCTTCGATTTTTACCTTGAAGACATTCTGATTCCATACTTACAGAAATTGTATCTCAGTCCATTGTTCACGGACGAGTTTGTACTTTCTAATGAATTAAGATGATTCTTCTATCTGTCTTTGTCTTGTCTAACATATATATATATATATATATATATATATATATATATATATATATATATATATATATATATATATATATATATATATATATATATATATATATAGAGAGAGAGAGAGAGAGAGAGAGAGAGAGAGAGAGAGAGAGAGATTTGACGTGGTAAAGAAATGTATTTCAAGCACACTTTTTCACAGGGCACAATTGAAAAATGAGATCAATAAACTTCATGTCTTGAAAGTCATTTGTATACACTTGGGTTTACAAGAATATCTGTTACATTGACACTACTTCAACCCGACCATCCAACTCTTTGCACAAAATATCTTTTTCTCTTCGCCGCATCACCTTACGGCCAGCTAAGAAAAAGGAAAAATCTGATAGTTCCTTGTCCATTGACTCTTCAATGATGTCATTTTGCAAATGCTGAAGACTGCATAGCTCCCTTATTGTAACCACCAATAGTAGGCCATGCTCTTTATCAATCACTTCCACATCCACAGTAGGATTATCTTCCAAACCTGCAGAAACCTGGTCCATAGGAATGTACTTACCGTTTAGCATTTGTGATCGCATATACCAAAATGAGAGTAACAGTGATTGGCTTGCAATCATGTACTTGACAACTAGAGTATCAAGCGCGACCTCGCACCGTAAACCAATCTCTTCCTTTGCATACCATCCTTTGTCAAGAAGTTTGTCACAGGATGACTACTGAAATGACTTGCACATGAACATAGTTTTTGTAACTATGATGTTGTAGCTATGAAACAGCTCTATGAAGAGTGCAACAGGACAAAAGTTTGCAATTCTAACCAGTTTGGTAGGAATAGAGCTACGTAGAGACCTTTGTATATCCTTGTAGAGCTTACTTCGCATTGCCTCCACCATTGTTTCCTCGAGAACTGGCCAGTCCACAGTGTTCCAATCGGTTGGTAGAGGCAGTTTCACCAACATGCCATTCTTATTCCCTGAGCTGAGTTGGTAAAAGTGGTCATAAAAAAAGATTCCCTCATCAGCCAATCTTTTGCTGCTCCTCTCTGAGTACTGTAGAGAACCAATATGGGCATGTACAACATGGAAGAGGCCTATTATGCACTCCACAGGCTCCCATTGCTCATAAGAAGAGGGATAAACATCTGCAATATATATAAGAAGAGTTAAACTAAGAGTATCAATAAGTACAAATGACAAATCTAATGTAATTGAGTTGTGAAGAGTAGAGACATTACTCATAACAAGCGGGAGAAACATTGCAAAATATATAAAAAAAGTTATAATGAGAGTATCAGTAAGTTCACATGTCAAGAGTACTTACAATTGCAACGTGGTTGATGTATATCTGATACATTTCCACTGTTTGCTATCACCTCTGGATGGGTAAACACATGCTGAACAAGAACTTCCTTTACAGATCTTTTGCCGATCTCAACTTTGAAATCCAACACCCTGGCCTTCCATGCTGAGCGGTAAACGTTGATACCACTAGACCTCTTGGGTCTTCTTGGTTGCATGAGGACCCATGAACCTTTGTTTATCCTTTGTCCAACCCATTGGTTGTTTGCACTTATTGAAGCTGGTATTGTAATTAAGGATATGCTACTACTTGGCCTTCTAGGCAAAGTGCCGTTGTTGTTTGTTGGTGTGAGAGACAGTAAACACCTTGAGGCTCTTGGGCGAGAAGACGTGGATGCCATAACTCTCAGAGAAAAGCTTTAGTGGAGGGAGATTCACTTTGAAAGCATTCTAATGGAGGGAAAGTATTTTAAAATTCCAATATCTTGTGCGGGCTTAATGGTCACCCTCCAGTACGTTAATGACCATGAGAGAATATCAGAAGTGGGACCACACGCAAGCACCTAAAAGCTCGGTAAAAGGAAGGAAATTACTATGCTACAATCCTAGTTTCGTGAAAGTTTTATGCTATTTTTCTATTTTTTGAGTCTTTCCAGGTACTTTCCTACGTAACGTAGCCTTCATGCTCATTGGACGCGCTCTATTTTTCTCTCTTTTCATATGGCCCTCCAAATGACCTCCGAAATTTCCTAATGTGAGACATGGGGAAAAAGGCACTCGGAACTTCTCTCCTCTTGGAAGGTGGGTCTTAGGATCGCTAGATAAACTAATCACGCTTCCCCTGCGGGGTGGAACTAGATCTCGATGCTAGTAGGCTCGAACTAAACTCACTTTGTGATGAGAGATTGTCCGCTAGATGAACCGTAAACCACTTTGTTTGCTTCCATTGTAGATCTAGTGGCCACCAGGTTTACCATCAGATCCGTTGTTTGAGACGACGGGGTGGGGACCTCACAGAGAGAGAGACTCAACGAGGTCACCAATCTTGTTCTCTAGAACCTTTAGAGATGGAAAATGATGGTGCCATGATCCTCGAGAGAAAAGAGGCTGTTGAGAAACTGCAAAATCCCTTCACCAGTCACCCGCTGCCCCTCACATCTCGTAAGCAAAGAACCTAAGTAGTAGCACACCAAGGGTGTTTGCATTAGTGTGATATCTAATCCTTGTGCCACGTTTACCATCCACTATGCCGTTGAGCTTGGAGCTTTGAGATTGGATACAATTCAAGCCTTGTCATGGGAGGGATGATGCGAACGATACACATGTAGTGATTCTTGTGGATTGGCACATTCCTTTTGAGCTTCAAGCCCTTGCCTAAATGGGTGCTTTTACACACCTAGAGCTGTTCATTACTTTCAAGGGATGTACAATAGAGGGAGAAAATGTTTCTTTGAGGTAGAGGAAACTCTCTCATGTCTACAACGAGTCTTCCTTGACCTCAAAGTAAACGTTTTAATAGATCATTTCTTGCTGCTCCGCAATAGTGGCTCATAGATGTAGCACCTGATGAGGCAGACTGAAAGGATTAATGGCTATGGCTCATAGACGTAGCACCTGATGAGGCAGACTGAAAGGATTAATGGCTATGGACCGTTGTGTGAACAACCTCTTACAATATATTGCAGGACTTGGCAATCACATTTGCTGGCTACCATACTAGCAGCGAGGCCTTATAGAGGACATGCAAGGCTTTATAGAGGCCTCATAGAACTCGTCAAGATACCAAGTTTCGTCCCTCGATAGACACAAGTGATTAACACAATTTGTTGGTGATTTTCATCATGGTTGTGGTCCGGCCTCGCCATACTACTCCACTTTACTTCTTTCCCCTTCTTGTTCTCCATCTTCACCAGCCACTTTGCCCCCCTCCTGATCTCCTCCCCGTGCATTGTCGGCACCGTCAATGCCATCGCCATCAGCACCCCACACGTCCCATGTATGTAGTTCACCCCCCACCAACACCCATCCTCCTCCTGCTCATTCCGTAGATACGCCAATCCTCTTGCCAGCACTTCAGGCGGCATCCGTTGTGCCAGCCCCTCACCCTGCTCGCTTTCCATCAGCCGGCTCTAAATAAATATCGGCCTGGTAGCCGACATGTAGGTGGGCGAAACCGGTGCAGCCGGTCACGGCACTTTTTGATGGGGGAGCAGAATTCAGTGCTCTATGATGCACCAGCTGCAAGATCTGCTCGTGCGCCTGCATACATCGTAGCGGTAAAGCATTGCTCCCAGAGGGCCGATGTCCTGAGTTCGAGCCTGCGTGTGCATTCCGAGTTGACATTTTTGGTCAACGACTAGGAGCCGGTTGGCACTGACTGGCAACCGGCTCGGCTGCCTTCGCCACGATGGCAAGCAAGCCGATAAATATCCAAACCCTCCATCAGCCTCCCCACCAATTCCATCACCCTTGCAGTCACATCTGCAGTGGGTGGATTATTCATGGCTTTCAAATCCAGTCCACAGCACATGCAATAGCCTCATTTTTGACATCTTCTTTCTTTAGCTTGACGGAGTGTAAGGCCATTGTGACAGTGGTAGTATCGTCAACATCTGGGTACCATCTGTTGAAGAATTGGAATGCCCACCGGCACATAGCCTGCTTTGCTTTTGTAGGACCAGTCTCCGTGCTTGGTGATTTGCTTTTCTAGGAGCCACTCTCCAGCCTTTTGCAAGGCTGAACGGTCTAGCGGAAGCCTGGACTCGACAATAGCTCTTACCACAAGAGCTGTATCCCAGACAGGTGATACGGCAGATTGTATTGCACAATGTTCTTTCCTTTCTATTGAGAACATCTCGAAAGCAGAGAGAGGTTGTGGAGTACGGGGTGTGTCACATCATAGCCCCATATCTTCATAGTAACCGAGAAGCTCTCCAGAATCCTGATCTTGCCTCTTTAGCACCCACCTCGCTGCTTCCTTCAAACCCCATCGCCGGAACTGTACGACCCCCATCTTCTCCATCGCCTTGAAAGTATAGTCTATCCCTACGAAGAGCTTGTCAGTCCAACTCCCCCCAAAAGCAAAGCCGAAGCGCACATTCTTCCTCCCCTCAGCATAAAGCTCTTCAAAGGACACCTCTGGCTTCAGCTCAAACACGCAATTTTTGTCGCAAATGATCATCAAAGGCACTACGCACTCGCGAGCCCCGCACGCCATGTTGTATAAGCTGAAGGGAAACCAGCCAAGGAAGAGCACAACCCATGGAGGCAGAGAAGGAATGCCTTTTCAATCATAGATACCTATTGAAGCTAGCCAAATCTTGGTAAAGATGCAGGCTTTAGAGATACTCCTCGACTGATGATGTACGTGTAAGATTTTCGACGAACGGGATCTAAATTTGGGACATGGAGAAGAGACAATGCTATGTAGGCTTCTATAGTGGCACTGAGATGGCCTCCATCTCCATAATAAAGCTCCCACCCACCATGATCAGACTGCCACAGCTTAAGGTAGTTGCCCATTTTCTGCACGGGCTTTCGGTGATGATGGTCTGTGAGGTGATGGTTGTATTGGCTTCAAGCTCTCCCCACTAGTATTCTTGGGGGAACTACAAGGATATTAAGAACTCCTGGCTTTGCCAGATGCCATCGTCGCGCGAGATGGTTCCGCATATCACCTGTGTACTCCTCCTTGAAGTACTCTTGACTGTAGGGCTCCATCTTGGCCACAGGTGCAGGCCAGCTTGTATCTTGTTGCTGCAAAGCTCCCTCTTCAGCTTCCAGGTGTTGCCTCATGTTCTGCCCTTGTTGCATGAGGATATCAAGCTGCTGCTTGTGCCCTTTCACTGAGATTGCACGGGCTTGAGAAAACGTACAAGCAGGCTCTGCGCACGAGGAATTGGCACCGTAACATCCTGGCCACAGGTGCAGGCCAGCTTGCAACTTGTTGCTGCAAAGCTCCCTCTTCGGCTTCCGGGTGTTCTTCATGTTCTGCCCTTGTTGCATGAGGATATCAAGCTGCTGCTTATGCCCTTTCATTGAGCTTGCATGGGCTTGAGAAAACGTACAAGCAGGCTCTGCCCTCGAGGAATCGGCACCGCAATTAGCAATAGCTTGGATAGGACTACCTCCAGGAGCATCTTCAAACAGGGAAACGTCCAAACTGTGAGCTCTTGGAAGCCTTTAATCTTCATTGTGCCAACAGTCCATGGGTTGCCCGCACACGACTTGAGGGTGAAGGAACAGGCAAGCCTGGTGAGCTTTTTGGTCACAGAAGTCCCTAGGGAGTGATGGATAGGTCGAGGAAGGCCATTCTCAACAGGATTCCCAAAACTTCCACAAGAAGAAAGATGCCCTGCAAAAAATTTGACAAGAATACAAAAACTGCTTTTACCAGGAGAACTAGTCAAAGGTGGTGGATGTGACTGCTGGCAAAAATGACGAGTGTCTTTTTGCTGAACGCTTGGCAAGCATCACACAATAACAGATCATAAGCACCACACAACACTTGCCCGTGGGCAACAGCAAATCGAGGAACCTGACATCAACTCCCACTTTCCAACAACTGCAATCATCCTAATCAAATGCTTTGATAAAAGGTAACACCCGGGGATGCATCATTAACAAACATACCACTTAAAAGAATGAAAGGAACAACTTACACCCAGTTAACCATAAAAGAAACAACGCATTATAGAGTTGCCTTGTGAACTGCCATTATCTTAAGCTCATCCTTGGTGAGAAGCTTTTGTGCTATACATAAAGACAAGGAGCAGGCAGAAAGCCCTTATCAGCCAAGCAACAGCATCCAAGCATCAAGAGACAAAATGCGTTACTTTATGGGCGTGCTTAGAGGGTTCCCCCATACACCCTCTAAAAGCGTTTGTAGAGGGCCCTCAAAAACGAAAATGTATGCCCCATAGCTTTCCCTACTTTTATGGCACCCTCTTCCACAAACTTTGGGGGTAACCTGTAGTGACTCCTACAATTTAGGTAGGGGGTTGTCTCAACCACCCCCTACATCCAAAGAAGCACCATTTGGATAGGCTATAAGAGGTAAAAGGGGTAGGGATGCTAGAAATAGAATAAAAGCAAAGGGCTATAGCAAGTCACGTTTGGGGATATGGGGGGGTATGGGAAGCTGGATGTTATTTTTAAGGGCCCTCCAAAAAATAATTGGTCCTTGCTCCTTAAAGGGCCTATGGGGGAGCCCTCTTACACAGAACAAACGGCAAAAATTTATCTGGCATTTAGTAGGCCCATGAACAAAATGATTCATACCCTTTCATCAATGGGGTTGCACGAGCTCATGACCTCAGGCTGCTCGCAAAAAGAAGCTTTGAAGCCCCGCAATTATGAATAGCTCGAAATAGAAAAGTGAGTCCAGCCTTTCCGCGACATGTGCTCCGCAAAGCCGTACCTCACGCGATTTTTCAGGCCATGTCATTTGCAGGAAAAAGAGATTGTAGAAAGGTGAAGGCCACATCATTTGCAGGAAAAAGAGATTGTAGAGCTCCCTCCAAACGTGGTCTATTGTGAAGAAGAAGAAGCTATGGTAGCCCTACAAATCATCAAGAAGAAAACAAAGAAGAAGCCTTGGGTATGGATCCACAATAAGGGGAAAAGAAGTCGGGTTAAGGGCGTGCATCGTTCCTTTGTGCAAGAGCTCTCATCTTTCATTGCCAACAAACGTTCCAAATTTGTCTAGATGTTTCTTGCTTGCTTGCTCACTTGCTCACAGCTTCACTAAGGTGTCTTGCTATCTTAGAGCTATAGTACATTTGTTGCGGATATTGCTTTTGTACGCATTTGTGGAGCCATCTTGGCTAGTACGGTAGTCTCGGTCATTTTTGAGATTTGGTTCGAAAGATAGTCACTTTGGAGACTTGATGTCATTGCTTAGCCTTGTGTGAGGGTCGTGCATAAGATTTTTTGAAGCCAAACATTGGAGGCTAGGTTACTAGTGCAAGGTGGATTAGGTTGCTAGAGATCCCCGTATCATATCCTCATCATATGCCATGTATGAGAGGACTAGGTGCTTTGACACCGTGTTGGCATTCGTTTGTCAGTTTGACAGTGTGCACAAATAGTTTTGTACTCTGTAGTTTATGCCTATTGTTCAAAGAGAAATAGGCATAAACTGTCAGTTTGAAAGTGTGCACATACAGTTTTGTACTCTCCAATTTATGCATATTGCTCAAAGAGCATTTCTATGCCATTTTTTGTCTGTGTGTATTGCACTTTGATAGTAATTTTGATTGAGATTTTCTCCCAAATTCAAACAAGACTCTCTTGAAATTTGGCAAAATTTTGTGCTAGAAATCTTGCTTTTATGGCAAATTTTAGGGACATGGATATTTATGACATTAAGAAGTTTGACAATATAAACTTTGCACTTTGGAAAGAGCAGATTCGCGTTGTCTTAGTGCAAAAGAAGCAAGAACTTCCCATTTCATATGCTGTGAGGACTGAGGAGATGAACATGACTAAGTTTCAATGGGAAGAGTTAGATGCGCTTCGCAGATCTATTATTAGATTGCATCTTGCCGAGTCAAAGTATTTCACTCTTTTGGAGTGTGCTATGGCGCATCTAGTATGGTTGAAGTTATGCAACACATATGAGAGAAACTCTATTAGCAATAAGGTGTTCTTGATGCGAAAGCTGTGTAATCGTTGTATGAAAGAGTTAGCTAGTGTTGCTAGCCATATCAATGACTTTGACTCTTTGTTTGCCCATATTTGTGCTCTGTATATGAAAATAGATAATGAGATGAAAGTTATTCACTTCCTTTGCTTATTGCCACCATTGTGGGATACATTTTGTACTGTGTAAGTAATTTTGCACCAAATGGTATGCTAGTGTACAATGATATCACTAGCTCTCTTATTTCAAAAGAAGTGTGTGTTAGGAAATAGGACGTAGCTAAGTAGATATTAAAGTAGCTTACTTAATGGAGAGATATAATTTTCACACACGAGAGAGAGAGAGAAAGAGAGAGAGAGAGAGCACGATATACGTGGTTCACCCAATGTGAGCTACGTCCATGGGAAAGCAGCCACTCAATGGATTTAGTACTTCAAAATAGAAGTAGGTTACAAAGGGATTATACCCTTAATGAAGCTCCCGCCTTGCTTCACTCTCACCACCTCACACTCACCTTGTTTCATCAACTTCACAATGCACCACAATTCATTTTGTGTGTAGAAGAGGCCTCTTTTTATAGGCCAAAAGGGCTGCCCTTTCTCATGAGAGACAACCATGTGTAGCCGCCCTAGTTGGAGTCTTACTGTAAGGCGAGCGACTATTTTTGAGCCAGCAACTATTCCGAGCGAAAACAAACACAAAAACACACACACACACACACACACACACACACACACACACACACACACACACACAAGGAGAGAGATGTGGGACAGGGCTATCGCTTATAGTGAGATGGATGTTGGCACCCTAAACTCTAGTTAGAGGAGTTTTGAATGGTTGAAAAAAAACTTAATGATCTAGCTTACATCAAACATGTTAAGACTCTTTTCTACTAGGAACTTAGTATAGATTATGTTATTGGTGACACTCTAAATGTGTGTGTGTGTGTGTGTGTGTGTGTGTGTGTGAGAGAGAGAGAGAGAGAGAGAGAGAGAGAGAGAGCGAGATCATAAGAGATAGATGTCCTCTATCGAAGTCCGAACCGCTATATAGTTGGATCGATAGCAGTTCCTATGTGACACATGGTAGGGGGTAACCTACTAACGCGCTAGTACAAGTTACAATCATAGTGCATTGCTAATAATTCGTTTCAAAAGGATCTAGCATAAATTTTTGAACAAACCACTCTTTCATTTCAAAATGACCAACCGTACATTGATTAAGTGGACATAGGTCACTGAATACGTATATCATGGCACTAGGTGACTAATCATGCTTCCCAGAATCTGATAGGATTGAAAGGAATAAAGTTAAAAGACCATAGAAATTTTTGCTAGGCTCAATCATGTGTTGAGAGAGAGAGAGAGAGAGAGAGAGAGAGAGAGATGAGAGAGAGAGATTTTCAATTTGAATCATTGCATTTGATTTACAAGTTAAGGACTCTACAACTCCTAACCTCACACATTCCCCAACGCATGTGGCATTCCTACTTCTCTACTGTGGTTCTAATTGACACTAGCCACCCAACAAGCTGGTCCCTCAAGCCTACCACACAAACTGCCTCACTCAATTTGTATTTCATGTTTCTCCTTGGCACCCTCCACTTTTGGAGCTTGAATCTTTAAGAAATTTTCCTTAATCTCCGCCTTGATTCCATTAACATCGACATTTTCTGGCAACTTAATCCAAATATGGTACACACCTCCTCATACTTCTCATCTTTATACTTGGCTCTCACCACAAGATCACCGTATTTCATAGTTATCTTCACATCTTTCTAGCTCATGGAGGGCAAGTCCATTCTCAACTTAAAGCACTTGTAATCCTCCATCACATCCCATGGGATGCAACTTTCACACTAGTTGATGAAGTGGGCACATTAAGCGATGAGAAGAAGCGGTCCACCATGTCCATCATCCTTTGGGATGTGACTTTCACACTAGTTGATGAAGTGGGCACATTAAGCGATGAGAAGAAGCGGTCCACCATGTCCATCATCCTTTGGGATGCGACTTTCACACTAGATGATGATGTGTGGCTCATGAAAGAGGCAGGAAAGTTGAACAAGGGAGAGAAGAGACTTGGAACAAAGCTCGCTGGCCATCCTCGGTTGGCAACTGCTCTCTTTTGGCCACCTTGTTGCTGCTTAGCTATTGCTCTTTCAAGATGACCCTTGTTGGAGCTCGACGTAGCATGGCCAACCTCCACAATGGTCGAGTCATCATGGGCCTTTGTCGGAGGCAAAATCTTGAGCAGTGAGATCACCTGCCCTCGGACAAAGGTAGTGCAAATCTTTAATGACATCTCGGAAGTGACCTTGTGTGCGAGCAGGCATCTTAAAAGAGAGGAAAAGCGCAGCAATGAGCCGCGAGCCTGGGAAAACAATTCAGTAGCGATGGAAAAAACATCATGTGTATGATGGCAAGACAATGGGAAAACACACACACACACACACACACACACACACACACACACACACACACACACACACACACACACACACACACACACACACACACACACACACACACACACACACACACACACACACAGCTCCTTTAAGAATCGATCGCCGACATGGGCCAGTATATATATATATATATATATATATGTGTGTGTGTGTGTGTGTGTGTGTGCGTATATATATAAACGTAGACAGCTTACTGCAGGTAGACAGCTTAGACGGCAACAACAGACAGCATATACCGCAGACAACTTACAGAAGTTTAGAGATAATAAGTCGGGAGATTTGAGAAAAGCGGAAGTATATTGATACTCAAGAAATTACAAAAGGCTCAAGTGTGTTGGTAAAGGACGCCCTTATGGAGTTACAAGGCCTCACTTATATAGGCGATTGGGCACTTGCGTGAAAGATACAACAACAGCTGGTAAGTGTGATTGAGACATAAAGTAGTGAGTGGGTGGAAAAGTAGAAAGACTTTATTTGTTTCGCTGTCCTCAGTGCTTGTGTCACTTTTATTCGTTTTGCTGTTCTCAGTGCTTATGTCACTCTTTATTCTTTTTGGGTGGCTTCATGCTTGTCGTCATGCTTGATGTCTTCTTTAAGCTCTTGATGCCCCTTTTTACTCTTGACAAAAGGTCGGCTATATTATTCTTTATTCCTGGGACATATTCATAAGTGATATCAAAATGACTCAACTTATGAGCCCAACGATAAATTCTGGGATTGCCTACCTTTCTTGCATTTTTTTCCTTAAGAAATTTATCAAAGTTCTTTAAGTCACTTTTGAGAATAAAGGCATTGCCAATGAGAAACAGTCAAAAGGCTAGAACAATATTCATGCCAGCAAGGAGTTCCTTTTGTACAGAGTGATACCTCGTTTCTGTATCACTAAATTTTCCTGATGCCCAGGGGGAGATGATAGGATCGTCATTTTCCATTTCACAAAGAATCCCTCCCCAAGCTTCATCAGAAGCATCTAAATAAACAACTAGAGGTTTGTCTGTAGGGATCTTTAGTGGAGGCAGATTTAAACAAACTTTCTTAATGGTCCCGACTGCAAGGGTTAGCTTATCATTCCAGAAGAAATTTCTACTTATGTCCAACTCTTTAAAACTTAACAAATCCTTCACAAGTTGAGGGTATTGAGGAGCAATCCACTGTAAACATCCCTCAAAATATTGTAATTCCTTTCTAGTGGACAACTGATGAGGAAATTGAGAAATCTTCTGCAATACATGCTCTTGCATTTTAATTTGGCCTGCAAAGATTTCAACTACTAAAAATGATACTTTGGCTTGAAAAATTTCCATCTTCTTCAAGCTAAGTACCAATCCTATATGTTTGAAGTTTGTCAATGAAATCTGTCAAATGTTGAACATGACTTTTAACATCTTTTGAGTAGATCAATATATCATCAATGTAAAGCAACACAAATTTCCTGCAATCAGCAAAGATACGTTCAATCCTTTCTTGACATAGAGAAGGTGTTGGCTTTAGTCCCATGGGCAAGACATTCCATTGGAACATTCCCTGGGGAACTACAAAGCTTGTTTTTGCCCTATCTTCTGGTCGAATCTTAAACTGCCAGAAACCACTTTTCAAATCAAACTTGGAAAATACTTGGCAACCTTTGATCCTTTGTAACAAATCATCTTTCAGAGGCCAAGGGAATCTTTTATGTTCCAGCCAGTCATTAATGGGTTTATAGTTGATGACAATCCTCCTCGTTTCTGCTCTGAATGATTGTTGACATAAAAAGCTTGACAGGCATATGGATTGTTTGATGGTGAAATTAATCCATCCTGTAGCATCTGATCGATTTCTATTTTGCATAAGTGCGAATCTTCCAGCGACATACCAGGACGAGTGGCTTTCAAACCTTTTGGTTCTAGCTCTCCTGGTAATGAAATCCAATATTCTTCTCGCTCCCAAAAAGCCAGTGGATTATCACTAGTTTTCTTGGTTAGTTGGTCTTCACATTTCTGCAATTCTGTACTCCATTTTTGTTTTTCTTGCTGAAACCAACTATGATACTGAAGGTCTTTGGTTGGATTGGGTAGTTTTAGCATAACTCCCCCCACAAGAAAAGAGCCGCGCTGTTTGGTTGGAATGATATAGGGAAGAGAGTACAGAGTAAATGAAATTACACCTGTTGATTGAATAGCCCATGGAGTGAGCTTGGAAATAATATCAGCCCCAATCGACAGATCAGTGTTGGGATGTGGATGAAGGTAAAGTGTGACTTGAGCTTTAAGGTTGGCCAGGGCTATTCTGCAATAGACAATTTGATTTATTTGTCCGCGGGAGTTATTAGCATAGGAAACTGGGATACCATGTGGTAACTTTTGTCGTAGGTGTGCAGGTACCAGTTCTTGATTGAGATAAGATAATGCTGAACCTGTATCCCAAAGAGCATCTACCCGAAAGGAGGGATAGTTGCGCAATTTAATCCAAATCTCTGAACAATAGGAGATATTTTCGTTTTCATTGAAAGGGATTACCTGACAAGTATTTACTTGGCGCTCTTGCTTCCATTCTGCAAAAGGTTCATTAGCAATATCATTCATTGCTGCTTTATCAATCAGATATTGAAGTTCACCATGGCATTGATCTACTTTAGCTTCAATAGCAGCTAACTGTGACTGAGTATTGAGCACTAGGTTGTGCATTTGCTCAATTTTATTGTGAATCTGATCCAATGCTGAGAACAGAGCTTGGATTGCCTTTTTCACGTGATCCTCATCATAATATCTGTCCTGCTTTTCTGTTGTTGACTTACTTGGTTGTCGAGAAGTTGTAAATGGATTAGACTCCGATTGTTGAGCAGCAGGCTTTATAGGTCTTTCTGAATTTTGTCGCAGTCCAGGGTGAACCATTCTTCTCCATTCCTCTGTTTTAGCTAGGGCTTCAGCCGGTTCAATCATGTTGCTAAACAGTGGGAGTGGTTTATACTCTTTCTGTTCTTTCTTAGACAGATTTAAGGTCGAAGGTCTTCTTTTCCTCATCCAAGAGGGCTCTGAATCTTCAGTCTCTGTACTAGGAGTCTGAGAAGAAGAAGAAGATTCATATTGGACCTTTGCTTTCTTTGGAAATGTATATGGTTTTCTGACCATATTAAACCTTACTGAAGAGTTGTCGTCAGAGAAAGCTGAGGCTACTTCAGTAACTGATTCAGTCGTTGTGGAGTCAGAAGTTTCTTCTTCCTCTGAGTCATATTCCAGGTATTCATTAATAGGAATATCATGCTTCTGGCACTTGTTGCAGTAGAAGACCTCATACTCATATTTTTCTTTGAGTACAGCATTTCCAAACTTTTTCTTCCTCGTAGGGCATTCTGGTGCAATATGTCCTTCTTTCTGGCAGCTGTAGCATCGAACTATCTTTCTTTCTTGTTTATACAACTTTCTGAATCTGCGAGCTACTTTGTATTTGTTTCCAAATTTGTTTCTGCGGTTTTGTATTTTACAATAGCATTTCTTTTCAGCTGCAGCACATCCAAAGTCCTTGACCTTTGTTTCTTTGTTGTAGAAGCTTGAATTAAATCCTTTGACCTGCTTAAAATCTTTCTTCATTCTGATGCGAGCACATTCAAGATCTGTGACTTCATCAATAAACGAATTTATCTGTGCTAGCGTGATTTGGTCGTCAAGCTATAAACTAGATGCCTTAATGCGTTCTTTGACCAAATTTGAAAATGAGGGAGGAAAAGAGTTTACATAATATTTTTTATACTCATATCCTCTAGGGAACTGATACATCAGGTGGGTCATATGTTGTTGATAAGCTTTGATCTTTGTAAGACCACAGAGTTTACCACGGAAAAAAGCTTCCCTATACCTGTCTTTTATTTTTTGCTGTGATCCTAAAAATTGCATGACTATCGCAGCAAAAAACAGAGTAATAACATTATCAAAGTTTTCAGGAATTCCTCCTTGCAAGATGAATACTTTACTTTCTTCATTCAGGTCATCCCACCAATATCTCAGAATTCCTTGGAATATTGCTGTTAACATGGTAATGGCTTGGCGTTGAGTCAAATCCTTGTATTGCACTCCATAGTGTGCAGAATTATAAATAAACTCGAACACTTTCCATACATGTTCTTGATTGAGTCCATCTATGTCGATTATGGTCATATCTCCAATCTTGGAGACTCCTTTTAGTGATGAAGATGCAGAAGTAGATGGTTCTTCTTCTTTAGTCTCGGATGTCTCCATTTTGACAGGGTTGATTCTTCTGACTTCCATTGCTTCATCAATTACTTCTGGTTATGATTTTGATACAGAATCGGGTGCTGGAAAAGCATTAGCTAGATTGAAGTCTAGCTCATCCACTAATTGATCCTCATAGGGCATACAACAATCATCCATAAATCCTTTCCACATGTAATCTTCAGCTTGATTTAACTGACAGATCATTTCATCATGCTCATACCTGTCATGTGGTGTAGAAATGATTTGTGCCTGACTCCCCCACCTTAAAAAAGGATCAAAGCTGTCAGCGAGATCATCATCAGCAAAGGGTGATGTTGAGAATGGAGGACTGCAGGGATGACTAATTGAGGAAGGCATGTATGGCCGAGAACATGCGAGGCATGACAGAGCTACTGCCAGTGGTAGTGTAGCTCAATGGTAAGAAAGGTGTCACTTCAGGTCGAGTCAGTGGACTGACGGATTGAGTAGCAGATTGTTTGGCTTTACTCAGTGCAGCAATCTTGCTAATAATATCATATTGAAGTTCTGCAATTTCCTTTAGGGCATTAGTATGCCAATTGGAGGTAGACTCAAGAGGTTGCAGACGAGAATTAGCAGGAGGTAAAATATATGGTTCATTGAACTTAAGCTCTTTCACAGCTACCCGCTCTTTGGTTAGAACATTTACCCCATTTTGCATGAAATCAGAAGCTACAAGTCGATTACAGAGTTTACACCGGTAAAGACCTTCAGTATCTTTATATGTTTCAGGATGCAGACAAAGCATCATTTCTTTTTCATGACGTCGACTGCTTGTAGATGGTCTGCTTGAAGAAACAGATGCACTTACACGTTCTCTATACTGAGGTCTTTGCAGAAGAGGTCCTAAATCTTTGCGAGACTTAGACTTACTAAGAAACTTGTATTGATCTGTGAGCCCCAATCTTTCAATTGACATCTTCATGGGTTGTTCTTCAAGTTCTTCAAGTTCTTGGGACGTTTCAATATGGAGAAGGGAAAGGCATTGAGTGTTCCATTGCCACCATATGTGAAACTTAGCAAACAAGATTGTCCTGTGTCTGAGGAAGAACAGGCTGAAATGGATAAGATTCCATATGCGTCTTCAATGGGTAGTTTGATGTATGCAATGATTGCTACTCGCCCAGACATTGCATTTGCAGTGGGAGTAGTAAGTCGATACATGTCAAACCCAGGCAAGAAACATTGGGAGGCAGTGAAAGGAATATTGAGATACCTGAAAGCTACAAAGAGTATGTGTATATGCTATGGGAGTCAGGAACTAAGTGTAAAGGGTTTTACAAACTCAGATTATGCAGGTGACTTAGACAACCGAAGGTCTACGTTAGGGTATGCCTTTACATTGGCTGGTGGAGCAGTATCATGGCGTTCTAGATAACAAGATTGTGTTACTCAGTCTACTACAGAGGCTCAATATGTTGCAGCATTAGAGGCATGCAAAGAATCAATTTGGCTTAATCAACTAGTAACACATTTGGGAATCAAAGAAGAAATGCCTGTGTTATATTGTGATAGTCAGAGTGCTATACAATTGGCTCGCAATCGAGTTTATCACTCAAAGACAAAGCATGTGGATGTGAAGTTTCATTTCATCAGGGAAATGCTCAAGGATAAGCAAATTCAGCTTGTCAAAGTTCACACCACAGAAAATCCTGTTGATCTACTTACAAAAGGACTTCCCTCAGAGAGCTTTGCACATTTTCGCAAGCAGTTAGGTGTAGGGTAGTACATCACTTCTCTACATCTCTTGTATATTAGCTTGTATAGTAGCTTCTCTCACACTTAAAGTGCCATATTGGACTTTAAGTGGGAGGTTGTTGGGGTATAAAGCCCAATGTGGTCGCCCAGGTAAGTGGGCGGGCCGCCAAGTATGTACACATATTCTTTTGTTAAAACCTAATAAGAACTCACTATGCTCTACACATTACAACAGAGCGAGTTCACCATATCGTTGTGCTCTTCTTCACGCACTCTCTCTCGCGTCGCACTTCCGCTCGTACTCCTTCATTTGGACATTCTCAAACTCTTTCCAAGTAGACTTCCCGATGCTACCACCCCACACCTCCACTCCATAAAGAAGCACTGGTGTCACCAAGGTGTCAAAGAGGTACTTTTTGAGAACCCGACACTTGATCTCTCCCGCATTGTACATGTTCTCAAACGCATAATATGCCCTCTTTCCGGCTTCCAAGCGACGCATTGCGTAATCCTTCCATCTATGATTGGATGGAACCTCAAGGCCAAGGTACTTGAAGCTATCTACCACTTCAAGTTGCTCATTGTTGTATACAATGCATGGAGAGAGAGAGAGAGAGAGAGAGAGAGAGAGAGAGAGAGAGAGAGAGAGAGAGAGAGAGAGAGAGAGAGAGAGAGAGCACATGCATTCCTTCCACTGAGAAAGAGGGAGAGAACTAATCAAAAGGCCAACCTGCAGTAGCTATGCACATGTGTGGTGAGGGATGGGAGTTGTAGAGAGACAAGGGTAGCTGTCTCAAGTGGTTGAATGGCCCATCGCCACCGTATGCAATATACATATTTATTATCGTCCTGGGGTTATATTCTTGGGGTCGACCCATGGGACCAAAGAAACACGTGATGCACTATGTATGGGAGTGATGCACTATGTCTGGGACTAGTAAGTGATTCTGGAGATGATCCATCATTGTGGTAATGAGAGTCGTAATTGAGAGCCCACATTGTGGTTGGGAGAGGAAAGTGTGTCGGTCTAAGTCATGGTGAGGGAAGCAAGTTCAGATGTGAGCAATCAGATGTGAGCAATCAGATGTGAGCAAAAGTTGAGCATTCTAGTAGTGTACCGCATTCTAGTAGTGTGTGGTACACAAACTCTCAAACTTGCAATGAGCATAATGTGCACATACCAATTTGACTCTTCTCCATTGCTCAAGTGGAGCTAAGCCAAATGGCTACAATAGTTAGTGCCGACAAGGGGACAGGCTCAAGAATATTAGGGTAATTACCATTTCCTCTTTTGGCGAAGAACATGGTTTTGTAGTTGGGGGCAATATGGGTGGTGTAATGTATGAAGCGTGACCCACCAGATGCATTCCAAGATGTATTATAGTGGCATTGTAGAAAAGCTTCCTTCACTTGGTATTCTATTGAGACATCATGTAGCAAGTGTAATCCATCCCATCTCCCAAACCACTTCTTTATGTCTTGCATCCATCTCATGCTCAAGATCTTGCTTTTATTGGTTTTTGATAATGTGAGGGATCTCAAGTCAAGAAGTAGGATCATATATTTGGGGGGGGGGGGGGGGGGGATCCCCAGGCATCTCATGAAAGGGGATTACTAGTCCCCGTTGATGTCTCCACAAGCCCTTGTCAACAACTGCACTTAGCTAGGTATATTGTTGTGCCTTCATTATGGAAGCTAATGATGTGGTGAAAAGTTACAATCTTAGATTTATTGTTGGACCTAGCCTCAAGCTTGTTTATTACTAGTCCTTAAGAGTTTAGAGGGAGAGTTCCATCAAAAGTATGACCAAGGCACAAGACGAGAGAGAGAGAGAGAGAGAGAGAGAGAGAGAGAGAGAGAGAGAGAGAGATCATTTGTTTGTGGCTACTCTACTTCTAGCATTGGATCTAGAGCTCCACATTTCCCTTGTCTTCATTTTTAATTTACCTCGAGCTTGGCTCCTTCATCCATCAATTCTTCATTTGTTTCTGAGTTGCAATGCAGCAAGGAACAATGCATTGAGAGTTTTTTCTTGAGATAATGTGAAAAATATTTTGATAGATAAAATCTCCTACCTCCAAGGACTGATAGTTGCTATGAGCCATATAGAACAATGCAGCAAGGTAGGGACTTAAAGTTTGTGGCTGAGAGACTATGAACTAGATTGTGTCATATAAGTATGTGTGCCTCTACGGAGTGATCGTAACCACATGGCACATGGAACATTCTAAAAAAACCCAAAACACATGATTTTAAATCCAAATGCCTTGATCCTAGAAGGGGATCTACGATCTTTTCAAAGCATTGGAATGGTTTTTTTTTTAACTCTGCATGCTAGGCCTCTTATCCTTGATTTGTGCTTTGAGACAATAGGCCTCATTTTTCCCTTTGCTATATCGAGGGCTCTTTGTGTGTTCTTTGTGACAATAGTGTAAATGTTTCTTGTGTGTGTGTGTGTGTGTGTGTGTGTGTGTGTGTGTGTGTGTGAGAGAGAGAGAGAGAGAGAGAGAGAGAGAGAGAGCAATATAGTTTAAAAAAGAATAAAATTTCAAAATTTCATTGGTGGTACAAGGCATATGTAGTGATGCACTCATGGTAAAAGAGTTGATATTGCCCCATAGTATTAGCTTCTAGTTTTCTCGGTTTTGAGTTTGCTCATAAATGTTCGCTCAGAATAGGGGATTCCTCCCCTTGTGTAGACAAGTCTTAGTTGGACTCTCCAATGCGCCCATGTGTGGCCGCCCTTGAGAAGACAAATCCGCCTAGAATCGGCCACTGGCCATTGAATTCGACCATCGGCCACTAGCCATTGACTTTCGCCCACCGTCCACCGACTATTGACAACAGCCAACCGATCAGCCATTTTTTGACCACTTTTCGGCCGCCGGCCGGCCATAATATTCGGGTGAAAAGGGAATATTTTGGTGATTGATTTTTCTTACGCACAATGACTTCTCCTCATAATGGGGGCCTTACAAATGTGCATGTTTAATGCTAAAAATTACAAGGGGTGAATCATGCTCCATACTTAACAATGTGTTGTAAGACTATGGATAGTTGGCTTGCTGCGGGTTAGGCTTGCGCGGCCTTTTAGCCTTCAAGGTTGGTTCTAGGGTTGGGGGGCCAATTGTGGATGCTGCGGCAGCAGAGCAAGGCCGCGGGTTCTAAGCCACAAACAACCATATTTTTGGAGTTCCGGGGGATGGAGAAAAAATGGTCTCCAAGTGCGTTGCGGGTTCCTGTCTGGGATGTAGAGAACGGGGCCAGTTCTCAATGGCTTCCTGGTGCGGTGCGGGCTCATGCCTGGGATGTCAAGCAAGGGGTGGGTTCACTGGGTTGGACGACACTTTGACGAGGGTTGGTTCGTTGCTGGATGGATCTCTGCATGTGCATAACTTGAATCTCTCTTCTAACCTCTCACTCTTTCAATTGCCAAATCGGTGGATCTTCAAGCAAAGTGAAGTGGAGAAGAGCCGGCTACGTCAACACATTCTCATAAGTCTTCCCAAAGCAAGGAGAAGACCCTACCATATACCCACTAAGTTCCGAAACCATAAGCCTCTTCTAGAAACATAATTAATCCTCTCCACGGTAGTAAAGGTATGCCTAAATTCCTTCTTAAAGAAGAATTTGTTAATCATTCATACACTATTACATGTATATTTTACGATACACTAGCATGTACATTCTTAGGAACTTCGCAATTTTTACACTACCATGCATAGAAGGGTTTCACTCTTGCATAAGCACTCAAAGGAAGTTTATGATTAATTGTCCAAGATTGCAAGTTGGTGTATTTCAAAGTTTTGTGTATACCACGCATAGATACACCAAAGAAAAGCTCATTATAGAAAGCATATGCATTGTTCCTTTGAAGTTTGTCTACTGTTTTGCAAATTCAAAGGGGGGAGTAAGGGGATAGCTTCACTGATGTCATGACTGTGTTGCTTGAACATAAAACTCCCATCGCTTCTATGGAGATACCCCATGGATCGCAAATGATGAAAAGAGACCAAAATGAGATTCATCAAAGTAGGGGTTAACTCGAAACTTTCGTCGAGACAAAACCTTAAATGTAATGTACCCAACATTTTTCAATAAAAGTATTTTATTCACTTTGGAAATATTAAAGGTTCATATTTTGTTAAGTCTTGAAGCTTTCAAACGGAATGATCGGATCAAAAATCAGACTCTAGAACTACCCTTATTCATTTGAAAACAATGGGTTGATGGAAAACTTAAGCTTCAAATCTATTTCTAAAGATAAGAGTTGACTTTGAAGAAGGAGGAGTATTTTTAGGAAAGAAAGAGAAGGGAGTTAAGTTTAGAGTTCTTGTCTTGGAAGCCAAGCTGCTTTTAAACTTGGATAACCGAAATCGCGCATCGGAATCTTTGTGCAAATTTTTTTTAAAAAAAATAAATAAATAATTTTTTAGAGCCGCAAACGTACGCGAATTTATTTCTCTTTGCTTCCCTCTATTCTTAGCTGGCCTTGAGAGCCTATATAAAGACCCCTCTCCCTTCACTTTGAGGGGATAGAGACACACATCTACAGAAGCGGAAGCTCTCTTGCAAGGACGTGCCGGAGGAAGCCTCTCTCCCTCAACCTCTCACGTTCAAGCCATCTCCATCTCAAACTCTTTCTCTACTATCGTCGTGTCGCCCTTTGATTTCTTGAGTTCTCTTTCTCTCTTTCCGTCTTCTCTACATCGATACGATGGCCCCGAAGCGAGTGACTAGAAGCTCGAAGGTCGCTCATGTCGCTCCACCTCCAAGGAAGATGTAGAGGAAGGCATCAACTACTCTAAATGTTGCTCAAGCTTAGGTATTGGTTGCGGAAGAAGTTGAAGCTATCCAACCTCAAATACGAGAGGTAATCGAACATGTCGCTAATCCAGTAAGACAAATTTATAATTCTGCATTGTTATTCATGTTGACTTGGGAAGCTAAGCATGGGGAATCCCTTAAACCGTCCAAGAAACATGATTCTATCACAAGAGATAAGCATATGTTTTTATAGATTAGTAAAAGAACTGTTTGTTCAATATTTATCGCTTGATAAATTGTTATTGTTTGAGAAGTTAATACTGGTTGATATGGAGAGTTGGTTGATCATGTTTGAAGAATCATTTAAAGAGAGGATTTGTTGAAAGAATATCTTTTGTTCCTCGCGGCGGGTAGCGAGATGATTCTGTGGTTAGCGAAGATTAATCTGAGGTTATCAGCTCTCTTTTGTTCCTCGTGGTTAGCGGGATGTCTCGTGGATAGCGGGATGCCTGGCGGTTAGCAAGATGCCTCGCGGGTAGAGGGATGCCTCGCAGTTAGCAAGATGGTAAGGTTGCGCAACTCGCGGTTAGTGAATAAATCCTTGCAAAGGCTCTGTTAGTTAGACAGAGGAAATTCCGCGGGTAGCGGCAACTCATGGAAAATTGGAAAAGTTATTTTTGTTGAATTATAGGGTTGTCTTCATTAGGACTTGATTGAATTGTTTTGGTATTGTTTGAAGGGTTGTATAAAAGAATCCGTGTCTGGAATTAATTAAGGAATACTGTTTGTATGTGTAAAACAGTATGGTAGAATTTAGAAAACAAGCTAAAAAAAAGTGTGAGTGTGGGGTGGAAAGTGGGGGTTGGCTCAGGTTGCCAGTCAAGGATGGGTGGTCTCGATTAGTCGAGAAACTCTCCACTCCCTCTTATTAAGAGAAGTGAAATTAGAGAGTCATTATGCCAAAAGGCGAGATGGTCGAAATCTACGTGACACAAGATTACTATTTAGTTTAGACTAAGTCTCATATCATATTTATGGTTTATAGTTGACGACCGTGCCTCTTAAACGTGGGGAAAAAGGCGTTTATGGATTCTAAATATGTCAATGGGATTTCATCTTTATGTTAGGAAACAACTTCATTAGAATCTTAGATTTATCGACCTGGCTTGTGGCGTATGACCCTTATAACCACGTAAACGATGGATAGAGGACTTTCTCTCTTCTGTTGCTCGTATCTCTACTTTGTGGAAACAAAGTAAGGTGTCGTCAATGGAAAAGCAGAATAAAGGAAGGCCATCTATCAAGTCGCCCCAATCTTCTCGGGATTGGGCACCTTACAATTGGTTTCAGAGCTTCGGTTAAAAAGATTAAATTGACTACTTCAAGCTTCCTCGTGTGTATGGTTTTCTATACTCATAACTTGACTCGATGAGATATCACATTATGCCGATTGATGTGTACCATAGTTATGGTTGAAACCTCTATTATGTTCTCAGGGAGAGATCTTTTGTAGACCCCTATATGACATTATGATGATTTTATGAATAGAAGATTGAGTTGTTCTTCTACAAAGAAATTGTTTGACTGGTTAAGTCATGAAAGTGAGTTTTTTTTTGGTGGATTGAATGAGCCATGACTGGTTAAGTCATGTGATTGGATAACCCCTGACTGGTTAAGTCATGTGATTGAGATAATCATGATTCATTAAAACATGTGACTGAGTTTTGATGGACTGGTTAAGTCAAAATTGGCTAAGTTATGTGATTGAGTTTTAATGTATCGGTTAAGTAATGATTGGTTAAGTCATACGATTGAGTTGTTAGTAGACTGGATAAGTCCAAGTTTGAAAAAAAAAACCCTATTGATTTGAGTTATTATAAACATTGATGTACACTCAAGAGAATCCTGAAACCACTCCTATAATGGAAAACCCTCAGAACGATGCTATCTATATGGAGATTCAAGAGAAGAAGTTGTTGCTCAAACAAATACAACCACCTTCTTTTAAAGGAGAGGGTGATGCTATTGAGAAAGATGCAGAAGTATGGATTGAAGCTATGGATGATTACTACTCTGTTGCAAGGACCACACCTGCAAATCAAGTGATGCTAGGGATGTTTCACCTCTCAGGGGAAGCAAAATTATGGTGGAAACAACATTGTCGTGATATGGGAGTATTAGAGAACTCTCAAATTTGGTGGGAATCAAACAAGTGGTAAAGGAAAGATACTTACCTCGTGCCCATGAAGTGATAAAGATGAATGAGTTCTTTAGCTTGAAAAAATACAATTTAACATTGGAAGAGTATTACTCAAAGTTTGTAAGGCTTAGACGTTATGCACCGTCAATGACCATAGAGCAGCAGATAGCTCGCTTTTGTCAAGGTTTAAGAGAGCCAATTAGCTCACGATTGGAAGCCCTGACCTACCACTGAACACGCTGCTTTACTACGAGCCAAACCTTTAATGAAGGAACAAGGGATTATAAGAAGAATTTAACAGAATCAAAGATTCAACGATAGACAACCACAAAGGGTTTATGTCACTAATACGCAAGATTCTCGACGCTTGAATGTTCGATGCTTTGAATGTGGAGAGTTGGGACATTATCGGAACTCTTGTCCAGGATTGACTAATGGAGCAGCAGTAGCAAGTGAAGCAGATTAAAGACATCACTCTTTTGGATATAATGATGATCGAGATAGCAATTAGAGTAGGAGTATCCTCACTTTTCCTCGAGATGAGGACATCTCGAATCCCTAAGTTGGGGAGATTGTCATGTGCCCAACATTTTTCAATAAAAGTATTTTATTCACTTTGCAAATATTAAAGGTTCGTATTTTGTTAAGTCTTGAAGCTTTCAAACAGAATGATCGGATCGAAAATCGGACTCTAGAACTACTAATTATGACCCTTGTTCATTTGAAAACAATGGGTTGATGGGAAACTTAAGCTTCAAGTCTATTTCTAAAGATAAGAGTTGACTTTGAATAAGGAGGGAGTATTTTTAGGAAAGAAAGAGGAGGGAGTCAAGTTTAGAGTTCTTGTCTTGGAAGCCAAGCTTCTTTTAAAATTGGATAACCGAAATCGCACATCGGAATCCTTGTCGAAAATAATAATAATAATATTATTAAATAAATAAAATAAATAAATAAATTTTTATTTTTATTTAGAGCCGCAAACATATGCGAACTTATCTCTCTTTGCTTCCCTCTATTCTTACTGGCCTTGAGAGCCTATATAAAGACCCTTCTCCCTTCACTTTGAGGGGACAGAGACACACATCTACAGAAACAGAAGCTCTCTTGCAACAACGTGCCGGAGGAAGCCTCTCTCCCTCAACCTCTCACCTTCAAGCCGTCTCCATCTCCAACTCTTTCTCTACTATCGTCGTGCCACCCTTCGATTTCTTGAGTTCTCTTTCTCTCTTTCCCTCTTCTCTACATCGATATGATGGCCCCGAAGCGATTGAGTCGAAGCTTGAAGGACGCTCATGTTGCTCCACCTCCAAGGAAGATGTAGAGGAAGGCATCAACTACTCTAAACGTTGCTCAAGTTGCGTAGTACACCATTGAATTATGAGATTCCAGAAGAGTTATGGTCTAAACGTAAGGCCCACTATGACCATCTTCGTGTTTTTCGTTGTGAAGCTTATGCTCATGTGCCTAAACAACTTTGACAGAAGTTAGATCCAAAATCACACAAATGTATTTTCATTGGATATGATGCAGATGGAGAGATGGGATATCGTCTCTGGCACCCGGAATCTCGTCGAGTCATCCGCAGTTCAGATGTGATCTTCAATGAGTTAAAGATGCACAAACAACCTATCAAGGAAATAGAAGTTCAGAGAGTCACTTTTGAGGATGTTTCCTCAAAGACAATGAAATCAACTCAGCGGGCTAGTGATGTACCTTCCACTAGCAATGCTCCAGAAGGAGCGGATAGCAATGGTCAAGGAGTGAGACGGTCTACTAGAGTCTCTCGTTCACCTGTGCGTTTCGAGCTAGGTCTTGATTACATCATGTTGACCGATTGCGGTGAGCCAAGCTGCTACCAAGAAGCCATGATGACGGATGATGTGGTGAAGTAGGAGCAGGCTATGGAATCTGAGTATAACTCAATTTTGGCTAATAACACTTGGGACTTGGTAAAACTGCCAAATGATGCGAAAGCTTTACCTTGCAAATGGGTTTACAAGAAGAAATTTACCTCAGGTGGTCCAAACCCAAAGTACAAGGCTAGACTTGTAGCCAAAGGGTTCAAACAACAAAAGGGAGTCGATTTTGATGAAATCTTCTCGCCTGTGGACAAGGTGACAATGCTTAGAACCATACTTGGTCTTGAAGCGATTGAGGACATGGAACTTGTCCAAATGGATGTGAAGATAGCATTTCTTCACAGGGATCTTGATGAGGATGTTTACATGCAGGAGCCTGAAGGGTTTGTTCATGAGAATGCATCTCATGAGAAGCTAGTATGTAAGCTAAAAAAGGCACTTTATGTCTTAAACCAGGGTTCAAGGCAGTGGTATCATAAATTTGATGCATGTATGAGGTCTCAAGGGTATAAAAGGAGCGAAGACGATCACTGCTTGTACACCAGAAAACTAGATGATGGCTCGATAATCATTCTAGTTCTGTATGTTGATGACATGCTTATAGCTGGGACATCCACTGCGGAAATTGCCAACTTGAAGAAAACACTTAGCAATAATTTTGCAATGAAAGATTTGGGGGATTCTACACACTTTCTTGGCATGCAAATCAAAAGAGATCACAAACGTCGTATTCTTGCATTATCTCAAGAAACATACATTGAGAATGTTTTGTAGCGTTTCAATATGCAGGGGTGGAAAGCATTGAGTATCCCAATGCAAGCATTCTTGAAACTCAGCAAGGAAGATGGACCCAAATCTGATGTTGAGAGAGCAGAAATGGCTAAGGTAACATATTCTTCGGCAGTGGGCGACTAGTCTCATGTATGCTATGGTAGCCACAAGGCTAGACATTGCTTTTGCAGTGGGAGTGGTGAGCCGATATATGGAAAATCTTGGCAGTAAGCATTGGGAAGCAGTGAAGCACATTATTAGGTACCTCAAAGGTATGGTCAGCAAGTGTTTACGCTTTGGGAACAGTTATGCATCCATCATGGGTTATGCGGATGCAGACTATGAGGGTTGTGTCGACAATAGGAGATCGGCATCTGGCTATGTATTCATATTTGCTGGAGCAGCAGTATCTTGGAGGTCATGTCTTCAAGATTGTACGTCGTCTTCCACTACGGAAGCAGAGTACGTTGCATTGTCGGATGCAAGTAAAGAGGCTATATGGTTATCTCGCTTGGTCAAAAACCTTGGCAGTGATGAGACTCCAGTGATATATTGTGATAGTCCGAGTGCTCTTGCATTGGCAAGGAATCCCATGTTTCACTCCAAATCGAAACACATTGAAGTCAGGTATCATCTCGTGAGAGATTTCTTGGCCAAAAAGCTCATTGATTTTGTCAAGGTACATACTAACGACAACCCTGCAGATGCTTTGAGGAAAGGCTTAGCTTTGGAGCGGTTTACGCATTGCAATGAGTTGATGGGTATAGGTTGAAGCGACTAGATTGCTTCACGGTTGTACATACCAGGTCACTTTGGCTGCGTTGGCCTTTAAGTGGGAGTTTGTTGGGATTCAGGCCAAGTGGCCGGACATCCCACTTACTACTAAAACATCTACTAACTTAACCTATATACAATCATTCTTTAATACATAAAAGAACAAGGAGCTGCAACAGGATTATGTTGATGTGCACTCCACCCAAAGCAGGTCTCTCTCTGCTCTTGCACTTGCACTCACACACGCTTCTCGCGGCACCTTCACTGGTTCTATTAGTGAAGTAATCCATCACACTATGGTTTCTTCACACATAAATTTCTATCAAGGGGCTCGACGGAATGGCAAGCCCATGGAAAACAAAGACAAAAGTGATGCAAAGGGGAAGACCAATGCTCAAAATTCTTCCCAAGGCACTTCCAACAACAACAACAATCGGTCCAAGGAGAAGGGAGTTTACAAAGGTAAAAACAAACTCTCTCCTGAAGAGCTTGAAGCTTTTCAAAAGGACCGTAAGTGTTTCAAGTGTGGGGAGCAAAGACATGGCTACTGTTCTTGTCTCAAAAAGAATGCTCGTAATGAGACTCCTAGGGCTTCCACCATCGAAGCTCCAAAAGAGGACACTCATTGCAAAGGATCATCACTTTCCTATGCTTGGGGAAAGGTAAGAGAGCATGATGCCTTCATCTTATTTGACCCTGGCTCTACTCACAACTTCATATCAACGGAGTTGGCCACCAGGTTGGGCATTCAAGCTTTGGAGATGGGAGATATGGTAATGGCTGATGCAGCTTTCAAGGGACAACAAGCCTCTGTTACTCCCTTGATTGGGAAGTTGAGGCTTCATGTCCAACGCTATGTGGACAAAGAAGACTTCTTCATCTCTCCTCTCCAACATGAGGATGCTATCCTAGGGGTGCCATGGTTTGATCGCATGGATGCCAATATGAAGCTCCCTGAAAGGAGAATCTACTTCATCTATAGGGAAAATAATATGTATATAGATGCTAGTGAGCATGGCGGCACTATTACACTTGTAAATTCTCCTGCTTTTGATAAATCAATGAAGAGCGAGTTTCTGCGTACATGATTTTTGTCAAAGAGTCTCTAAAAGATCCTAATGTTTCATCAAATGTAAATGGTAGGAATCAAGAAGAGTTAGACTTGTCTAATTCTCTAAAAGGATTCCAAGATGTGTTCATCGATGATATCCCTATGGACTTACCTCCAAAAGAAGGGAATGATGACCATCGTATTGAGCTCCTTCCAGGAAGCTCACCGCCTAACAAGCCTCCTTATCGAGTCTCTCAAGCTCAACAAGAGGAGATCATGAGGCAAGTACAGGAATTGGTAGACAAAGGGATGGTGAGGCCTATTTGCTCTCCCTTTTGTTGTCCAGTCCTTTTATTGCACAAGAAAGATGGTACATACCGTATGTGTGTGGACTATCGAGTATTAAACCATATCACTATCAAAAACAGATTTCCCATGCCTCGGATAGAAGATCTGTTTGATAAGCTACAAGGATCTACCTACTTTAGTAGGATTGACCTTAAGAGTGGCTATCATCAAATAAGGATAGTGGATGAAGATATCCTAAAGACCGCATTTCGCACAACGTTTGGTCTTTATGAATATTTAGTCATGCCTTTTGGTTTGACTAATGCACCGGCTTCATTCAATCGTCTAATGGAGAAAATTTTTAGACCTTACCGCAAATTCACTGGAGTGTTATTTGATGATATCATCATCTACTCCAAGTCTTTGGAGGAACATAAGCACCATCTCAGGGTGTTTTTTCAAGCATAGAGGGAGAATAAGCTTTTTCTTAATCAAAAGAAAATCAAATTTTTCCTTCAAGAGATTCAATACCTAGGTCATATTATCTCTCAAGATGGTATCCGTATGGATCCATCAAAGTTTGAGGTAATAAAAGCATGGCCTAACCCAAGGAATCTACATGAGCTAACAAGCCTTATTGGTATGTGTGCATACTATAGACACTTCATAGCAAAGTTCTATCAAGTAGCAGGACCACTACATGACTTAACTGAGAAGAACGTTAAGTATGTATGGACTGCTAAAGAGAAAAATGCTTTTGATAAGATGAAGGAGAAGCTTACCTCTCAACCAGTCCTCATGCTTCCCAATCTCTCAAAACCACTTGAGGTTCAGTGTGATGTTTAAGGTGATTGCCTTGGAGCAGTTTTTCTTCAAGAAGGGCATGCCATAGCATATGAGAGCCGTAGACTCAATACAAATGAACGAGTCTTGGGCATTTATGAGAAAGAGCTTTTAGCTGTTCTACATGCCCTAGACACATGGAAGCACTACCTATTGGGGACTCCATTTATTCTACGAACTGACCACCAAAGTCTCAAGTATTTCATGACGCAAACCAAGCTGTCCGACAAACAAATGAGGTGGGAAAATTCTCTTTTGCAATTTAATTTTCATATTGCTCACATTGCTGGTAAGCACAATCAAGTGGCTGATGCACTTTCATGACGACCAAAAGTTAATGCAGTGTCTATAGCTACTCACAATGATCTATCTTCTATGATAGATGAGTATGCTACTGACCCTGATTTTAGAGACATAATGTCAGCCCTTGCTTTGGGGAAGAAAGAGGAACCGCTCGCCTTGCAGGATGGTTATCTTCTCCACGACAATAGGCTATGTGTTACCCATTCCCTTCGTGAGAAAGTTTTGTATGAATCCCATGCTCCTCCCTATGCGGGGCATAGAGGTATTCTACCTACTCTTCGAGGAGTAGAGATGTATTTCTATTGGCCTACCATGAAAGTAGACATACAATAGTATGTTTCAAAATGCATAGTATGCCAAAAGACTAAATATGATAGAGGGAAGCAACCTGGATTACTCCATCCATTGCCTATCCCAAATTCACCATGGGAGAGTATATCCATGGATTTCATCTTTGGATTACCCAAGTCCATCCATGGGAATATGGGAAGATGGACAATAGTTGACAGGTTTAGCAAACAAGCACACTTTATTCCTGTCAAAAAGACTATTAAGGCACACCAAATAGAAACTCTCTTCATATCTCAGATTTTCAAACACCATCGATTACCAACATCCATCGTGTCAGATAGATATCCTAGAATGACCAGTAATTTCTGGAAAGGTCTCTTTAAAAATCTAGGAACAATATTGAATTTCTCTTCGGCCTATCACCCACAAACGGATGACCAAAGTGAAATAGCCAATCTTACGATACTCGATCTACTCAAGAATTATGTTACCGAAGTAGATCAACGCTCACAATGGAAAAAATACTTAACTCTTGTAGAGGATGCCTACAATAATACTGTACATACTTCTACGGGAAAAGCACCTTTTGAGATCATTGAGGGAAGACCTAAAAGTCCCTTGCTACTCAAAGCACATGGGAAGATCTTCGCCGCCGATGAATATAGTTGTGACCTACAAGAATCTTTTCAACAGATTAAGGAGGCTATATCCATCTCTCAACAAAGGAAAAAATTTGCTTCTGATAAGCACAGAAGGGCCTTAATGTTCAAAGAAAATGATTGGGTCTTATCAAGTTTTCTAAGGCTCGATAAAGGCAAACGACGGGCAAAAATCCTACGGGCCATCAAAAGCATTATGCTAAACTAGCAAAAAGATACTATGGTCCTTTCCAAATCTTAAAGCCCATCAATGAGACGGCTTATCAACTCAAGTTGCCCAATCATTGGCTCATACACAATGCCTTTCACGTAAGCCTACTTAAGCCGTACAAAGGCGAGCCACCAAGTGAACCAATTATTGAAGACCCTCCCGAAGTTGAAGACCAAGAAGAGGTGCTACAACCCAAAGCTATCCTTCAGCATGAAGACACGGTACTACGACATGATAAGATTATCCGACTGTATCTTATTAAATTCAAAAATTATCCTTTTGAAGATGCTAGATGGATGCAAGGAATACAGCTTAAGGATAGTATGAACATTTTCAATGCTTACAATGCTACATTAGCGTAAGCACATGTACAAATTTCTTTTAAATGATCCATGTTTTTGTCTTATAAGACTAGTTCTCTTTTTATTGTGCACAAATTTAAATAGTATACATGGTTAGAATCATGTTTGTGATGACGACATCTCTCAAACACCAAGTAGAATTTTTCACTCTACTTTGGGAGAATGAAATGGACTAAAGAGCAGACATGCTTGCGATAGCTATGTCTCCCAAGCACCAAATGGATTAGTCATCCATCTTGGAAAGATGTTGTAGGGTACAAAGGGATCCTCTACCCGCTAAGTAAAATTGACTAATGACTACGACTTTATCTATTCTACCTCATAGTTGAGGACGACTATGATTTCAAGAGAGAGGTAATGTCATAAAATCTAATAACTAGCCAACCCAAAGTGATTTTCTCATATTAAACTTGATGTGGGAGAATAAACGAGAATAAGGGTTAAGATACAGATGTGGTTATAGATCTATGTCAAGACGGGGCCAATGGTAAAGGGGCCCAAATGAGAAATGGTCTATCAAAGAGAAAGGTTAACCAATGGAGCAAAAGACCTTAGGGTTGGCTTCATTAAAGCCTCCAAAGGTAAGTGTTAAAATCCTTAATACATAGTCTTTAATTTTTAAACTTTAGGCAATGAAGGTCCAAGCAGGCAAGGGGGAAGCTTGCTTAAGCAAGGGATGTGCTTAAGCAGGGGGTTTGCCTGCTTACCAAGTTCAAAGAACTTGCTACAAAGAAGGGGGCGAGCCCTACAAAGGAGGGATGTGAGTAGTATGTGTGTGCCTTACCAAGGGCCCATACTCTCATGAGAGGAAAGGGGCCACATGTCAGGTGTAGAGGCACACGTCTCAAGCAGGCAAGGTTGTGCTTAAGCAAGGGGGGTGCTACCTTAACCTCACAAGAGGGAAAGAAGGACACTTGTCAAGAGACTACACAAATTGCCCCAAAGGGAGCCAAGCTCTCATTGGCTAGAGGGCTACATGGCCCAATGAGCTTCAGGGGAAGCCTAGGAAAGGGGGTTGACCAAGCTACCTCTCTCTCTCTCTCTCTCATTCTTCTCTTCACACACTCTTGTGAAGCAAGAACTCCACCTCCTTCTCCAAGCTTGAGAAGTTGAGTGCCTACTACAACAAGCTCTTAGCTATGGATGCAAATCCACACAAGAGAATGCTTATGCTTGCTTATCAATCTCTCTAATCTCCATTATCACTATGCTAAGCTATACTACAAGAGCTATGAGTGATTATGTGCAAGGGGTTATTGATTTCTCATAGAGCTACTTCTACTTCTCTCTTCTTCCTCACTCCCTGCCAGCTCTCCTCACCTTTCATGGTGTTTGAGGTCTTGGGATTGAGGCCGGTGGGCATTCTTCAAGTTCATGCTAATCATGTTTATTGTTTTTACTATGCTAATACGTGGTGAGTGAAGCTTGCCATCTTCACCTCATCAAGAAGGTCTCAAGGAACACAATCAGTTGTATTGTAAACAAGTCTTCCATCATGGAAGAATCTATAATACAAAAGCCTATTGGAGGGGGGACCGGCTCCAACTAATCCGGTCCTCTATTGGTGTCTATTTCTCTAAACTCTCACTCTCTTTTACAAGTATTGTTCATGCCATGTCAACAAAGTAATGTGTTAGTGTTGCTCTCTCCATCCAAGCACTTTCTTTCTCACTCTGCATCTACACACAAAGGAATGCTCAAGGAAATGATCAATATGTTATTCACTTTCCGCTTCAACTCAAGTTAAAAGGCTAATTCCATTACATTATTTCAGCCCTTGCATTAGGGAAGAAAGAGGAACCATTTACTTTAAAAGATGGTTATCTTCTCTACGGCAATAGACTATGTGTTACTAACTCGCTACGTGAGAAGGTAATGTATGAATCTCATGCTTCTCCTTATGCGGGGCATAGAGGGATCCAGTCTACCCTAAAAGGGATTGAAACATATTTCTATTGGCCTACCATGAAAGAAAACATACAAGAGTATGTTTCTAAATGTGTGGTATGTCAAAAGACGAAGTTTGATAGAGGGAAGCAACCTGGATTGAATCAACCTTTGCCAATCCCTAATTCACCATGTTAGAGCATATCCATGGATTTTATCTTTGGATTGCCTAAGTCTATCCATGGAAATACGAGAACATGGACGATAGTAGATAGGTTCAGTAAACAAGCTCATTTTATACCTATCAAAAAGACTATCAAAGCCCATCAAATGGCAACCATATTTATTTCACAAATCTTCAAGTACCATAGCTTGTCAATGTCCATAGTGCCAAATCTTCAAGTACCATAGCTTGTCAATGTCCATAGTGCCAGATAGAGATCCTAGAATGACCAGTAATTTTTGGAAGGGTCTCTTTGAGAATTTAGGGACAAGGTTAAACTTCTCTTTGGCCTATCACCCCCAAACGGATGGCCAAAGTGAAATAGCTAACCTAACAATTCTTGATCTACTAAAAGCCTATGTAATGGAAGTAGATCAAAGGTCCCAATGGGAGAAGTACTTACCCTTAGTGGAGTATGCCTACAATAACACTGTACATACTTCCACGGGAAAATCACCTTTCGAGGTAATTGAGGGAAGATCAAAAAGTCCCCTGCTACTTAAGGTACATGGGAAGATCTTCGCTACAGATGAGTATAGCCGAGACCTACAAGAATCTTTTCAAAAGATTAAGGATGCTATCTCTATCTCACAGTAGAGGCAAAAGGCTGCTGCTGATAAGCACATAAGAGCCCAAGCCTTTAAAGAAAATGATTGGGTCTTACTTAAATTTCCCAAGGCTCGATTAAGGCACACGACGGGAAAGAATCCTACGGGACACCAAAAGTACTATGCTAAGTTAGCAAAAAGGTACTATGGGCCCTTCCAGATTCTTAGAACAATCAATGAGATGGCCTATCAACTCAAGTTTCCCAGCCATTAAGTCATACACAATGCTTTCCATGTGAGCCTACTAAAGCCTTACAAAGGAGAGCCACCTCAAGAACCAACTATTGAAGACCCACCGGAGATCAAGGACCAAGAAGAGGTGTTCCAACCCGAGTCCATTCTACGACATGAAGACAAGGTATTAAGAGGCGGTAAGACTATCTGACGGTATCTTATTAAGTTTAAGAATTATCCTTTTGAGGATGCTAGATGGATTCAAGGCATACAATTAAATGATAACCTAAAATTTGTCAATGCTTACAATGCTTCCCTAGAGTAAGCAAATATACAAATGTTTAAAATGAACAAAGCTTTTGTCTTATAAGACTCTCTTTTTCTTTATTATGCACAAATGTTAAGTAATATGCATGCTTAGAATCAAGTTTGTGGAGACACGTCTTCCAAACACCAAGTAGAGCTTGTCACTCTACTATGGAAGATTGATAGGACTAATGTGCAGACATGCTTGCGGTGGTAGCTTAGGCTCTCAAGTGCCAAATGGAGTAGTCATCCATTCTGGAACGATGTCGTAGGGTAAGATAGGGATCCTCTACCCGCTAGAAAAAGGACTAATGAATAGGCTTTATCTTCTCTAGCCCATAGTCAAGGATGACTATGATTTCAAAAGAGAGGTAATGTCATAATAACTAATATCTAATTCTCCTAAATGATTTTCTCATGTTAAACTGATCATTTAATATGGGGAAGTACCATGGGAGAAAAAGCTAGAATATTGGTTAAGCTGGCAAAATAGGGATCCAAAGGAGGGAAAATAGGGATCCAAAGGGGGGGCCATCTGCAAAAGAGCAATGTGCAACAATGGGCTTCAAAGACCCTAAGGTTCAGCCCATTAAGACTTCCAAAATGCTAAGGTTCCAAAATTCAAAGGTTATGTCCAATGGTCAACCCTAGGGAAAATTGGATGGTTTAGTGATGACCAAAAAGTCTTTCATGACACCTAAAGAGGAGGGGGTGAGCCCTAAAGGTAGGGAAAGAGAGAGAATCTTGTGAGAGAACACACACACTCAAAGGCTTCCCTTTACACAAAACGCATAATGGACACATGTCAGCTCCCTAGGCCAATTGCCCACAAGGTGCACTCAAATCCTATTGGATGGCCATAGAAGTGGACCAATGAGAATTAGGCTAGAGTAAATCTAGTTTAATTCATTTAAAAACACTTAATAAAAGAACCAATAAGAATTAAGCTCTCTAGTAGACTATTGGACAGTCTCCCAAGGGGTCCAATGAGCATTCAACAGCCCAATGGGTTGCCTTATTCCTATCGGCCAAAAGACAAAAGGGTCCAATGAGAGTTTAGTTTCATTATTTAATTACCTAAATCTCTCACAAAAGGGGAAAGGGGGACACATGTCACAAGTCTATCACTTATGCTTCTCAATTTTCATTGGCTAAGCTTTGCAGGGTCCAATGGGGTGCCAGTATGAGTATTTTGCAAGAGGGGTCGACCAAGAGAGAGAGGGGACTGATTTTGGCAAGGCATTATTACACACACACTCACACAATCTCATGTGTGAAACAAGAAGACTCTCTCTCTCTCCTTCTCAAGCTTTAATGGAAAGCTCATCATCTACTCCAAGCTTGTGAGAAGGGAGGCCTACACCAACAACTCTTGGCTTTGTGATGCAAATCCAATCAAGAGCCAAGCTTCAATGCATGCTCATCTCCTCTACCATGCTAATTACTAAACTATGCTAAGGTTTTATGAGTGATTATGTGAGGAGATATACTTCTTTCTCGTAAGACTACTCCTTCCTCTCAATCTCCTCCCATACCCCGCTAGCTCTCACCATCTTCGAAGGTGTGTGAGGTCTTGGGTCTGAGACCGTGAGGGAATTGATGTTGTGTTTTAGAAGTGTTTGCTTAGTGTTTGAAGCTTCCATCTTCATTGCACTAGCTAGTTATTTAAGGAACACAAAGAATTGTATTGTAAAATGTCTCCCTTGATGGGGGAAACTTATAATACAAAGCCTTTTGAAGGGGGGACCGTCTCCATGTAAATCTGGTCCTCAATTGTTGTCAATAGCTTAATTTCTCTCTCTTTTGAAGTATTGTTCATGCCTATCTAACTAGGTGTTATGATTTTTGTTGCTCTCTCCCCATCCAAGCACTCTTGCTATGCTCATTAGGAATCTATTCTAATGAAATGCTAACTATGTCTATGCTATTTTTTGCTACACACAAGTTACTAGGCCATTAAATGTTACAAGCATGATATGCAAAGGATTAACGGCTTGGAGGATTACAATGTACATTCATTGATGTGGTCAAAGAATCTCTAGCAACGAAGAGGGCAAGGAGGGGTAGCATGTATGGTTAAGAAAGGATTGGAAGATTTTGTATCTATTGTGAAAGATAACAAGTACAAACGTTATGTATGGCTAAAAATTATGACACCAAAAAGAGCACCTATTTTTATAGCCGGTTGCTACATTCCTCATCATGATTCCCCCTTTTATGCTTGCATAGATAGAGATCATCCATTTTTTGATTTAGAAGAGGACATTGTTTATTTCAAAGGCGAAGGTGATGTTATTGTATTTGGGGATATGAATGCTCGCACAAAAACATTGCAACATGATACTCAACAATTTGATATGCCATACATTTCAAGGGAGTTGGAGGAAGTTCCCTTGTATGATGGTACTTCAATGGATGAGAAAGAGCCGGATCACTATGAAAAGCTACTTTTACCCATAAGCACATGTATGCTCATTGCCAATGTTGTATCTTTGTGGAGTGGAACCAATGGATTTACATGCAGGAAACATAATGGGGACAGTGTGATTGACTACAACATGTATCGCATAAAGAGTTTAATGTTTGTTCAATGGACCCTAGAATCCAACCATCGAACCTTATGTATTGACCTCTTATGTGGAGAAGCAACTAAGCATGATAATCTCAGCCAAAGGGAAGAGAAATTATCACTATGTATGGATTTCAAACGGGCATCAATGTACATTGAAATGGTTGAGTAAAAGTTATGGATGACAAAGCTTCAATATGACACACCATTGGAAACTAAATAGGAAGCTTTCAAGAAAGTTATTTGCTCTTGTGCCAAAAAATGCTTTGCCATAAAGCATCTCCATGGTATCAACAAGATAGATCACGCAAACGGTGGTTTGATAAAGAATGTCAAGATGCTCAAAAGTTCTTGCTAAAGCTTGATGAAACTATGGACAAAGACAGCTATCAAAGTCATTTGCATACATACAAGGCATTGATTCAAAAGAAGAGAAGAAGATGGGAAGTAAAGCAACAACTTTTTCAAGTCCAAGAAAAGGCACATGCATGTGGAAGATTTTGGAAAAACTTGACGGGCAACCGGATTGAGAATTTTGGTAACTTGAGTCTTGTGGATATGTACACACATTGTAGGAAATTATATGAGCAAGCAAATGCTGAAAAAATGCCATTTTATGGTTCACTTCCATGTATGCCCTCTTTTTTTTACTATTGAGGATGTATGCGGTGGGCTTAAAAAGTTAGCCACTCGTCGCAAAGCGGGAGATCTTCAAGGTATCAAGCCAGGGATGATCAAATGGATGGGAGATTTTACCTATGAGTGGATGTGTGATATGTTCAATTTTGCACTTCAACATGGTATGACTTATGATTGGAGTACTAATTGGGTTAAGCCTTTGCATAAAGGAGGGGATGTAAAGAATGTAAACAACTCAACAACTACCGGACTATAATGATTGGGTCTCTTATGGAAAAATTGTTTGGGTGCATAATGAAGGTGAAATTGAGTGATTGGGCTGAAGAGAATGACAAACGTACAAAAGGACAAGCGGGTTTTCGTCGATGCCATAGCACCATCTTGTCACTCTTCGTGTTCTCATGGAGGAAAAAGCGATTGTATTGTTGTTTTGTGGACTTTAAGAAAGCCTTTGATATGATTCCACGTAACAATTTGTGGAGAAGGATGGAAGAACTCCAAGTACCAAGTGAGTTTATGCTTGCGGTTTCTCGAATCTATGAGAAGGTGATTTGTCAATTGCGCATGGAAAGAGATTTTTTTTTTGACTATTGGGGTTAAACAAGGATGTCCATTGTCACCAACTCTCTTTGGTCTATGCATCAATCAATTGGAACAAATGGTACTTGACTTTATGCAAGAAGAAGGCATTGAGGAGGTCACTATTTGCAATGCGGTAATCATGCTTTTGTTGTATGCAGATGATGTAGTGCTTCTAACACACACTTTAGAAGATGCACAAAAGCTTATGGTTGTCCTTGAGAACTTTTTCTTTCATAATGGGATGACTGTGAATGAATCCAAAACAAAGGCTATGCTTGTGAAACCCAACCACAAGGAGAAGCCATGCATTGTGTACAACAATGAGACACTTGAAGTTTGTTTGGTGGACACAACGGACTTACACGTAAAAGGCGGATGTACACCAAACCTTGTTGTACTCGCTCATTTTTTCAAAAGAAGTGATGTCTCTTGCTCTACAATCTAAGTGTAATCATTCTCAATTCTGCTGTGGTTTGCAACGTATTGTTTGTGAGATAAATGCATTGATTTGAGGTCTTAAACATTTGTTTATTGATGTTTTGACCTTGGATATGTGTTTCTATGCTTAAGGGGGACCTTTTTGTGGAGTTCTGTTTCAGTTTTCTACCACATTTTTTTGTGATGGATCGTGATTTATGTACCTTCCTAGATGAGAATCTGAATTGTACCCTTAGATGTTGAAACACCTCTCCTTAAGTTTCATTGCAATCCGAATTCGTTTGGATGCCAAAAAGGCATGATAACTAGAGCGGTGAGATCGGACATAAACTGATTTTTTGGCTAGGAAGTGGTTGATTCACTTTTTTCATAGTATGAATGGCCCTCTGAGTTCACTTTGGTGAGATTGACACTCTCATTAAGTCTCCGTTCCCCATCCCGAGTTGCTTCCTTGCATATTGACATTATGTTAGTACCAAAAAGCTATGCTACAGACGTTCGTCGCCGCTGCCAGGGAAGTCAATCCTTAGGTGGTGAGTGACTGAGTTGTACGAGAAATCCCTTCCAAAGCTTTTGACACTCATTTCGTTTACACATACACAGTAAAGCATCTAGACGTAGGTTTAGTGCTTAGTAGAGACTGGAATCCGAGACTAGCCAGCGCTACTCCTTATGAGCAAAGAAAGCCATGAGTGAAGTACAAAAGAGTATTTCGTTCTTTGATTTTCCCATGCTTGGAAAGGACTGTTTCACCACACACTTCGTTGTCGTTTTTGTACTGTTAAATTCATTTATGTTTGTGCATCTATTTCACTTTATAGGAGTAGGTTAAGTAACAATTTCCACCATCAATTTGGGCCAAAAGGATCAGGGAAAAAACTGTCCAAAACCTTATTTTGGTGCCAAAGACCATAACTCTGAAAAGTTGTAAAATTGATGGTCAGAGCCTCAAAGCTGAACCAAACCCAACAAAACTTGCAAAAAGGGGATATACAATCTTGCTAGAGCTTGCCTGTCCAACATGGATTCCGATCCGTGTACCTTTCAAGCAAAGTGAGCAGAACTTGTTTCCTTTGCTTAGAACAGACTCTCAGGCATCGGAACCTTGAGTAATGCCAGAAATGGAGTGCTAAAAGATTATCTAAATCAAGAAATTGGGTTAAGCAGAGCAAAATCTTGGAAATTGAGAAAATTTGGGAAAACTGAACTTTTATTGTCCAAATTCAAAAAGGGGTGAGAATTGGGATCAACTAGAAGCAGGGAACTAGTAGGACAAAAAATCATGACCAGATGCTGCCCAACATGGATCGCGGATCGCGATCCATGTTCTTCATAGACATTTGTAAGTGAAATTTGACCAGTGCATTCCTGAGAACTAAGGGATAACTTTTCCAAAAGAAGCCACAAAAAAAAAGTGAAAAAACCTGATCAAAATACCAAAATAGGAGTTGTTTGCAAAAAACCGCAAGCAGACACAAAATCTTGCTTTTGACTTGGAAAAAGTGGATCAAATCCAAAAATATTTGGGGAAGAGCATCACCATACCCTTTGTCACAAACTCACCAAAGGTCGTCAAAATCTTGCCAAACATGGATCACGACCCATGTACCTTTTTGGAATTTTGAGCTCATAATTGGCAGGTAGAAAAGTGATAACATTTGAAGTACTTTCTCCCAAAACACTCTTATAAAAAAAGGTCAAAAGGTGGGCCAAAAGGGCAAAAAACATATCAAGGGGGAAACCACTGAAAGAGACCCTAAAATTGATTTTTGGTTGACTTAAAAACCTCCAAAACACTCAAAACCATATAGCTAGCATCAATAGACCAAGGATTAGCTGTGTGTCAAGTTTCAGTACATTCTGGCACTAAGGTACATGGATCGCGGTCCATGTTGCTCTGACACAATTTAATAAAAAAATTGCACCATAGCTAGAGGACATCACAGGGAGTCTAGTGGCCTTTTCAAAACTGAATTTGGATATAAAAAACTAGACCAAAAGCTCAAAACTGCCAAGAACTCTGGCAAAGTGTTAGATTGACCTAATTTTCGATCCTGACCTCCATTTCCAAAAATTTTGATGCCATAGTACCTACTAATCATGCTGAATCTGATGGTACCAAGAAAAGTCAATTTGGCTTCCCAACATGGATCGCGATCCATGTTCCTCTAAGTCAGAATAAAAGAAAAATTTGACCACACAGAGAGGTAGTCCACAGGAACGTGGTGGTATTTTCAAAATTTGAAATTGGACCTAAATTGTTGATGCTGCGAGGAAAATTGTGTGCTATTGAAAAACCTCGTTAAATTTTGTCACTTGAAAGCTAGAACTAACAGTAGGGCTGTAAACTCACAACTATCAAGCATTTTTGACAGATTGCAGGTACTAGAGAATACTACCCAACAAGTAAGATCAAAACGGGGAATTCAGGCTAGCTAATGAGGTAACCCGGTTTGGATTTTGTAATACGAATTCTTCATAGGAAGCCTTGCTTCGTTTCAAGAAATACATAGAAAGATGCCCTGCTAGAGAACTACCTCAAGATGAGAGACTGTCGGATGAGAGACTGTCAGTCCTTTTCATAAAAGTATTGCAAAATGACACTCTCAAAAAAGACTTTCACTTAAAGGCATGTGTTACTTTTGAGCAAGTCACGAAAGAAGCGTTGTATCTAGTAGACAATTGCAAGGCATATGGAGAGGTGACAAAAGACACAAGCCAAGGGATGAATAGCACCTCTTTAACCACTAGTGAGTCCATAATGAAACTGGGCAGGCAAAAACCAATTGTGTCGGACGTTGATCAAATGATCGAAGAAGTGATCAGAAGGATGAACCAAGGAAACAAGACAAACCCAAACACACAACAACTACCCACCCAAAAATGTGACACTTGTGGAGGAGATCATCCAACTCAGTACTGCAACCTTCAACAGAGGCCAAGAGTAAATGTATCGCATGTACTGAAGTTGTGTGCTACTAACAAAAATGGACAAACCATGAAACCCACAAATGTTTCTATAATAGAAACTATGTTAGAGAGAGACAATACGGGCCACATGGAGGGCAGCAGTTTCCACCCCCTCCAAGATACCAAGTAGGGCCAAATAACGCAATCCAAGGGCAGGAAAAACCTCAACTTGTGTTGGGGCATCAACCTCCTTTACCCCAAGAGAATAGGGCCATGGTAAGGATTTCTCAACATATAGAAGCACCTTATGATTAGAGTATGGTCCATGTAGTTTCATACCGAGAAGATTTAGACAATACCTATGAGAGAGGGTTAGACAAAAATGCATATTCTTCAGAGGGAAAAATTTCGTGGATGGTCTTGGAAGAGATGCCAGAGCCGTCATACATAGGTCAACCAACAAAAAACCATTACTTGGTCGATGAAAATATGCTTATGTTCATGGCAAACCAGAACTACAAACCTAGGGGATATCCTCCTAGAAAAGGACAACCGAAGGGGGCTCCACAAGCTTCTCCACCACCTGTAGGACCATGCTATGAATGCGGCGATGATCATTGGGCAAGGATTTTTCCACACAAAGGAGAACGAATCAAACATTTTGGGTTCCATGAGGGGTGTACGAATGACCATCTCATTCCACATTGTCCAAAAAACCCTGATAACAAAGGGAAAGCAACCATGAACAAAATCAAAATTGTACCAAGCTCAAGTGGATCAGAAACATAACCAACCATTCCGATAAACATGGTAACAAGAGCCCAAGCACATGAGGCTACAAGGAACGCCCCAACCAGCCAAATAGAGACAGAAAATTTGTCTGTTAGAACCCGTGGAAGGCAAAACAAGACAAGATAAAATCCAAAAGAGAGAAAGAAAAAACGGATTTGGAAACCAAATTACTGCAAATAGAGGAACAATTGAGGATGGAAAGAGACCTTGAGGAAAAAGGCGATGCAACAAAGACATTAGCAATATTGTTGGGAGGATAGCAGCCAATATGACAGATGGAATTATTCGCAAGCACCTTTGCAAATTCTTGAGGGGGAAGAACAATGGCCACAAGATTTGTGGGAGCATATCAAAAACAGAAAAGATGGAAGTGTAACGCTTCAGTCAGCCCCTATCACGGAGATCCACCTCAAACATGAGCTCTACCCAAATGATATTCGATCACTGTATGGTGATGCAGTTACGGAGATATCGGAAGACAACAAACCTTAGTCATTGAAGACTTTACCTTCATTTATTCGCAACCATGAAACTAGATTAGAGGTAAAGAAAGTACCATCTCAATGGAAGGCTAATCCTACGATGATGGATACCAAAACTCTTCATGAGCTGATGTCATCTCCTATCCATTGTACATCCATTGCACACTAACTCTATCAGAGTTACTGCATATAAGGCCTCATCTTTGGACAGAGGTGGGAAAAAATTTGGAGAAAATAGGGCTGGTAATTCCACCACCAAATGCTTCTCCAAAAACAATGAATACCCAAACCTCAAAACAAGATAAACATGAGCCAGTGCTAGTAAACAAGGTATGAGATTACTACAAAGGAGAAGAAGAAAATACTACCCTGTGCATGGAGTACAAAGACGTAAAGTCAATAGCAATATTGGATAGTGGATCCGGAATAGCCATAGCCACCAAAGCAATGTGGGAAAAATGGAAAAAACTTGCTCTCCGGAAAAGTAGAATGAAACTTCAATTAGCAGATGGGTATCTGGAGAGACCTATTGGCATTTTGGAGCAAATCGTAGTAACCTCTTGCGGAATTGCATATGAACACACGTTCACCATTATGAATTTCAATGAGAGCAGCAATTTTGATATCATATTGGGCAGACCATTTATGCATCAGCTCAAAATGATACAAGATTGGGGTTATGACTATATCTACCTAAGAAACAAGGATGTCACTACGAAGATCAGAGTCACGGACCATAGCTATAGAGATGTGGAACAAACCCCATGAGAGGAACTAAACTCCACAACTGACCAAGAAGGAGAAATGCCAGCTTGGCTGCAAAACAAAGCTCACAATTATACAGGTGAATCTTCTGAAGGTGGTAGTTTAAAAAAAGAGGATTGCATTCATGATAGGTCAACACAAGACGAGGCATATGTACTAGAGCCTTTTCCAGAAGAGATGTTCGAACCTTTTGGATGGCAACAGATACTAGCCACTCTTGATGTATGCGTGAATGAGGTGACCCTGACCAAATTCTGTGATGAGGAAGGATTTGATATCATTCCATCACAGATGATGAGTGTTAGCCTAAATCCAAAATCAAAATTGGAAGTCCCTGGCAGGGAAGGGGTTGCAAATTGTCGTCTCATAGTGGATGAGATCTCAGTAAGGGACCTTGACCAAACGGATGAAGAAGCATTCCACGACCCCACGGATAAGCTGTTAGAGGACAACACAGACGACAAGATTTCTAGTAGCTCAGATTATAACATCAAACGAAAGGATGACAAGTGACCAACTATGATTTTCCGAACCAAAATCCTCGAAGACAACGTAGATATCGGAATAAACGCACGAACAAACAAAACAAGACAAAAGTATACTCAGTACCTCTGTTAACTGACAAAACGTAGTACTTAAGGTTGGTTGAAGCAATCGATTGCCTTAAAGATGGGATATCAAAGAGGTACATGAAACCTGACTCAAACAAAACAAAAATGAAAAAGAAGAACAAACAAAAACCATTAACGGAGAGCATTCCAAAAAATCAACGAAGTTGTCCAAAATCGAGCGCAAAAAACAAGTACAATGAATTGAAACGAGCTTTGAAGGAAGTTTGGACAACAAAATTGGAAACTGATGAGAAACCAAACGATGATAAATTTGATGCACCTTCCCACTACAAGAAGTACACTATTCAAGATAGAAAAATTGTGGTGCAGAAACTCAAACGTGACCCAAAAGAGCCTAGAACTTCATATGATGGGCCTGAAAAAGCCAAATGCATAAACTTAGTAGAACCAGGCGAGGAACCTAAACCGACATACATTGCCATGGACCTCACCGAAGAAGAAGAGCAGCTTCTGATAGATACACTCAGATGGTATAAAGATGTGTTTTCTTGGTCATACAAAGACCTAAAGGGGATAGATCTAGAGATCTGTCAGCACACGATACCCCTTAAAAGTGATGCCAGACCACGTAGACAACGTCCTTATCATATTTTGAAAAGTGCAGAACTTATCGTATTTTCTTAAACCCTGAAAAATGTGTCTTTATGATAAGACAAGGTAAAATTTTGGGCCACATTGTGTCCAAAAATGGGATTTTCACTAATCAAGAAAAGATACAAATAATTGCCGCACTACCGAGACCAACAAAAATGAAAGAAGAGCAAGTGTTTATGGGACATTGTGGGTACTACAGGCACTTCATATACATGTATTTTGTAATAGCTAAGCCATCGTATGCCCTCATTGCTAAATTTGAATAGACAGAAGAATGCGAGCAGGCTTTTCACAAATTGAAGCAACAATTAATTTTTGCTCCAATTTTTCAAGCCCCTGACTGGAGCAAGATCTTTCACGTTCATGTTGACACATCAGCCTATGCCATAGGATGCATATTAACCCAGCCCCAGGAGAGAAGAAAATGGATTTTCCCATTTGCAATGCGGAGAAAAATTATACCACTACAGAAAGAGAAGGTCTAGGAATGATATATGCTGTCAAAAAATTTAGACACTACCTTCTTGCAAACAAGTTCATTTCCTTCGTAGATCACCAAGCACTGTTATATTTGGTAAATAAACCTTGCTACGATGGAAGGATTGTTCGCTAGTTTATAGTATTGCTTGAGTTTGATTTCACAATAGTCATAAAAAAGGGGACTACGCACACACGAGCAGATCATCTTTCTAAACTGTTCCATAGGGAAGCACCAAAAGGTATTGATGATGATCTTCCAGATTCGTACATGTTTAACATTGAAATGGTTCCGAGGTGGAGTGAAGAGGTCATCCAATCTCCAACTTTTAGTAATACGACTATACAAGCACGGTAAGGATGGGATTTTGAGACTATGTGTACAACCAAAAGAATACAAATACTACCTCAAACAGGCTCATATACAACATACAGGATTTCACAGTGGAGAAATGCAAACCTACCAAAGACTAAAGAGACTAGGAGTCTACTGGAAAAAAATGGAAAACAACATCCATACTTATGTAAAATCATGTGATATTTGTACAAAGCAACCTCCAGTGGAATACGCCACCCTGTTTCGAGTAGTACAAGCACCCAAATGGAGTAGTCACATAACCGAGTACTTAAAAAACAAGACCTTCCCAGAGGGATGGGGTAACACACGAATGAGAACTGTAGCAGAAGAAGCAAAACATTATCTGCTAATTGCCAACTAACTGTATAGGCGGGTAAAAGACGAAAAACTACGGTTTTGTGCTACAGAAAGCAAATATTTTTGTATCCTAGAACAAGCACACTCAGACCAGCCAGGGGGAAATTTCTCTCGTCTGATAAAACAGCAAAGCTAGTACTTCACTCAGGCATATAGTGGCCAACCCTCTTTAGGGATGCAGAGATCTATGTCACAGGATGTGATGAATGTCAACGCACAAAATCACCCCTATAGAGAGATGATATGCCATTACGGCCAATGATGGGAGTACACACTTTTGCCAAATGGGGCATCGACTTTATTGGCACCATCATACCACCTGCTATATAGGTCGCACACACAATACATCATAGTAGCAACAAATTACATGACCAAATGTGTAGAAGCAAAGGCAACACAGAAAAATGATGGATGGACTACGGCTGTGGACTACGGCTTAGTTCCTTTTCAAACATATCTTTACCAAATATGGTCTACCCATTGAAATAGTGAGCGATAGGGGAATACACTTTCTGAACGTCATTGAAAGCTTACTTGATGAATTCATGGTGATCCATCGCAAAGCAGCACCCTATCACCCACAAGCTAACGGACAAGCCGAGAGCACCAACAAAATCTTATGCACGATGATCACCAAAATAGTCAGTGATTCAAGAAATGATTGGGATCAAAAGCTACACACTGCATTATGGGCTTACAAAGTAGCTTTTAAAACTTCCTTCAGGACGACACTTTTTAACCTTGTGTTCGGGATTAATGCAATTCTACCCATGGAATTCTTAATTAAAACACTACGAGTCGTAGCACAATTAGGATGGACGGGACACGAGCTGTCGGAGAGACTAGACACCCTGGAGCAATTGGATGAAACCAGAGTAAGAGCAATAGCCAGGATGTATGCTTAGAAAAGACAAATGAAAGCTTTCCATGATCAACATGTGATTAGAAAACAAGGAGTTCCAAAAAGGGGATTACGTTTTATTGTATACCCTTAAACAACACTTTAAAAAAACTCAAAAAGCGAGGGATGGAGCCTTTTGTAATACATGATATATCACAAAGTAGTGCCATCAAGCTTGCAACATTGGCAAGTGAGGAGATGACTAATTGGATGAGTGGCTGCAGATTAAAGAAATATCTTCTTCCACTGACACTAGAGGAACTCCAAAAAATACATACCGCAGATCAGCGCAGAAGTTGAGCCCATGACATTCAGGAACAGGCACAACAAGAAGCCAAAATCAAAATATTAAAGTGAAAGGAATAGGAAAACCTTCAGAGAAAGGCCCAACAGATCAATCGTATCAACTCTCCTCCAATAACATCCATACAAACGGAGGCTTCATGGTTAGGTGGCATGGATTTACGCATTAGGTTGTAGCTTGCCGATGGTGCCACCGAGCATGCATTAGTAGACATTGGGGCAAGAGAAAATGTTGTCAACTACTCTACTTTTAGGAAATTAACAAAGGAACCCCTAACGCCAAATACTATGGGGTTCAAAGTGGAAAACAAAGGCACAATGGACAGTCTGGGACATGTAGATTTACCAATAACGGTTGATGGAACAATTTATCCTTATCAGTTTCATGTGGTCGAGGATAAGGATATTAATGAAGTAGTTATTCTCGGAGTACCGTGGATGTGCACTTATCAAGACACACCAAACTGGCATGATATAATACTTTGTAGATCAGGCAAGATGACCAATCTTTCATCACACCCTTTGTACAATCAGACCATGTATGGGAACCTCTACAATCACCACCTGATCCAATCCAGTGATGTTCTCCAACGGTGGTCAGGAAAATCTGGGTAAAAAAGTCCGTTATGCAAACCAATCTAAAGAAATTATGGATACCCAAACGACATGGCATTGCAAGCCCACCCACAATGCATCAACAAAAACCCAACCTCGACAAACCGCCCAAGGCTTTTGTCAAGCAATCGGGGCCAATCCAATCTCAACATCGACAACCAAAAGAAGTCAAGTGGGTATGGAAACCAAAACAGACTCGCTCATGGGATGCCTCGACCATGAAGACCACATCCAAGCAATTTCAGTGGCGACCAAAACAAAGCCCTCAATCACAAGACAAGGCAGGGTCACAACTTCTAGAGGCCACTGACAAACAAAGGGCGCGTCTTCTACAATTTCTTCTGTTCGGACATGGAGCTTCAACATATCCTCACCATCGAAAACCACTGAACTTATTGTTCAGAACCCATATCTTGCACAACATTTTGTTACCTCATGCATATCCTCGATTTGCATCATAGAGCCACAATATACGGCTATGCATAGACACATACTTTGTTCCCATGCACTCTGACACATGTTCGTCTAGGGCGACTCACTCTAGAAAGGGGGGGAAATGCAGCAAGATCATCATTTTGTATATATTATCACCATTTCTTTTTCTTTTCTTTCCCTTTCATAGTTTTCAGAGCTTTTAAATTCTTAGCAGGCATAACCATGAGCCATATGGACACCATCTAAATGCCAGGTTAAGAACATGTATGTATGAGAGATTACACTAATTTTGGCCAACTAATAATAATTGTAACTAATTTTTCTTTATTAAAAAGCTAAAAAGGACAAATAATCAACAAAAAATAATAAGTTGAGCCACGAAAGTCGGAATTGACTTTTGAAAGCAAACGCCGAAACTTCAAAGCAAGGGCTTCGAACATGGCAAATATGGAAAGATTCGGCACACGATGGATTTTGAGCCAACTTCTAAAGGATCAAAACTGCAGATTGAAGTCCATTTGTCGACTGAATATCAGAATGAAGAACGATTCAAACTCCAGGTGATATGAACAGCAATATACGATCAATGGAGGTAAGTATGAATGGGGTAGTCTTGGTAGATTGGGAACATATAGCCAAATGGGGCAACATAAGCTCATTTGCATTCACACACACACACACACACACACACACACACACACACACACACACACACACACACACACACACACACACACACACACACACAAAAGCATAGGGTTTTCCGCTTTTTTTCTGCCCGTTGCTACCACCTCGATAACTCTTACTACACCAGATTCGACAGGTTTGATCATTAACCCTACAAGAACATTTGTGTATGCCCCATATTGCACAAACAATACCAAAACAACAGATCAGAGCATATCAAAGTCTCAAAATCTGCAAATTGTCAGGTTCAATGGGGGACTTCAAAGCTCACCCAAAACCAAAAACGTTTCATCAGCATACCCCTAGTAATTGGCATAATCAATGGGTGCAAACACAGTTGCAAAAGGTGGTGGAACATGGATCGGGATCCATGTTCCCCAAACCGTTAAATTAGAAAAAATTGTCCAATAGCATCTCCATGTGGCTAGGAACAACCTCCACTAGCTAGAATTTCAAAATGCTTCCCAACATGGATCGCGATCCATGTACCTTGATGATAAAATCAAGACAGGAGTTGTTCACTAACTGGAGGATGCAAAAGTATGTTTGACCATGCAGAAATAGTCACAAAAAGGGCTTTTAAAATCATCAAACCCTCATGGTTTGTTACCTTCAGTCTGAAAATGGTCATTTGGAAGTAATCAAAGGAGAAATGGTCTGTTTCCAGCAAAAAACTTATGGAGAGGGTCAGGAGAAGAATATGACGCTACCCCACTGACCAGAGCAGCAATTGGAACTCCTTAGGGCTCTATTGCAAAGCCAGTTGAAATAGAAAGGAGTCCAGAAGAAAGTGAAAGACAAGCATTAAGGAGATGTAGCAGTAAAGGTGTAATTGTGGTCAAAACAAAGTAAAAGAGTACCTGCAAAGTTGTGCAAATTTCCTGGACCAATTTCCCCTTTTAGATAGATTCAAAAACTGATGAAAATTGGTGGGGAGCTAGGCAAAGCTATGCTTTTCAGAAACAAATCATCCGTAATCAAGGCAACAATAGATGTCAGTCAAAGGAAGTGCCCAAAAGTGGTTTCAAAAAACCAATATGGTTAAGACGGGAAAAACATGGCCATAAACTAAAAAATTGAGTAAACATAAGAGAAGCATGTCCAAATTTGAAAATATTTCACCAGTGTTCTAGGAAGACCTATAGGAACATGTGTGCAAGAGGCTGTATCATCAAAATCCCTCCCAACATGGATCACGATCCATGTACCTTTTTGCCCAACCAAAGAAAAATTCATACCATTTGGCCCAATATATTCAACAAAGCCTAGCCATGAAGTTTCAAGTCATTTGGATTCCAAAATCCACATCAAAATGCCAAATTTCTCTTAGTCTGAGGATGATTTCCAAAAATTGACCTAAGTACCAATTCAATGATCCAAATCCCAAATTTTTTGGACCAAGGCACCATCTTGATGATCCCTACAAGCTGGTATCATCCGATCTTCAATATGTTACCAGACATGGATCGCGATCCATGTTCCTCAAACCCTAAAACCAGAGAAATTTGCACAGTAGCATTCCCATGTGGCTAGGAACAACCTCCACTAGTTGAAATTGCAACATGGATCGCGATCCATGTGCCTTTTTGCCAGAATTCATCTATTACCTTATGCCCTTGTGTCTATAGTAATCCTGGATGCACTAGTGAACTTTGGTCAAATTTGGGGTAGTTTTGACAAAGTTATGCTCAATTTTCATTCTATGATCAAAGTTTGCGTTTCTTCAACTTTCCGAAAATTTTGATCAATTGCTAAATCCTATTTCTAATCTGACACTGACCTCAGGATGCCTCGAAGGAAAGCACAAAGGGAGTGGGGAGCATCACCATGATATATCCTCGAATGAGAAGTCCCATATCACCGAACAGGTGCTCGAAGCAATACCGGCCAATATATTCATCGGAAGATTTCAAGCAGCGGACGGAGATATAGTAAAGACCACCATCTTTCCAAGGGAATTTTGGACACTACACCAGAAGTCCAAAGTGCCTACACTTGGACAACTTTCTACGACTACCGCCATGGGGAACGGATTTCAGAAGGGGACAAGGATTCATATGACATGCCAGAGGACGCAAAGAAAATAGACTTGATAGAACCAAGAGAAGAGCCTAGGCCGGTCTATATAGCAACTGATCTGAGTCCGGAAGAAGAAGAGAAGCTCGTAAGTCTTCTCAAGGAGTACAAGGACGTGTTTACTTAGTCATATAAAGACCTAAAGGGAGTAGATTTGACAATATGCCAACACATGATCCCATTCAAACGTGATGCATAGCCTAGATGACAGAGACCGTTCACATATAATGATATGTTTTCTAAGCGCATCAAGGAAGAGATTGATAAACTGAAGGAAGCTGAGTTCATCTATGAGATAGAACACACCGACAAGGTATGTCCATTTGTGATAGTGCCCAAGAAGAATGGTAAACTTTGAGTGTGTGTCAATCTAAATAAGGTTAATACCACCACAATAAGGGATAATTATCCCTTACCTATCACTGACCATGTTCTAGAATGAGTGGTAGGCAAGTGGAAATATTCCTTCTTAGATGGATTCTCTTATTTCAACAGGCTTGCAATCGCTCCTGAAGATCAATATAAGACAACATTTGCCACAGAATGGGGTATATATGCGTATATATTCATACCCTTTGGATTGACTAATACCTCGACAACATTTCAGAGGTTAATGACACATTATTTCAAGAAAATACTTGAGGATATTCTTGGAAATTTATATGGATGATCTATGTGTACACTCTCTCTTGAGAGATGAACATACGAAACACCTCAAAAAAGTATTTGAGAAGTGCAAGACGTATAGGATCTACCTTAACCCAGAAAAGTGGATATTCATGGTTAGACGAGGTAGAATATTGGGATATATTGTCTCAAAAAACGATATATCTATGGATTTGAATAAGATAAAAGTGATTCTAGAAATGTCTAGACCAAACAATGCAAAGCAGGTACAATGCTTCATGGGACACTGTGGTTATTACAAGAGGTTCATCCACATGTATGCAATCATTGCTCAACCCCTATATAGATTTATAGTAGTCTTTGAAGAGACGGAGGAGTGTGAGGAGTCATTTCAAAAGTTGAAAAGAGCACTCATATGTGCTCTTGTACTAAAAGCGCTAGATTGAGAAAATATATATCATGTTCATATTGATGCTTCAACATTTTCTACAGGATGCATCTTGGCTTAGCGAGGAGAAGGAAATATGGACTTCCCAGTCTATTATGCCAGTGGACAGCTTAACAGTGCTAAAAAGAACTACACAACCACTGAGAGAGAAGGGCTAGGGATGATATATATTGTTAAGAAATTTAGGCTCCTTCCAAACCAGTTTGTGCTTTTCACAGATCATTAAGCCCGCTTATACCTTGTAAACAAACCATGAAATACCGGACACATTATATGATGGTTTATCATATTGCTAGAGTTTGATTTTACAGTGGGAAGACACATCTTTGAGCATATCATCTTTTCAGATTTCCAAATGGAGAAGCTCCAAAAGGTGTAGACGATGACATCCCTGATGCATATATTTTCAATGTTGAAATGGTACCCAAGTGGTCTTAGGAGATAGTCAATTTGTTGTCCTATGGAGGAGAGTTTGATGAGACTAAGCAAGAAGTTAAATGACAGACAGCTCGACAATCCAACGATTTTCATTTAATTGGTGGACGTTTGTATCATTCAGGCCAAGACAACATTTTACAATTATGCATAAGTCCAGAAGAGTACAATTGCTATCTTTTAGAAGCACATGTTCAAGACTTAGCATTTCATTGCTCACAAACAAAAACCTATCAGTGCTTGAAAAAATTAGGAGTTTATTGGCCAAATATGTGCGTTGATGTTCATGAGTATGTTACTAACTATGCTACATGAAGATCTACACCACCAATAGAGCATGAAATGCTGTTTCAGGTGACGATTGCACCAAAATGGAGTCCACATATAATTGACTACCTGACAACGAGAACATTTCCTGAAAATACCTCTAGGGTACGTCAAAGAGATATAGAAGTAGAGGCTAGAGACTTCACATTTATTGAAAATTATCTCTTTAAGATAGGAAAGGATAATCATCTTAGGATATGTGCAACGGAGAGCACATATTTGCCAATCGTAGAGCAGGCACATGGAGGAATAAGCACATGCCATTTCTTAGAGGATAAGACAACAAATATTGTCTTAACCATGGGAATATGGTGGCCTACATTACATATGGGCGCTGAAGAAATGTTAAAAGATGTGATGCTTGCCAACGTACCAAAGTGCCAATAAAGAGAGATGAGATGCCCTTAAGGCCAATGATGAGAGCTAGGGATTTTTCTAAGTGGGGTATATACTTTGTAGGTCAAATTTCACCGCTCTCTTATAGGACTCACTCCCAATATATCATTGTTTCCACAGAATATCTCACTAAATGGGCTGAAGCTAAAGCCACATAAAAAGCAGATGCAAGGACCACTGCAAAATTTATCTATGAACATGTCTTTGTTAGATATGGTCTACTAATAGAGCTTGTCAGTGATCGTGGCACACATTTCATTAACAAAGTTACTGAAAACCTTCTAGATGAATTCATGGTAATTCACAAGAAGTCTGCTCCATACCATCCATAGGCTCATGGACATGCTGAAGCTACAAACAAAACCTTGTGCATTGTATTGACTAAAATAATATTTGATTCAAGGACTAATTGGGATCAAAATTTCCACTCTACATTGTGGGCTCATAGGGTAGCTTATAAGACATCTATTGGAATGACACCATATAACATGGTGTTGGTCTTTAACACTATCTATAACATGGTGTTTGGTCTTTAACACTATCTTGCACATGGAGTTTTTAATCCCAACACTAAGGGTAGCTAAGAAACTAGAATGGACATGCGATGAATTTTCTATGAGAATAGACGACTTCTCTCTCTCTCTCTCTCTCTCTCTCTCTCTCTCTCTCTCTCTCTCTCTCTCTCTCTTTCTCTCTCTCTCTCTCTCTCTCTCTCTCTTATAGAAGGATAATCTCTCTCTACTTGGATACTATCTTCTCTCTTGTTTCACGGTGTACGTGCTCTCCAGAAGCTTTCATGGTGAATACCTCTACGTAGCTCTCATCACTGCTCTCTTGCGGAAAAGCAAGAAACCTTTCAACATCCCCTAATCGATTCTAAAGCACGGTGAGAAGCTCTAAACCCCATAGCCATCATCTCTCTCTCTCTCTGTTGTTTTTCTGAGTAGTCATCATCTCGGTGTTTGTTTTTTCGTATACAAGTGCATGTATGGATTAATCGAGTATGTATGAAGTTGCCCCATGATTATTTCATCATGTTTAGCATGCTGATGTATGCACATGATATGTTTATGATTACGTGCGTGCATAAAAAGCGCTTTTCGTCTCACGTCATAGAGGCGATAAAAACACCGTTTTGGTCATAAATCCCAAACCGTTATGAATCAGCCTGAACCCTTCACATTATAGATAAAACACATCATTTAGAACATTTTCTCTCTTTGGTGTCATATGAAAATCACGCACGAGCTAAGAGATATGGTCAAAAACAACTTGTTGTCCACTACACAACCAAATTTTTGGACTCTAGGCTCCTTGTTGGAGAACCACTATATAGATTCACTGAATGGGCAAACCCACTTAACCAATTGAAAATATTGATGCAACTTGATGATAAATGTATTTAAGTCTCCGTTATCACCTCGGGAATGTGAGTTATTAATTGTTCCATAACCGGTTTTACCTACACGTGTAGGGGCGCTTCCAAGGGGTGGTACCATATGACGTCGTGAGTTAATCGAACTGTTTATGTATGATTTATGGTTTGTTTTGGTGAGTTGATTTCAGTTATTAGATGCCCATAAACTTATGTGAAGGTATATGATTAGACATCCCGAACTGCATAGGCATATATGATTAAAGTGGCTTTCTTTTTGGGTTACCGTTTGTTGTGTGAGTATCATATGGGTGAAGTGATGTGATAGAGTGATAGTCTATATTATGAAACTGATCTTGATGCATTGGTTTGATGTCAAATAATTTCATTTGTATGTTATGCACGCTCCCGAAAATGCCAAAAATTTGTTTTTTGCATATGTGTGAAGTTATGGTTTATGGTTGACCTAAAGGTCGGAGCTGTTTTGCATCATGTTTATGATAATGTAATGCTATCATATGATGTATGGTAACTCATGGATTTATGTGGATACCTCATATGAATGGTTATGTCCGCTTTCCACCTTTCTAGGTCAAAACTAACTCTATGTGCTAGGAAGGTGAAGTGTAGATGTGATGCATCAACTTTGCATGGTTGGATGTTGTCAAAATGGGATTTTTATATCATGATTAGTTTTTGGTCGGACTCGTTTTATGCATGAAAGAATCATGTCTTAAGGGTCATATGTGTGTGGACTCCGATTGATTGTAGGGGATATGTCAAACTCCAAGTGTGGGAATTGGTTCAGTGTGGTTATGATTAATGGTTAAGGGTTGAGATTCCCTCATGGATTATGGTGGAAGCCAGTGTGGCTCATGGTTTCTTTTTCTAGATATGGTTATGCTGCTGAAATGCTGTCGAAATTTTTGCAGCCATGTTATGTTCTAAAGTGGCTATGCAAGATTGGTCGTGCCTCACCCAAGTTGGGTGGAGTGCTCACCCATGTGCTATGAATGGATTATAGTTTATGGTGTTTTGGGATTGGATCATGAAGTGGTCTAGATGGTTTATGGTAGACGTGTAAGGGTAGAGACCCTGTATAGTCTAACTGCTTGGAAAATATTGTTTGTGCATATGGGAAGTGCTATTGTGATTTGACTCATGTGTTATGTTTCTCATGGCAATGCCACTACGAGACTAGGATCACCTACATCGCTTAGCCTTAGAGACTAAAGAGTCGTTGACCCGGGGCTTTGTTGGATCGGGGGTGTTGCCTAGGTCTTCTTCTTTTTGTTAGGCTCATCTATACGGTTAGTGCGTCAGGGATTGAATGACCTACATGGCTAACGCATTGAGGATTTTTCCTTGGCTTTGCCTAAACACTTGGTGCTAGGCATCGAAGAGGCATGGTGCCTAAACTGGTATGGTTGGTGTTGATACCCTACCACCTGCTGGTACTTGGGATCCTTTCAGAGCTTGGGTTCATGGAGGGAGGCGAATGAGCCTCAGCCTATGTCTGGCTCAGGTAGGTTGAAGGTGTTTTGGCTCGCTCCCACGGGAAAAAGTGAAATTCTCTCTGTCCGTAGTAGAGCGGATGTGGATGGGTGGACCGGTCGATCCCTACACAGGGTCCGATGCTCTACTAGTTATTTTGTCATAATTTTTTTTAAATGTTATTGTATACCGAGATTTTGTCATTTCATTAATACACAGGTGCCTGTTTCATTTAGAAGGGGCATTTAAAGATTCTCTGTTGTCATTTTCTCATGTCTCTGTGCACTCTATTTCACCCTCTACTATATTCTCTCTCTCTCTCTCTTCTCGCAATGCGGTGTACACATATATTCACCCTCCACAATGTTATATTTATTTTTCTTGAGTACGCTTTCATTCATAACACCCATTCAGGGGTAGCACTAGTCGCTAGGTATCTCTAGATGCACTCCGGCTCATGGCCTAAACACCATGCTTGGTCGGGCGCTGAGAACTCCTCCCCTATGCAAATGCTTCCGCAACTCTGATGTATATTGAAAATTGTATAAAAGTGTAAATTGTATATTTTGTGCATAGACCCCCGGGGAGGGGTATCTCTCAAAGAAAATCTTTCAATTATACCCTTACAGACTCAAGAAGCAAGAGATGCTATTGGAATTTCAACCTTAACAATTGAAACCCTCTCAGTGGCAGTGGTTGTGGAATTAATCTCCTTAATTGTTGTGCTACACATAGCCCAAAGAAAAAGATATTGATAAAGAAGTTGCCAACTTCTAAGAGTGGGCTAGAAGGATACGTTGGAATTTCACACTATTTTAAATTTAGTGTACAATTTACCCAATTTATCCTAGTTGAGCAATGAAACCCAGCACACGAGATGGCTATAAATATAGACCATTGTCATACATGTATGTGAAATATCTCTTGAAGCAATTTGCAGGGCACTGTAGGCCAGTCTCCAATGTTGTAGACCTGATGTCATATAATCCAATTATAAAAATGACTTTACAAATAGCTGAAGTGCATGGAAACAAGCTAGCAACATACCACTATTGGATTCTCTCTGGTCAACATTCCATCATAGTGGCTAGAGCTTTTTTGCGTAACAATAGCACTAAGTAGGCTTCTAGGAAAGAGCTCTACAAGTTTAGAACCGCAAGGATAGTGGTGGTAGATGCTCCCAAAGAGGTTGCTATTCAAATATCCAAAATGGAGAACATGGAGAGAATAACAACAATGAAACACCAGCCTTATGTGGAGATCTTGAAGAATGGATGTAGTCAATGGCCTGCATATTCTAAACCAACAAAACCCAAGGCAAGTGTTCCTATTGATCATCCGAGTTGAGCACCCTGGGATGTAAGTTCCACTTTCCTATGCTTGTTTTTGTTACAAATATGTCTTGAAATAAAGTTAATTTCCTTTTTTTATTTTAAAGACATTTGTAAATGTGGAAAACATCATGTTTAACCATAAATAATTTTCCAACAAAGAAGCATACATGGTCATGTACAATGATGAAATCTACAACTAGTGGATAAACATCTTGGAGAAGCATCACACATCATCTGCTCGTGGGCGACAACCAAGCATAACAACCTTTAGATGCCTAAAAGGTTTAGAAGATAATAATGTCAAGTTACTACAACAGGAGCTAATGTTATAATGAGCCTCAAATTTTGATGGCATTTAAAGAGCTAGATCCATCAACAACAACACTTACTTCATGGGAATAATGTAAGTCTCATTATAACATTATGGATGAGATCTACAAATCTCTCTTCACAAGCTGTACTCAATGGTTAAATCTCTTGCTACAAAAAGCAAAGGAGAAAGAGCCAATTCCTGAGATCACTAGGAGATATATGTAGTGGATCATTGCACAAAATAATGACACTTCTAATTTGCGATTCATTTTACCATTGACAATCAAGTGTGTTGGAAAGAATTTGTAAGGCATTGAGTTTCTCTGCAGTGAAAATGGATCTACAATTCATGTTGGTGTCTGTATCATAGATACAACACAAAAAAGTCTTACATCTAGTGGTTGGAGTGCTACCCAATTTGGTAAATTAATTGATGGAGTATGAGGGGTAGCACATCAACCATTCGATTTTGTAATTGCCGGCTTAGTCAAGTATCAACATGTTGCTTCGCTAGAGAATGCAATTTTTGAAAAAGCTAGATGGTATGAAATGCATGTTCTACCTTTGAGCTCCTTAATGGGATCAGAGATCGTCCAAACATGTGATCTTTGCAAAGTAGTTTTTGGGGTTTGGGAATTCTTCAGTCAAGGAGAGCAGTACACCAACTACTCTACTATTAAAGAGTCACGGTTGGAGCCAATGCAGGCTCTTTGCATCAACGACAAGGAGTATGATGCTGTGACCACGGAAAAATATTTTTTTGTGCGTCGTGCAATCAAATGCATTTGTTTCAAAGAAGATGATCAAGTAATAGACATCTTCTCATCAGGCTATGGGACTAAAGAGGCACTACAACAACAGAGAAAGGTGATATCATTGCATGTACTAGTGATCACAAATGACGCAATTGGAAGGTCTTTGCCATTCCATGGTTGAAGAAGACCTTGATCTTAGAAGATGGGCAGGTGTGGATACCATAGAGAAAGTCAATGCCAAGGAGTTAGAGGAAGAAGAAATTGAAGAACCATTGGATGCAAGTGTTGATGCCATTCTAGAAATTCTATAGGAAACAAGTTAAGCTAGCTACCCATGATATTACATCACTAATATCTAGATTATTATTTGTATTATTTTATTTGATTTGTCCCATCTCAAATCCACCCATGACGTTCAAAACATTGATCTTTGGTTTGTTATTTTTCTCAATTATTTTCTTTGAAAAAATGTCAACTTGTGAGTTTGAGTTTTTTCACAATAAATGAAATAGACTTAAGTGTATGATATTATATGGACATATTGTGGAAAATAGAATTATCTATATATATATATATATATATATATATATATATGGTCATAATATATATTATATAATACTTTAAAGTTAAGTGATAATATGAGGTTTGGGCAGAACACCCTATGACTTGAGGATCATAGGGTTCTTTGTAGACATGGCACCCTATGGCTCTAGGGCCATAGAATCCCCCAAAAGAATTTGGGCTACCCTACAACCTTATAGCCATAGGGTGATTACATAGAGTCTCTAAAAGGGCACATAAGCATTTGGGCTACTCTACATCCTTAAGGCCATATGGTGTCAATATAGAATCTCTAGAAGGAAACATAAGCTACCCAAGAGCATTTGGGATACCCTAAGTCGCTAGGGCCATAGGGTGATGACATAGAATCTTCACAGGGGCACTTAAGCCACCCCATGGGTGAAAATTACTTAGCTCTATATGGACACATCTTACAAAATATCACATGACACCCTGTGGCATTTAGGCCATAGGGTGGTTATTCTAGGTCACCTAAAGACTCTTAAAGTGTCTCAAAAACCTTTTTCTTTGGCCTTACTATCTTGTTGAAAATCTTAGGGTCATAGTGTGCGAATTCTAGACCAAATGGAAGAATATATGGGAGAAGATCTGTCAACTTATTGCCTTGGAGTCATAGGGTTCATATACAATAAGGACATATATTGCTTAGCTTGTGATTAAGGTTTAATATTCTATTGAGAATTAAATAAGCTAGAAAAAACACAAAAGTTTTTAGTCCTCAAAATTGCAAAATGAGAGTGTGAATAGTTGATTTATTATCATTTTTGGTTGAGTGTAAGTTCTTCTATTGTGAATTGATGGTGTAAGCATTTGAAATAATTATCTTTGTATTGCAAATAACTAGATTAAACATATACTCAATATTTATTGTAAATACCAATTACTTGCTTAGACAATGAGCATCAAGTATCAAAGTGCAAATGGTTTATAAAGCATTTTTCCTTTGGATTATGTGAAGATCTATCTCTTCAATTGCAACAAGATTTTATTTAAAGATAGAAAGTGCGAGTATTTTGGTCCGAACTATGGTTTTGTTTTTCTTCTAAATGATGTAGAGAATTAAAATGGATATCTTGAATTTGTTTTAATAGAGGGAAGTTGGGACTAGTACAATGTTTTAGCTTATCATGTAGCAATGGGATCATTGTATCAAGGTTTATTGCAAAGAAATGGTTGTATAATGTATGATAGGCCAAGTCGTATAGGGAAGTTGAGTGTGTTGGTAGTAAGGGGTGGGGGGGGGGGGGGGGGGGGGGGGGGGGGGGGGGTGGGGGGTTCATACAGCTACAAGTAGAGTCTACATGAGAGAATGCATTCCAATTTATGTTAGGGGGTGGTGCAGAGTGAGAAAACTTTTCATTGCCCAATTACTTACCCCTACCTGTGGGGTTCCATTCTTAGTCTTTTTGGGGTTCTTCCATCATTAATGAGATCCCTATTATGATGTCACCATTGAGTCAAAGGAGTAAATTCTTACTACAGAATATTTTGACTCTCAAAAAAAGAATATATCAGGGCAAAATTGATGCTATAACGAGGAGAAAAAATTTCATTGATGCCAATATTGATATAGTAAGAAACAAGAAGCCAAGCTTATGAGAACCAAGTCTATGTGAGAAATCATGGGGAAAACTCAATTCTTGATGATGGTAAATATTGATGATTGTGTTAAAGAAAAAATGATGGGTATATACGTCATCCCGCATAAGGAAACAATGAACAAATTTAAAACAAAAGACACAAAAGAAAACCAAAACAAAGAACAAAGAACCTTCCATGACAAGAACAGAAAGGAGAGCTAAATACCAAGAGTTGAAATGGACCTTGAAAGAGGTATGGACCATAGAACTATAGTCAAAAATTGACAAGGATAGTAATACCATGAGTGTCTTGTTGCATTATAAGAAGTATACCCCATGGGATAGAAGAAGAATAGTGGAGCAACCCACCACTAGACAGGCCCAAAGGACCAAGGTCTTATAAGAGACCGGAGATAGGTTTAGCAAAACATGGGGAAGAACCAAAGCTTGCATATATTCCAAAGGATTTGTCCCCAAAAGAAGAAAAATTTCTCATTGGAACTCTAAAAGAATTTAGAGATTTCTTTGCATGGTCATAAAAAGATCTCATGGGTGTAGATCCTAACATTTGCCAGCATATAATACCTATGATAGATGATGTCAAACCAATCAGACAAAGACTCTATACCTACAATGACACCTTTGCCAAGAAAATCAAAGAGGAGATTTAAAAGTTCAAGGAAGATGAATTAGTCTATGAATTGGAATACACAGATTGGATATCTCCAATTGTGGTAGTACCAAACAAAAATGGAAAATTGAGAGTGTGTATGTGTCAATTTTAAGAAGGTGAAAAGTAGCAACCATCAGAGACAAGTATCCTCTTCCTATCACTGATCATGATTTCCTAAAAAGAGTGGCTAAAAATGAAGCCCATAGCTTATTAAATGGATTTTCAAGCTATAATCGATCGTCCATTGATCTAAAAGATCAACATGAAATGGCGTTTGCTATAAAATGGGACATATTTTCATATATATTCATGTCTTTTCATCCAACAAATTCTCCATTTATGTTTCAAAGGCTAATGAGTCATGCTTTCAAGGAAAATCTACATAACTTCCTAGAAGTTTACATATCATCTTATGTGTGCACTCATAAAAAAATATTGAATCATGTTGAGCATCTCAAAAAGTTCTTTGAGAAATTCTGCCCATATAGGAATTGTTTAAATTCGGAGACATGTGTATTCATGGTTAGGCAAGGAAAAATTCTCACATATAGTGTCCAAAAATGGGATTGCCTCAAACATGGAAAAATTTGTGATCAATGCAAAAATACCTAAACACACATTTATAACAAAAGTTCAAGCTTTCATGGGACACTCTTGATATTATTGGATTTTTATCTGCATACATGTCATGATTGTCAGAGAATCCACGGTGTTTACTTTCATTAAGAATTGAGTTTTGGTATCCAACGGCTATTTTGTGATTTTCTTCCTCAAGTTTTTTTCTTTCTTTTTGCGGTATCTTTGTTGACGTCTCCGATGTTGATTTGGAAACTCAAGAAATCTTTTTTCTCCTCCTCAGAGTAGAAATTTGGCCCTTACATGCTCTTTTTTTGAGTCTGATTCTTCCGTTGTAATTTTCTCTTCTTCCAACTTGTCCGTGGCATCATGGTAGTGATCCGAAAAGACCCGTTTCTCCTCAATCATCTCGATGAATACCATTTGGATAGGGACTATGTCATAGCCTTCTGCATCATAGAATTGTGTAGGTGTTGATTCATTAACACATACATCCATTGTGGTCAGGATCTGAGTCCATTCAAAGGGTTCGGACAAATGGTTAGGGAACAGTTTTGGTATATATTCTGCGTTATTTACCTCTATGTCTAGATCATAGTCTTCCCTTTGCAAAATCCCCAATTGAGAAGCCCCACACATCCAAATTGGAGTGTCTTTATGTATCCTTGAATGTAGTTTAGTCTCTGCAGAGGTCTCAGAGCCTAGCTCTTGTATTGGTGTCCTCAAGACATCCCTGTAGGAATGATCTTTCAAGTTTACTCGGGTGATTGCCCCTACTTGTTTTAGATAGAGATAATCATTGCCCCATTCTTGAACTAGTTGTATTTGTCTCATAAATGGTCTTCCCGATATGATTTCATAGTTGAGTTTATTTCCAAATTCTACAATGAAAAAAGTGTGTTGGTAGACAATTCCGCAAGAAGTGACTATCACATTCTCAAGTAAGCCCATTGGTTTCTCTATGTGTATATCTGCCAATTGCAGTTTCATTCTGGTTTTCCTAATTTCTGATTTTTCCCAAGCTTCCCAAATAGCTTTGGTTTCTATGGCAATGCATGCGCCACTATCTAAAATAACCATGGTAGTTATATCATTGTATTGTACTCGAAGGGTAGTGTTTCCCTCATTCCCTTCACAGTAGTCCCCTACTTTGTTTATAGATAAAGACCTGACAATTTTAGTATGTATGTCTTTGTTTTGCAAATTTTCCAAGTCCATTTGAGATGCTTCTTTTAGCCCCATCTTCCTCCATGGTGGTTCGTATATCTCCCCACAATTGTGGTTTTAATCTCAGTAGTTCTTCCAAGGTGATTGTGCATTGAATTGGTGTTGCCATAATGGATTGTAGATTAGCCACATCCAAGGTTTGTCTTGGAATTTCTAGTTTGGTTGTTTTGTAGATCACTGATTTCTCTTCATTCTCTTGTAAGTAGGATGGTAGCATCTGCAAAGTTCTAGCTTTCAAAAATCTTGATTGCTTGGATCCCCAATTTCCATATAATGATTTTTGTCCAGTTCCATGGGGAATCTATCAAACTAAACTTTCTCAATTGGAGCTGATTTCAAGGTTATACTCCCATATTTTTCTTCTCTAAATCTTTTCCATAGGTAGTTCGGCCAATCTCCTTCAACTATCGGCACCTCATCCCATCCTTCCTCACTATCAGGAACTTCCAATTTAGGTGATGGTGCTTTATCATTTGCCATGTTTCCCAACTTGTTTTTTTCTTGAAATTTTTCCTTCATGGTTTCAGTCTCATTTTCAACCATTTTTTCCACAACCTCTTGTGGATTCTATTTTTCCATTATGGTTTTGTGATTTGCACAAGGTTTCTATAAGCTTCTAGTCTAGCTACTTCCATATTTGGTGTTGGATAATTTTTCCATTGATTTTCCAAGGTTTGACCTGCTTTTAAACCCACAATAAGCCTCTACAGGTCGTGCATTCTTATCCCGTTTGGGACAATCATTCTTCCAATGATCATTTGCTCCATAGTCATGATAATTTCCAGTTTTTGGTTTGGGCATTGACTTTTGATCATTAGTGGTAGCACCCTGATTTTCAATAAAGTTAACATGTGTTGTTTCAGTAGGTGCTTGAAACATCGGCTCTATAGGGACTGGAGCAGGTTGGCTATACCACTCTTCTTCTATTCCCATTGTCCAAAGAGCCTATTTCAGGGTATTGAGTAACAGGTACCAGAGCTTGCTCATCCAACTATCCCTTAGGTAGCATATACTTGACCGATGCAACATTATTCGCAAGGAGTGGTGGCTATTGGGATTATACTGGCTGTGGTCTCTCTATATTCATTGGCGATCTCTGCATGGGTGCCACATCCATCTGTCCCTCAGGTAGCATATACTTGACCGGTAAAACATTATTCGCAGGGAGTGGTGGCTGTTCGACTTATACTAACTGTGGTCTCTCTATATTCATTGGTGATCTCTGCATGGGTGCCACATTTGTCGGGTAGCGATACAATGTGTTTTCCTTATGGACTCATTGGTACGTACTGAACATTACCATCGTATTTATGCTTGTAGTAACACTCATTTGTCTCATGATTTGTCCATTTTCCTTCAATGGCGTACCATTTTAATTGCCTTTGTGGTTTTCCTTGATTTGGTCCGTGCATTGGGCCTCTCAACAGCATCCTTTGCATGTTGATGATCATATCGTTCATGTGCTTCAACATGTCCTCTATAGAACTGGCAGGAGCCGCAATAGCTGGTTTGACTTTTGCTGGCACGGTTTTTGTTCGCTAGCTTTGTGCGTCTTTAGCTTTACTTTCCTCATTATAAATCTTGCAATTATCACTTAGGTCAATCATGTCTAGACTACATGCTTCTTCAACTCATATGTTTTTTGTTGTACAAGATAGCATGTAATTCCTTGTTTAATAGTCCTTCCAAAAATAATGAGACGATTCTTTTCTCGGCTGGAATTTCCAACTCTAGAAATCTGTCTATGTATTGCCTCATTCAACTCACACTATCTCTTATAGATTTGAACCATTGTATTGTGCTTTATCCCCATTTTGGAACAAGTAACAACAAATCTCATTGCCAAGGTTGGCAAGTCGGTTATTGATCCAGGTTGTATGGTTTGAAACCAAGTCAAAACTTTGCCTTCCAAGGTCATCCCAAACCCCTCAAATTGCGTATGGAAGTCGGTTATGCGCTCAGCTCTCAAAACCTTGTCTAAAGCTGGCCAAATGGTCATAAGAATCCCCCGATCTGCTATATTTTTTGACCCACTTTTGGAAATATACTGGTCTAACTCTACGATTGTGTTTTGCGCCTGCTCTTTTCCTTCTACCCAGTGTCTCTCCCATTAATCGCTCAAACCAGCTATTTGGTAATTTTGTTGGTACCATTGAGGTGACTACCCATTGTTGTGTTTCCTCATTGGTTGGCCAAGCTGTCATAAGATCTAGCATTAGGATCCACATCCCGATCAATTTCTTGTGCGGTTTCCATAATTACTTCATGGATTGAGTTTTGTTGGTACTTGGTTTGTTCAATCTCTTTTGGGGTCAGCATAACAAAGTTATTGTTGTAACAATCTCTAAAGAGATGAGTGGGAGTTTTGCTAACCCTTTTTCCTTGATCTTGAAGATGTACATAATTTTCAAGGGAGTTAGTTGTCCTAATCTGGCATAGGTGGTCCATACCAAATCCTTAATATTGTTTTCTTCCCAAACAATACATTAAAAGTCTTGAGTTATCAGTGGGGATGTGTTTTAATGGTTTAACATCTATTAACTCATACCCTTCTAACTCTAACACTGGAGGTCCCTCTTTTACAGTCTTATCGGGTATTAGAGTATCGACCTCCAATCCCCTTTTATCCCCACTGAATCAGGATCTTGTATCTTACGATACTGTACTCCATTTTGGTCTACATACAGGTCATCCTGTTTGTTTGCTCTCACCTCCTCTGTAAAATCGATAGCATGGTCATCTATTCGCACTGCAAACTCCTCATTGGGGTCCAAGTAAATATGGGCTTCATATTTGTTGATCTTGAAGAAAGTCAGGATATGATTGAATTTGAGTGAGGTTCCTATTCCTAATTGAGTAAAAAAGGAAGACATGTCCGAGCTTGAATCGGAGTAAGTGTCTGGCACTTCTTCCACAATAGTTTCTAATGGTCTCCCTTGGTTTACACTCTCCTCTGTGGACGCTCTATTCCTATTCTCTCCTAAGTCAATCAAGTCTCCCAAAAGTCTACTAGATCTTAGATTCATATATGGACTTATTCACTCAATTGAACTGATACTTCAAACCTGGAAATGTGGCCTTGATTGCAACCGCAATGTTTTTTCTTTTTCTCTCAATTCATTACCAAGTCGTGAGTCCCTACACATCAGTTCTCAAAACCGTATGTGATTCCACAATTTAACGTCAATTTGGTCAATAAGGAGTCAAAAAGATACAACATTTCCTTTCTCTATCCCTCAATAGATTCCTTGTCCTAAAAAGATGTGAATTTCATTCAGTCTCTCTTATTCACGTCGAAGATATTTGCACTCATAGATAGGATCAGATTCACCTTTCAACTCATAACTAGAGCCCTTATGGCCTGCCAAAGACAATCCTAATGTCAAATTTGCAAAACTACTTCCCTGGTGTGAGATTTATCTTCAGCGCGCCGAAGATAAATCTTCTTCTTTTCCACTTTTTCTTGCAATTTGTGGCTTGGGTTGGGTTCTTCAAGTGATTTCAAGCCTGTACCATGAATTTCACAAGGTTTTGACCCCTTACCAATGTTTTTAGCTCTTTTTGAGCCTGAAGGCACCTGGTTTCCCCAATTCCCTTGGTGTATTGATTTTTGCATAGCTCCAATTTTGATGAAACTTTTTTAGGAGCTATAATATGTCCCTTATAGACCTTGGGGATTGAAAACTGAGCAAAATATCCCTTCTAGTGAGATTTTTATCTTCAGCACGCCGAAGATAAATCTCTTCCAGATTTTAACTATTTTTATTGTTTTATTCACAGATTGATTTTCCCTCAAGTTTTACGATTTATCCACACACTGGTTTCAAGTTTTAATTTGATTTGGCTTTTCCTTGTGGCTTTTCTCTAAAGTCTACGGTTTTATCCAATTTTGGGCTTGACCAGGCCTTTCAGAGATCCACATGTTTCCAAAATCAATGGGGATAGTCTAAACAAGTTGGTCTACCACCTTGAAAGTTAAATTTCTCAGTTTTAGTCTCAAAAACCTCTTGTCTATCTTCGGCGCACCTAAGATAGATTTGTCAAAAAAATTTGTTTTCTTCAATGCACCTTTGACCAGATGCAATCCTGATGGTTTTCTACTTACCCTACTCCTACTGAACATGAAAAAAGAGTACAAAAAGTAAAAAATTCAACTTTCAATCTCAAATCCCTACTTTCTATCTAGGTAACATCCTTACCGATCACTAGCCAGTCTCAAGGATCCTATACCTAGTAGTCCTACTATACTAATGCTCTCGAGGTCCTTACCAAGTATCTCTACTCTCAAGCACCCCTCAGCCGTGATAAAGTAAAAAAATGTGTTACTCTAGCCAAAACTAGAGAAGTAATGGAAATTTCAAGTGAGTGTTTTGGGTTTTTCTCTAGTCTAGGTTGCCTCGTCCCGGACAACGGCGTCAAAATGTCAGTCGGCTGCTGCCAAATCTCACCATATCAATGCTAGAAAAGCGAGAACCACCGATATAAAATGTCAATCCATGGGACGTAGCTGACCCGACTAGTGCATGGAGGCTACAAGAGATAGCCAATCTCTCAAAAAACCCAAGTCTATGGTTGAGTTGCTGCAGCAACGCTTACTCTTTATTGTCCAATACTTAAGTCTTAAAGTTACAAAAAATGGCTTGTATACCTTAGCCAAGGTGTAAAAAAGGATTCCTTGCTAATTGGGGCTCGGTATAAGGTTAAGAGACTGCACAAAATTACAAACATGGAAGCCATTGGCCCCTTTAGACTCACTGATACCCAATAACATTACAACGGCTTTAGACTTGCGGGATTTTTTAATAATAAAATGAGTTTGATTACAATGATTAGGCTTGAAAAAAATGTGTGGAGTCCTGGTTGATGCTCTTGTTAGCTAAGCAGCTAACACATTATACATTTAAAGAGTTGTAAGGTGGAGCCAAAATAATGATGAGCTTTACATCAAAACTAAGTTTCCTTGAATGACCTATCTACAGAGTCGGAGCTTACAAGAAGGTGAGGCTTCAAATTAGTTGCATGCGTGGCTCAAACTTAAGTTCTAGCCTAGTTAGTCATATAGTTTTCCTTTAGGATAGAACATTAGTCTCAGTATAGGTGGCCATGGAGAGTATGCTATGACAATTGAGCCTTGATGGACATTCAAAATACAATGAGGTTTTTGTCTTAGTTGTTTATGTGTAAACCGAGTCTTGGTGATTAAGTCCTGGTGTTTTACGTGTTGTAATAGGACAATTTTACATGCATAAAGGTGCCAAGAAAGGGGTTAAGCAAAAGGGTTGGTGGAGGTGGATCCCACACTCAATGATCCTAAGAGATTTTAGCCAAGGGAAGTCAAAACTATGTCCAACTTATGAGTATTTTTTTCTCAAAAACTCTTAAAAACTAGTTCTAGACACCCCTTACTTCATCGAATTTTTTGACACCTTAAATGTTGGTTTTTTTAAAAAGTGTTCACAAAAGTGTAGAGCCGCTCTCAAGTTTCAATCTCATAAAAAACAGTTTTGCAATCGGACCCTATATGAAAGTTATGCTGATTTTCGTGAAAAGTATTCTTTTCCACTTTTTTCAACCATTATGAAAACCCATTAGTTTTGGTCCACACAAGTGCATTTGCTAATCTAACCTTGGTAGGTTTGGTGGGAAAAGCTATTAAAGCCTTTTTAATATTTTTCAAACCTTCTGTATTATAGTAGGTTTGGGTTTTTCTACAGACGATGATGAATTCAATGATGGCACGATATGTGAGGTTCTTTACTCCAGTGTCTCCCTCCCCTCTTTACATCTACTCGTGGCCCCACAAGGCTCTTTCTCACATGTCTACATTAATTCTCTCTCTCTCTCTCTCTCTCTCTCTCTCTCTCTCTCTCTCTCTCTCTCTCTCTCTCTCTCTCTCTCTCTCTCTTCTACATTAAAATAGGGTTTGGATTTTCCTGCAGAATGTGACAAAATTGACGACAATGTGACAGGCAAGGTTCTTCTCTCTCTCTCTCTCTCTCTCTCTCTCTCTCTCTCTCTCTCTCTCTCTCTCTCTCTCTCTCTCTCTCTCTCTCTCTCTCTCTCTCTCTCTCTCTCTCTCTCTGTGCGTGTGTGTGTGTGTGTGTGTGTGTGTGTGTGTGTGTGTGTGTGTGTCTTTCTATTTTTTATTGCAAGTGAAGATCAATTATAGCAGTGATTTCCAGATTTGAATTTTGAATTTCAAATTTGAAAGGCTTATCTAGGTGAACCTCTCTCTCTCTCTCTCTCTCTCTCTCTCTCTCTCTCTCTCTCTCTCTCTCTGTGTGTGTGTGTGTGTGTGTGTGTGTGTGTGTGTGTCTTTCTATTTTTTATTGCAAGTGAAGATCAATTATAGCAGTGATTTCCAGATTTGAATTTTGAATTTCAAATTTGAAAGGCTTATCTAGGTGAACCTCTCTCTCTCTCTCTCTCTCTCTCTCTCTCTCTCTCTCTCTCTCTCTCTCTCTCGTGTGTGTGTGAGATACCTTCTTCTAATCTTTGTGTGTAATTACCTAGCTCCTCTTAATCACTCCCTAATCTCTTCTAATTTCTTTGTGTAATCTTCCTTGCCTCCTCTTATTCACTCCCTAATCTCTTTTAATTTCTTTGTGTAATCTTCCTTGCCTCCTCTTAATCACTCCCTCCCCTCCTCTTAATCTCTCCTAAACTTGCACTAATCAAAATTTCATTCTCCTCTACTCTAATCTTTGAGATATTGTTCTATCTCCTTCTAATTACTTTGCCAATTTTAGGTGTATCCCTACTTGAGCTTCATTTAGAGCAACTAGTAATAGATTTTCGACACCATTATCTCCTTCTAATTACTTTGCCAATTTTACGAGTGTGTAACCTCTTCAATCTTGCAATATTTAATTCAAATTTATTATTTTTGGGGTCTTCACAAGTGGAGAGTCTTTAAGGTCAAGTGGTTAGCATCCTTTATTTGGGGTGTTTGGGCCCGTGCAAGTCCTGACTCCCAACATAAGCCCAAACGCAAGGCAATGCTAGCTGCAATTTTTTTTGCTGAATTATACATGCTCATTCAATGCTCACAAAATTCTCTCACCTTTATTTGGGGTGTTTGGCTCATGCAAGTCCTGACTCCCAATAGAAGCCCAATCGTGAGGCAAGGCTAGCTGTAGTTTTTTTTTTTGCAAAATTATACATGCTCATTCAATGCTCACAAAGTTCTCTCACCTGCATAATTTGTGGCACATTCAAGGTTGCCCACTTCAAGTCAAAAGTGGCAGGACTACTAGAAAGGGTACAACCATTGGCGTGCATCAAACTCAAGCATACATCATCTAAATCTACTAGCATTCAGGGAAATATTTGTTGTTTATGGCACTTGGCATGTGCAACCTCAGCACATTGATGAACCCATCCCAACAAGGAGCTCATTTTGTGGACCCATTTGCACTATACATTTGAGATGTTCACAACCCTTGCTTGCTTTCTTTGCCCACATATGCTTTGTCGGGTCCCACTCTGCTCCAATGAATGCCACACAGCCTATTGTCAATGCATTGCATGGCGTTCTTGTTGCTGTCGACTACGATCGACTAGTTGGTTGCACCCCAAAGGGCCATTCACACGATAAAACAACACACGGACAAGAGAAAGTGCTATAGGCTGTTTCTCACAGTCGGCTCCTCATGAAGGCCTCATGTTTCCAATAGCTTAAGTGCTATGTAGGCCTTTTTCACTCATTGAGGGGAGAATACCTCAAGGGATTTGACATTAACCCTCTTTCCATAGGCTTGTACATCGAGCTAAACACTTTAGACAACCAACCTTGGTCAACAAGCTCCATGAGCTGCTACATAAGCTCAAGTGCCCAAATCGATGTGTATGAAATACGCAACTTCAAGATTGTAAAAAATCACACAAAGCACCAAGCCATGCACAAAGTTTCTTTTTCATTTTGCACATTTATCTCTACATTTTCATTCACCTTTGCATTGGATCAAAGCACAAACACTTGGCTTCACAAAAGCAACTTTGTACAAGCATTAGGCACTGCTCGACATCGAGTAAGACCATCCTTACACACATTTGCACAAAAATCTATTTTGTATGCCATGCCAACATCGGCATCCACTTTGATTCTAGCAACACATTTGAAGGGGAGGAGCATCAACAATAATGACATTTTGTAGTCAACACCAGCAACAAAGCACAAACTTTTGAAGATATTCAGTAGGACTTCATTTGTGATCTCCAACATTGGAGAAAGCCCATTTTTATTTGACCTACCACCTAGTTGCTTACAATTCTCTAGGGGAGGTGCACACTTTAATCGTATACCCCGTTGACAATTCTTTGGGAAGGATGTTGTGACTTTTGGTCCTACACCTAGTTGAAAAATCTCTGGGAGGATAGCTTTGCAGTTTTATGGGTGCTACTATATCACACACGTGGAGGCTTGTTGGGGTGTGTGACACATCTGCACCACCACAAGTGAGGCCCCCCTCTACTTTGGGAGCCTACACAATTGACATCATTGATTAGGTCACCATATGCCCTCTCCTAACTCTATAAAGAATCCCAAATCTACACACTTTGTATCCACTTTTTTACCCTATGCACTAGCCATCACTTTGTACTCATTTTCATCCTAATCTACTTATGATTTGATACTTGTATTAGTGTCAATATCTCTCTAATCTCTTGTGTAATTAAAACTCTATTCATATCATGAATGGCTCACTCACATTTCTGCCATAATGTCGTTCCCATCAACTCTCTTTGATGTGATGGGACTTGATCATGTAGAAAGTGTCCTTGAAATTCTCAATACTCAACTTGAGTACTACTTCTACCATGCCAAAGCTAGGAATTGACATTTAAGAACTCGTGTACACTATTTCTTCTATCCAGAGATTTATTTTTTACGTAATACATAAATTTTTGTGTGATAACAATGATATATGTACATATTAACATCATCACAGTTAATATAATCACAAACAAGCCGGTTGAGGGAAACCTAGAAACCCACAAAAAGCACATCGGGCTTCTTTATTTTCCCTATGGGCCCACTTAGAAAATAAGGAAGTCTGACATGCCCACAATCAAATATATAAACAATGCCCAATCAGACCCGTTGGGTGTTATTTTGTGAGCCACACACACACACACACACACACACACACACACACACACACACACACACACACACACACACACACACACACACAGACGACGTCCTACACAAGTACGTTGAAAGGAGAGAGGGAGGAAGCACGTCGTGTGGGAGCGTGCTCTATGTCGTAGTGTGTGACAATAGCAGATTACCTAGCCACATGACTTGAGTGTGTGCGTTGTGTGTGCATTGTGTGGTAGCGTTACTTTTGTCATATTGTACGGTAGTAATAAGGTACCTTACCACACAATGTATGTGTGCGTAAACTATTCTATGGAATAGTGCTTACCATAGAGGCATCACCTCGGTTACGTGGGGAATATGATGTCCTTGTGGTAAGTATTGGCTCATTGTTTGGGTATTACGTCGGTAATACGATGATATCAGTATCCTTATGGTGCGTCAACTTCCCTTTTCCTTGCCAAAAAAACATGTGGGCATTGATTGATAACGCGGCCATACAATGCTTGTATGTAAACCATTATTGCTCTTTAGATTTGAGCATCACTTGGTCGGTAGCACGGCTATAGAGAGTCATTTGTTAGAAGTATTTTTTTGTATAAATGTGGTGTTCATGTCGTTAACCTAGCCATATGAATGCCATATAATTTGTATGTGCATATGCATTTCATGCTTTTTAAGTATTAAGTATATGAAATACTTGGTCGATAGCCCGATCGTGAAGAGTATTTCATATAAAAATGTTTGAACTATCTATAATTGTTATTTTTACGTGTTCTTTTCAAAAGTTATACTATCTAATCATATTAAAAAGAAAGTGTTATCCATCAATCATCATTGATTTTATGAAAATGCTACATGCACAAAAGTCATAAAAATTATTACTATATGATATCCCTTTTATACAACCTCAATAGTGTCTACACTAATGAATAACATCTTTACAAAAACAAATGCTAAAGTTTCAATGAAATTCATTAGTGTCTACACTAATGAATAACATCTTTGCAAAACCAAATGCTAAAGTTTCGGTGAAATTCATACTGTGTTGTTTCTCTATGTCTACAAATAGCTAATATACATTCAATTTAAAAAGGTATATGCACGCTTTTTGGATGTGAGATGTTCTATTTAATGTTTTTAGATGTAAATCGTTCTATTTAATTTATGAAATGGTTGTTAAAATTGCACCAAATCTTCATTTTAGTTGTGTGCTTTCACTCATAACTATGTTTTTTTCAGGAATTATACACTATTAATATTTTAATGAGCTAAACTAAGATTGGCAATATGTACATTTCAAATCTTGATGTGAGCCGTTATATTTAATTTATGAATTTTTTGATAAATAACAACCAAACTTTCATGCTTTTTCCACCTTCATAATACTAATTGGGGCCACTATATCATTTTAGTTACGGATTTCACCTTGTCACTGAAAATACAATGCACATCTCTTTTATTATAACGTGCAAAATGTGATCTCACGTCTTATGATCTATCACAATATTTTGAAATGTTTAGGGTTTTTAGTCTTACTGCTTCCCTATTAGTTAGACGTGGATATCTATTTTGATAATGTACCAACTCTTCACATTCAAAGCATCAAACATCTAAATGTGGTAAATTTTGTGCATGAGCAGCATAAGCTCTTTGTGGTTGTCTATCATTGAATCTCTAATTCTATTCTTCTTCTAATCCCTTCCTCCTTCATTAAAGGTCTGGCTCGTAGTAAGGCATCTTGTATAGTAGGTGGTGCATAACATCTAAGCCTTACAAACTTTGAGTAGTACTCTTCCAAGGATAAACTATATTGTTTTAAGCTAAAGAACTCATTCATCTTTATTGCTTGTAATCCCTTCCTCCTTCATTAAAGGTCTGACTCGTAGTAAGGCATCTTGTATAGTAGGTGGTGCATAACGTCTAAGCCTTACAAACTTTGAGTAGTACTCTTCCAAGGATAAACTATATTGTTTCAAGCCAAAGAACTCATTCATCTTTATTGCTTCATGGACAGGAGGTAAGTATCTTTCCTTCACTACTTGCTTAATTTCCCTCCAACTCTGGGAGTTTGTCAATATCCCCATGTCATGGCAATGTTGTTTCCACCATAATTTTTCTTCTCCCGAGAGATGAAACATCCCTAGCATCACTTGATTTATAGGTATGGTCCTTGCAATAGAGAAGTGATCATACATAGCTTCAATCCATACTTCCGCATCCTTCTCAATATCAACATCCTCTCCTTGAAAAGAAGGTGGTTGCATTTGTTTGAGCAATAGTTTCTTCTCGTGAATTTTTATATAGATAACATCGTTATGAGGGTTTTCCAAAATAGAAGGGATTTGAGGATTCCCTTGAGTGTATGCATGTATTAGCATCAATGTTTATAATAACTCAAAACACTAAGGTATTTGTCAAACTTAGACTTATCCAATCCACTAAAACTCAATCACATGACTTAACCAATCATGACTTATCTTCTCCATCAAAACTCAATCACATGACTTAACCATTCGTGACTTATCTTAATTATGTGACTACCAGTCATGGCTTATCCAATCCATCAAAAGCTCAATTACATGACTTAACTAGTCAAACAATTTTTTTTGGAAGAAAAACAGCTCGATCTCCTATTCATAAAGTCATCAAAATTTCATATAGGGAGGTCTACAAAGATCTCTCCATGAGAAACATACTAGAGATTTTAACCATAACTATGATGCACATCAATTGGCATGTTGTATGATTTTGGTGGTTTATGATATGGATGGAAGCATGTTAACGTGTCATGTTTTTTGTGCTAGTTAGCATGTGCCAACAAGCATATCTTGAAAGCATAAAGAGAGTGATGTCCTTCAAATGTGTGGACCTCCATCATGAACTGTAAAAATACTTTTTAAAAATTGAACCAAAGTTCAAATGAGCTTGAGAATTTACTCTGAGATGTTACTTCGAAGTAGTGGTGGAGTCATGATGCATGGAGGGAAGCATGGTGTAGGGGCCATAGGCAGGAGAGAGGGGGGGAGGCGATTGAAAGCTATAAGTTGTCCCTCAATCCCAGGTCATCAAGATGCCCAAGTGGAGAAAATCTTGGCACAACAGCCATACACCTCTGACAATGACTCTCTTGACACTCCACGAAGAAGGAAGTCAAGGACAAAAGCTTCTACTGCTTCTCCTCTGGCTTGCAAAAGGGTGAAGCTTTTTGAATCCCAAGGATCCCCAATGCTAATGATCATGTAGGGAAGATGAAGAATGACTCGGGTACTGTGTGTGTGTGTGTGTGTGTGTGTGTGTGTGTGTGTGTGTGTGTTTGTCTTTGCCACCAAATGACACTGACTACATGTCACATTACACGAGGCTTGTGTGTGTGTGTGTGTGTGTGTGTGTGTGTGAACGGAGCATTTATGGTTCAAAATTGTGCACAAATTACTCAAGAGTTGTTGATTGTTGCTCTATGTTTGGCTATCTCATGTATGCATGAAATGTGAGATACATATTATTTTCCAATAAATAGAAAATTTTCCCTTTGCCATGTCCATAGCCTTGCATTGTAATATCATGTGACCTTGGGGGTCGTGTGCAGGCCAATGGAAAGCTCCCAAACTCAACATCCCAATGCATGAGAAATTTTGTATTGTAGCAAGATATTTCAATGTTGTTCATGGCCTCTCAATGGATGGTGCCGACCCCAAATTGGTGAAGTGGTATGAAATCATAGATATGGAGTGGTTCAGTGTATTTAGAGAGCCAAAGGATCACGACATATATTGCATTAAATGTAGTTCTATACATAGCGATATATATGACTAGGTGATGCAGTTGCACTACAGGGTGTACCAGAAGGCCCCAACCAACATGGAGATCAAATCTACATTTGCAAAGGGGTTTGTAAAAGAATTGGTCAGGTGGCAATTGCAAGTGGTTCAGCCATGCACTTCAATTGGGCTTAGTTTGATGTCCACCATTTGTAAGACCTTCGAGAAAAAGGATACTACGAGTCCCATGTCAAAAAATGGAGTATGTGTAATTCCGATCATTCATGTCAAAACACCGAGGAGGGGTCTGTGGAAATGAAGGAGGGATACTCGGACCAAGTATCCATGAATATTTCCAAAGATACCAAGGTGACACCCCTGTCTCACCACAAAACCCATCAAGGGACATAAAGCGTGTCATATTCTAGCCTTGAGGACATTATGGTTTTCGGTGATCATCTCATAAAACAACTGCAGGATGCTGAACAACATCTTGTCAAACACAAGACTGGAGCTTGAAGTTGTGAGGGTTTTGAAAGTAAGAAATGCTAGGGTTAGCCCAATTGTGGTTGCTATGATACAGAAGCTTCATGATGCTAACAATGAACTAGAACGTTTATTACAAAGCCACATTGTGGATGTAAAGAGGGAAATAGATTTCAAAGTGAAGATAGAGACACTTAAAGAGACACTGGATGATTTGGGGTTTCCTCACAATTGGGACTCACCCAATGATGCTAAAACTGACGTAACTTGTCATTGTGTAAGTGTCCGTGACTTTTATGCTTGCACCATATGTTTGGAATATGTGCACAACTATCCTATGTACTGGACGTAACTTGTCATCGTGTAAGTGTCCGTGACTTTTGTGCTTGCACCATATGTTTGGAATATGTGCACAACTATCCAATGTACTTTCCATACTTCTCTTTTATTTTGTTTGTAGATTAATGATGATACAGAAGCTTCATGATGCTAACAATGAACTAGAACGTTTATTACAAAGCCACATTGTGGATGTAAAGAGGGAAATAGATTTCAAAGCGAAGATAGAGACACTAGATGATTTGGGGTTTCCTCACAGTCGGGACTCCCCCAATGATGCTAAAATTGACATAACTTGTCATTGTGTAAGTGTCCGTGACTTTTATGCTCGCACCATATGTTTGGAATATGTGCACAACTATCCTATGTACTTGACGTAACTTGTCATCGTGTAAGGGTCCGTGACTTTTGTTCTTGCGCCATATGTTTGGAATATGTGCACAACTATCCTATGTACTTTCCACACTTCTCTTTTATTTGGTTTGTAGATTAATATGGAGGTGAAGGAAGAAAAAGTACACACTTGTGAAATTCAATTGCAGCTACTCATGCATACAAGCAAGATGCTACAAGGCTCCTTCTTCCCACTTCACTTTGTAAATTAGATATGGACACGTTTACGAAAAGGATAGGAGGGTTATGTGACTGGAAAACAATCAACTAGTGTATTGGCTGCGGTCTAGCACTATAAGTACAAGAAATCATTGCAACGGTCAAGTAGCCTTGTGCACATAGCTATCATCTTTTGTGCCCTACTATTACATTCTCCTTGGGGACAAAATGTAGAGCTTCCTCTTGCTAATAAAGAATACCAAAAGAATGGTGTTGCAAGCTCATAGGGAAAGAACATCCAATCACACCAATCTCTGGTAAGATAATCATAAATGGCATCATACGAAAAGGATAGGAGGGTTATGTGACTGGAAAACAATCAACTAGTGTATTGGCTGCGGTCTAGCACTATAAGTACAAGAAATCATTGCAACGATCAAGTAGCCTTGTGCACATAGCTATCATCTTTTGTGCCCTACTATTACATTCTCCTTGGGGACAAAATGTAGAGCTTCCTCTTGCTAATAAAGAATACCAAAAGAATGGTGTTGCAAGCTCATAGGGAAAGAACATCCAATCACACCAATCTCTGGTAAGATAATCATAAATGGCAGCATGTTAATCATTAAACTAGCATAACAAGAAAATCTTGGTATGCTAGTTAGCACACTGTGAATGCTAGTTAGCATACTATGAATTCTATTTAGCATATTGTACAGTATGTTAGTTAGAATAGTGGGCATAGTGGTTAGCATAGTTTGTATGCTAGTTAGCATACCCAATAAGAATAGTGGGTATGGTGACTAGTATACTATGCATGCTAATTAGCACATGTAGTTATGCTAGTAATCATACATGCTAATGTGTATGCTACTTACCATACCTAGTTATGCCAGTAAGTAATCATACATGGTATTGTGTACGCTAGCTACATGCTAGTAAGCATACATGCAACTGTGTATGCAAGTTAGCATACTCAATTTTGATCATAAGCATACATCGTAGTGTGTATGCTAGCTAGCATACCCAATTTAGCTAGTTACCATACCCAGTTATGCTAGTAAGCATACATGCATATGTGTATGCTAGTTAGTATACTCAGTTTTGATAGTAAGCATACATGGTAGTGTGTATGCTAGTTAGCATACCCAATTATGCTAGTTAACATGCCCAGTTATGCTTGTTAGCATACATGGTACTGTGTATAGTAGTTAACAAAACCAATTATGCTAGTTAGCACAGGGGCATGGTGGCTAGCATATTGTGTTTAGGTAGCATACCCACTTATGCTATTTAACTTACCTACTTATGTTGGTCAGCATAAATTCTACTATGTATGCTAGTTAGCATACATGCTAGTTATGCTATGTATGCTAGTTAGCATATTGGCTATGGTGGCCAACATGCCCAGTTATGCTTGTTAGCATACATGGTACTATGTATGCTAGCTAGCACACCCAGATATTCCAATTAGCATAGATGCTAGTGTGTATGCTAGCTAGTAGAGTCCGTATGCAACCTGGGAGAATTTGTATGCTAGTTAGCATACCTGTTTATGCTAGTTACCATACCCACGTATGCTAGTTATCATACCCACTTATGCTAGTTGGCATACCCAGTTATGTTAGTCATGACATATGCTTGTTGGCATACTGTGAGAGACCGAAAACATTCTTTTTTTGCTAGTTATCTTAGCATGTATGTTAGTTAGCATAGTGGGTATGGTGGCTAGCAGACACAATATGCTAGTTAGCATACCTAGTTATGCTAAGTAGCATTCCAAGTACATGGAATTCTTATTGGCATACTAAGTATACGAGCAATCATAATGATATGCTACCTAGCATATTGTATATATGTACATAGTCATTAAGTTAACTACCACACATACCATGCGTAATAGCATTTTCAATATGCTAATTGTTGCGTTAACAATCCAGCTTTGCATTTTTACTAGAAATTTGGATATGATAATTAATGTTTAAAAGGAAGACACAAGAATCGATGATGTGGGAAGTACGCATGACAAGAAGCATGTCAAGCAAAGGATTGAAGAAGAGAAGACTTATAATGATGAGCTGAAAAGAATGCATGAAGGGGTAAATGTGACACTGCAACAAGCAAACTCACCAAGGGGTGATGTAGATAGTAAAGAAACAAATGATGATGATGAAATAATCATGATTAGTCATGTAATGTAATAGAATTGGCCTATTTAACTTGAGAGTAGCGGAAATTAATGAGAGTACTTTTGAGAAATGACTTTGTGAGCATAGCGGGTGAACATAATTGAAGATAGCAACATAATCATAGCAATTTGTTAACTTGGCATGATCAATACTTTTGCAAGAGAGAGAATTTAGAGAACATGACAACAATTGAGGACCGGATTTATGTGGAGCCGGTCCCCCCTCCAATAGGCATTTGTATTATGATTTCTCCCATTAAGAGAGACTTGTTACAATACAATCTTTGTGTTCCTTGTGACCTAGGTGATGCAATGAAGATGGAAAGCTTCATGCATCACAAGCATAACATAAACTTGAAGAAATCTTTAACTATCCCAATCCTCAGTCCCAAGACCTCAAACACCTTCGAAGGTGGAGAGAGCTACCAGGGAATGAGGGCAGGGAAGAGGAAGAAGAAACATTTCATAGGAGAAAGAATTAGTTCCTCACTTATCATAACTCTTGTAGCTAGCATACATAATAGCATAGTAATGAAGAAGAAGGAGATGGAAAGCTTAAGCATGGAAGCATGGCTCTTGCTTGGATTTGCACTCCATAGCCAAGAGTGTTGATGTAGGCTCTCAATCTCTACTTGCTTGGAGAAGAAGAGGGAGTTCTTGCACTTTTCATAGCACACAATGAGAGTGTTTGTGAGTGTGTATGGGTGAGTATACCCCCTAAGAAAACCCCTAGCTTGCTTGGGTCGACCCCCCCTTGTAGCTCATGCTTGAAGCTCATTGGACCCCTCCAGGCCTAGCCAATCATAAGTAGGAGGCATTACAAGCAGCAAGGGTAGCCTTGAGACAAGTGTCCCCCTTTCCCATTTGAGAGAGAGGACTTGATAAATGAAAAATAAATTAATTAAATATCCTAAATTATCATTGGACCCTTGGGTGGCCAATCAATAGGCTTCAAACACACCATGAGGGCAACATGAGGAGGAACTTGACAAGTGTTCTTTCTGCTTTCTTTGTACTATGCATGCCTTGTGTGAGTGTGTGGGTGTTCTCTCTCATCCCCCCTCATGTAGGGCTCGCCCCCTCCTTGCAGGGATTGCATATTTGACTTTTAGACACCTCAAGACCCTCATCCATAGGCCCAGTTCCCACCACAAGCTTGGCCCTTAGGCACTTTAACTGGGTTCTCACCTCAAGTGCAACCCTAGCATCTCAAGCATGTCAAGCACCTCAAGAATCTCAATCATCAAGCACCTCAATCATCAAGCACCTAAGGCCTCTCAGTTATCAAGCATGACAAGCAGGACTAGCACCTCGAGCTGGGTTGGCCTCCCGCCTCAAGCTCTTACCTAAGGTCAAAGGACTTTTACACACATTATTGGAGGTCTTCAATGAAGCTAACCCTAAGGTCTTATGCTCCATCAGTTAGCCTTACTCTTTGATAGACCATCTCTCACTTGGGTAGGCTTAAGCATTGAAGCATGGCTCTTGGTTGGATTTGCACTCCATAGCCAAGAGTGTTGGTGGAGGCTCTCAACCTCTACTTGCTTGGAGAAGAAGAGGGAGCTCTTGGACTTTGCCTTTGAGAGAGAGGACTTGATAAATGCAAAATCAATTAATTAAATATACTAAATTATCATTGGACCCCTTGGGTGGCCAACCAATAGGCTTCATGCACACCATGAGGGCAACATGAGGAGGAACTTGACAAGTGTCCTTTCTGCTTTCTTTGTACTATGCATGCCTTGTGTGAGTGTGTGGGTGTTCTCTCTCATCCCCCCTCATGCAGGGATCGCCCCCTCCTTGTAGGGATTGCATATTTGAATTTTAGACACCTCAAGACCCTCATCCATAGGCCTAGTTCCCACCACAAGCTTGGCCCTTAGGCACTTTAAGCTTGGGCTGGGTTCTCACCTCAAGTGCAACCCTAACATCTCAAGCATGTCAAGCACCTCAAGAATCTCAATCATCAAGCACCTCAAGCATCAAGCACCTCAAGAACCTCAGTCATCAGGCTTGACAAGTAGGACTAGCACCTTGACCTGGGCCAGGTTCCTGCCTCAAGCTCAGCCCTATCTTACCTAAGGTCAAAGGAATTTTACACACATTATTGGAGGTCTTCAATGAATCTAACCCTAAGGTCTTATGCTCCATTGGTAATCCTTGCTCTTTGATAGACCATCTCTCATTTGGGCCCCTTCACCATTGGCCCCGTGTTGAGATAGATCTATAAGCACATATCTATATCTTAACACTTGTTCCTATTTATTCTCCCACATTAAGTGATAAATTTAATATGAGAAAATCATTTGGGTTGGTTAGATATGAGATTTTATGACATTACCTCTCTCTTGAAATCATAGTCGTCCTCGACTATGAGGTAGAAGAGATAAAGCCTTAGTGATTAGTCAATTTTACTTAGAGGGTAGAGGATCCGTTTTTACCCTACGACATCTTTCCAAGATGGATGACTAATCCATTTGGTGCTTGGGAGACATAGCTGCCGCAAGCATGTCTGCTCTTTAGTCCATTTCATTCTCCCAAAGTAGAGTGAGAAATTCTACTTGGTGTTTGAGACACGTCGTCATCACAAACATGATTCTAAGCATGCATACTAGTTAAATTTGTGCACAACTAAAAAGAGGACTAGTCTTATAAGACAGAAACATGAGTCATTTAAAAGAAATTTGTACATTTGCTTACTCTAATGTAGCATTGTAAGCATTGACAAGGTTCATACTATCCTTAAGTTGTATTCCTTGCATCCATCTAGCATCTTCAAAAGGATAATTTTTGAGCTTAATAAGATATCGTTGGATAATCTTACCATGTCGTAGTACCTTGTCTTCATGCCGAAGGATAGCTTAGGGTTGTAGCACCTTTTCTTGGTCTTCAACTTTGGAAGGTCTTCAATAATTGGTTTAGTTGGTGGCTCTCCTTTGTAGGGCTTAAGTAGGCTTACATGAAAGGCATTGTGTATGAGCCAATGGTTGGGCAACTTGAGTTGATAAGCCGTCTCATTGATGGGCTTCAAGATTTGGAAAGGACCATACGATCTTTTTGCTAGTTAAGCATAATACTTTTGATGGCCCGTAGGATTTTTGCCTGTCGTTTGCCTTAATCGAGCCTTAGGAAACTTGAGTAAGACCCAATCATTTTATTTGAACATTAAGGCTCTTATGTGCTTATCAGCAGCAGCTTTTTGCCTTTGTTGAGAGATGGATATAGCCTCCTTAATATTTTGAAAAGATTGTTGTAGGTCACAGCTATACTCATCGGCGGCAAAGATCTTCCCATGTACTTTGAGTAGCAAGGGACTTTTAGGTCTTCCCTCAATGATCTCAAAAGGTGATTTTCCCGTAGAAGTATGTACAATATTATTGTAAGCATACTCTACAAGAGGTAATTACTTTTCCCATTGTGAGCGTTGATCTACTTCGGTAACATAAGTCTTGAGTAGATCGAGTATCCTAAGATTGGCTATCTCACTTTGACCATCCGTTTGTGGGTGATAGGACGAAGAGAAATTCAATCTTGTTCCTAGATTTTCAAAGAGACCTTTCCAAAAACTACTGGTCATTCTAGGATCTCTATCTGACATGATGGATGTGGGTAATCCATGGTGCTTGAAAATATGAGATATGAAGAGAGTTGCCATTTGATGTGCCTTAATAGTCTTTTTGATAGGAATAAAATGTGCTTGCTTGCTAAACCTGTCGACTATTGTCCATATTCTTGTATTCCCATGGATAGACTTGGGTAATCCAAAGATGAAATCCATGGATATACTCTCCCATGGTGAATTTGGAATAGGCAATGGCTGGAGTAATCGAGGTTGCTTCCCTCTATCATACTTGGTCTTTTGGCATACTACACATTTTGAAACATACTCTTGTATGTCTACTTTCATGGTAGGCCAATAGAAATACGTCTCTACTCCTCGGAGAGTAGGTTGAATACCTCTATGCCCCGCATATGGAGGAGCATGGGATTCATACATAACTTTATCACGAAAGGAATGGTTACTCTTTCTTCCCCAAAGCAAGGGCTGACATTATGTCTCTAAAGTCAGGGTCAATAGCATACTCATCTACCATAGAGGATAGATCATTGAGAGTAGCTATAGACACCGCATTAACTTTTGGTCGTCGTGAAAGTGCATCGGCCACTTGATTGTGCTTACCAGCTATGTGAGCAATATGGAAATTAAATTGAGAAAGAAAATTTGCCCACCTCATTTGTTTGTCGGAAAGCTTGGTTTGCATCATGAAATACCTGAGACTTTGGTGGTCGGTTCGTAGGATAAATGGAGTCCCCAATAGGTAGTGCTTCCATGTGTCTAGGGCATGTAGAATAGCTAAAAGCTCTTTCTCATAAATGCCCAAGACTCGTTCATCAATATTGAGCCTTCGGCTCTCATATGCTATGGCATGCCCTTCTTGAAGCAAAACTGCTCCAAGGCAATCACCACAAGCATCACATTGGACCTCAAATGGCTTTGAGACATTTGGAAGCACGAGGACTGGTTGGGAAGTAAGCTTCTCTTGGAGCTTTTCAAAAGAATTTTTATCCTTAGTAGTCCATACATACTTAACGTTCTTCTTAGTTAAGTCGTGTAGTGGTCCTGCTACTTGAGAGAATTTTTCTATGAAGCGTCTATAGTATGCGCACATACCAATAAAGCTTCTTAGCTCATGTAGATTTCTTGAGTTAGGCCATGATTTTATTACCACTAACTTTGATGGATCCATATGAATACCATCGTGAGAGATAATATGACCTAGGTATTGAATCTCTTGAAGGAAGAATTCGCTTTTCTTTTGGTTGAGAAAAAGCTTGTTCTCCCTCAATGCTTGAAAAATCACTTGGAGATGTTGCTTATGTTCCTGCAAAGATTTGGAGTAGATGATGATAACATCAAAGAACACTCCAGTGAATTTGCGATAAGGTCTAAAAATTTTCTCCATCAGACGATTGAACGTAGCTGGTGCATTAGTCAAGCCAACAGGCATGACTAGATATTCATAAAGACCAAATGTTGTGCGAAACGCGGTCTTTAGGATATATTCATCCACTATCCTTATTTGATGATAGCCACTCTTAAGGTCAATCCTACTGAAGTAGGTAGAGCCTTGTAGCTTATCAAACAGATCTTCTACCCGAGGCACGGGAAATCTATTTTTGATAGTGATATGGTTTAGTGCTCGATAGTCCACACACATACGATATGTACCATCTTTCTTTTGCACTAAAAGGAATGGAGAACAAAACGGAGAGGAACTAGGCCTCACTATCCCTTTGTCTACCAATTCCTGTACTTGCCTCATGATCTCCTCTTGTTGAGCTTGTGAGACTCAATAAGGAGGTTTGTTAGGCGGTGAGCTTCTTGGAAGGATCTCAATGCGATGGTCATCATCCCCTCGTGTTGGAGGTAAGTCCATAGGGATATCATCGATGAACACATCTTGGAATCCTTTTAGAAAATTAGACAAGTCTAACTCTTCTTGATTCCTACCATTTACATTTGATGAAACATTAGTATCTTTTAGAGACTCTTTGACAAAAATCATGTACACAGAAACTGAGCTCTTCATTGACTTATCAAAAGCAAGAGGATTTACAAGTGGAATAGCGTGACCACGCTCACTAGCATCTATATATATATATTCTTTCCCCTGTAGGTGAAGTAGATTCTCCTTTCAGGGAACTTCATGTTGGAAGCCATGCGATCAAACCATGGCGCCCCTAGGATAGCATCCTCATGTTGGAGAGGAGAGATGAAGAAGTCTTCTTTGTCGACATAGATTTGGACATGAAGCCTCAACTTCCCAATCAAGGGAGTAACGGAGGCTTGTTGTCCCTTGAAAGCTGCATCAGCCATTACCGTATCTCCCATCTCAAAAGCTTGAATGCCCAACTTGGTGGCCAACTCCATTGATATGAAGTTCAGAGTAGAGCCAGGGTCAAACAAGATGAAGGCATCATGCTCTCTTACCTTTCCCCAAGCATAGGAAAGTGATGATCCTTTGCAATGAGCATCCTCTTTTGGAGCTTCGATGGTGGAAGCCCTAGGAGTCTCATTGTGAATATTCTTCTTGGGGCAAGAACGATATCCATGTCCTTGCTCCCCACACTTGAAACACTTATGGTCCTTACGAAAAGCTTCAAGCTCTTCAGGACAGAGTTTGTTTTTACCTTTGTAAACTCCCTTCTCCTTGGACCGATTGTTGTTGTTGTTGGAAGTGACTTGGGAATTATTTTGAGCATTAGTTTTCCCCTTTGCATCATTTTTATCTTTTTTTTCCATGGGCTTGACATTACATCTAGCCCCTTGATGGAAATTGATGTGTGAAGCACTCATGGTGTGATGGATTACTTTGCTAATAGTACCGGGCCGTTGAGAGTTGATGTATTCGGCCATCTCTTCAGGTAAACCCGCACAGAATTGTTGCCTTTGCTCGGCAAAGTCTATCTTTTGAAACAAAGTAGCTTTGAGATATAAATCCCAAAACTTGTCTACGTATTTGTGGATAGACTCATGAGAGAGAAGCTTCAAGCTGCGCCATTCAGTAAGAACTTTGTCCTTTGCATCGCTTGCAAGGAATTGCTTCATGATGGAAACTCGTAGAGTTTTCCATGTCTTTGGGGCTTCACCATTACCACGAAGGCCAGCCCACCATTGACGAGCTGATTTTTGAAAGTGCATAGCTACATGGCGTAGCTTGGATGACTCTATGAAGCCCTCATCTCCAAAGGCTGCATCAAATTGCTGGATGAAGGCCAACACTTTGTCGGTAGCACCAAAGGTGCCATCATAGGTGCGAAAAGAGATACTCTTTCCTCCCTCCTTGAACTTATTTAGCTTTTGCGACCTTCGCCACGTAGGAAATGATTTGCGATGTCCTCTCCTCTTGTATTCTCTAGGAGAATAGCCATAACTTTCATCGGAAGAGGAGGAAGGTGAAGAAGAAGGAGAAGAGGGTGACCTCTTCCTAGCCCTTTTCTTCCTTTGTTTCCTCTCTTTCCTTTCAGAGTGATGAGGAGAAGGACTATGTGTTGATCTTTTCCTCTTGGGAGGAGTGGGCGATCATCTAGACTGCCGTGTTCGTGGAGCCACATCTTCAGAGGAACTTAAACTTTCATTGCTTTCTTGCTCTTTGGATTCCTCCTCTCAAATGGGAGAGAGTCTTCTTTTGGGGGTCTCTTCAAGAGGCCTCCTAAGCTCTCTCTCCTCTTGGAGAGGAAGGGAAATTCCATAAGCACGAAGTTGTTGAGTAACTTCGGCTTGCAAAGCAGGGTTGCCCATATCTTGTTGCAACCTAGTGACGAGATAATTCACAAACATGGGAGCATCATCATTAGCACCTTCATGTGCAAAATCAAAGCTATCAATGTTCATTCTACTCTCTTGATTATTGTCAGCCATGTTAAAAAAATTTATGTATGTACTTAGTCTATGCTTTGGCAATTCAAAACCTTAGTTGCCAATCCTCTTAGCCTTTGAAAATCGGCTCTTAGGTATCTACACCCACGACTCAAAGTGGTTAATTATAGAGAGTAGAGGAGTAGGTCTAACATAGCAAAGTTGTCGAGGGCTAGCTTCTTTTGGACTTCTTATGGCTCAATAATGGTAAAGCCATAGGCAAGTTTAAAAAGACTCCATTATTAAGTCCAAAGCTCCCGAGGTGTGCACCATCCCCCACATAGTGGGCTCAACAAAACCGATAATAGATCCCAGTTCCACTTACCCTAATATAAGTAACAACATCAACCATTTATAGGCTACTTAAGGACCTCTCTTCTTAAGCAAGAAAAGAGAAACCAAATGCTCTGATACCAATGTAATGGAATTGGCCTATTTAAATTGAGAGTAGCGGAAATTAATGAGAGTACTTTTGAGAAATGACTTTGTGAGCATAGCGGGTGAACATAATTGAAGATAGCAACATAATCATAGCAATTAGTTAACTTGGCATGATCAATACTTTTGCAAGAGAGAGAAATTAGAGAACATGACAACAATTGATGACCGGATTTATGTGGAGCCGGTCCCCCCTCCAATAGGCATTTGTATTATGATTTCTCCCGTCAAGAGAGACTTGTTACAATACAATCTTTGTGTTCCTTGTGACCTAGGTGATGCAATGAAGATGGAAAGCTTCATGCATCACAAGCATAACATAAACTTGAAGAAAGATTTAACTATCCCAAGCCTCAGTCCCAAGACCTCAAACACCTTCGAAGGTGGAGAGAGCTAGAAGGGAATGAGGGTAGGGAAGAGGAAGAAAAAACATTTCATAGGAGAAAGAATTAGTTCCTCACTTATCATAACTCTTGTTGCTATCATACATATTAGCATAGTAATGAAGAAGAAGGAGATGGAAAGCTTAAGCATTGAAGCATGGCTCTTGGTTGGATTTTCACTCCATAGCCAAGAGTGTTGGTGTAGGCTCTCAATCTCTACTTGCTTGGAGAAGAAGAGGGAGCTCTTGCACTTTGCATAGCACACAATGAGAGTGTTTTTGAGTGTGTATGGGTGAGTATACCCCCTAAGAAACCCCCTAGCTTGCTTGGGTCAACCCCCCCTTGTAGCTCATACTTGAAGCTCATTGGAACCCTCCAGGCCTAGCCAATCATAAGCAGGAGGCATTACAAGCAGCAAGGGTAGCTTTGAGACAAGTGTCCCCCTTTCCCCTTTGAGAGAGAGGACTTGATAAATGCAAAATCAATTAATTAAATATCCTAAATTATCATTGGACCCCTTGGGTGGCCAACCAATAGGCTTCAGACACACCATGAGGAGGAACTTGACAAGTGTCCTTTCTGCTTTCTTTCTACTATGCATGCCTTGTGTGAGTGTGTGGGTGTTCTCTCTCATCCCCCCTCATGTAGGGATCGCCCCCTCCTTGTAGGGATTGCATATTTGACTTTTAGACACCTCAAGCCCCTCATCCATAGGCCCAATTCCCACCACAAGCTTGGCCCTTAGGCACTTTAAGCTTGGGCTGGGTTCTCACCTCAAGTGCAACCGTAACATCTCAAGCATGTCAAGCACCTCAAGCATCTCAATCATCAAGCACCTCAAGCATCTGAAGCACCTCAATCATCAAGCACCTCAAGCACCTCAGTCATCAAGCATGACAAGCAGGACTAGCACTCGAGCTGGGTCGGGTTCCCGCCTCAAGCTCAGTCGTAGCTGACCTAGGTCAAAGGAATTTTACACACATTATTGGAGGTCTTCAATGAAGCTAACCCTAAGGTCTTATGCTCCATTGGTTAGCCTTGCTCTTTGATAGACCATCTCTCATTTGGGCACCTTTACCATTGGCCCCGTGTTGAGATAGATCTATAAGCACATGTCTATATCTTAACACTTGTTCCCATTTATTCTGCCACATTCAGTGAACAATTTAATATGAGAAAATAATTTGGGTTGGTTAGATATTAGATTTTATGACATGTCAAACCAAGGCCCGCTGCAGCTGATGAAGCAAATGCTTCAGAGGAAATAGCTAGGAGTGTGCAAGAGGAAGCTATGAGGATTGAAAGTAGACAAAATGTGCAACACGCCAATGATGACATCCCTCTCTTCGGTTTTGTAAACAAAGTGAAGCTGAAGAAGAAAGGTGGCCTGGAATAGAATCTAGAAGATACTGGAGAGGACATGCTTGTGTTTCCCCGAAGAGCATCCAAGATGAAGTAACCAACCTTACCAAAGGTGAAAAGCAAGCCACTCGCTCATACACTATGTTGAACCTGTTCTCTGTTGTGTCCAATGTTTGTAGTGCTAGCAAGATGCACATCTTATGGCATGTATCTCTTTGAGTATTTATAATGGAGAAAATCTTGTTGGCATAATTATGTCTCTATGCAATAGTTCAGTAATTTTTTCTTGTCCTTTGTGACATCTTCATTCAATACCTTTACTGTGTAGCACGAAAAGAGAAACTACAATTAATTGCATTGCATGATATGAATTTTGCCATTGCATTGAAAAAGATATGAAAAAGGCATATCGCCAAGGCCAGACAACTGAGAAAAGAAAAAGATGAGATTCAAAAGCGCCTAGACCGCTACCTTAAACACCGTAGGAAATTTGATGAGTACTTGAATTTTGTTCATTCTTCGAGGGAAGTTATTTTTGCTGAGTGGTATCCGCTGTCAAAATAGCGAACCCAATATGGGTGGTAAAGTTCCCCCTAAATATGCAAGGAAAATAATAAAGTATTGTATGCAATATAGGAGGTACGTATTTTGTCGCAAAGACAACCATCAATTTTTGGAATGGTGCATCCAATTTTTCCATGTGTATATATGGAGCACCAGCATGTAGTGTAAAGTAAATGCAACATTAGATACAATATTCAAACCGCATCGGACAAGGATGGCAGCTGTTTTGGCAAGGGTTTTGGCAAGGGAGCATTGTGGTAAGGTGCCTTGGTTGATATGTAGTACACATGTTTTCTTCAAGAATGTGAGTATGATTTGGAGGGTCTTAACGCAATTTGGTCCCAAAAACACTTTGATCATTGATGACAATAAGTACAAAGTGTACCAAAACCACCCTAAAGGAAGTTGGCTTATTACTCCCAAGTTAGAGGACCGGATTGTTGAACAACGGCAACAATTTTTGGTAGACACTTTGGCTCTCTAGCTGTTTTCGTGGCTGCAATTGGAGGACCATGCAGTATATACAGCCAATAATGGGTTTGATAACGGCCCAAACATGTTTTTTGATGCAGTCCTCAACAACAAGCTGCAAGCATATCTGTGAGAAAGAGATGAGGCCAAGTCGAGGATAGAGAATCATCAGAGAAAAAGGGAGGCTGACAAAGAAGCTGAAAGGCATGAGATGGAAATATTAGAGAAGCAATAGCGATTTGAAGTAGAAAGGCCAATGCAAGAAAGAAAGGCTCAACAAAGACATGAGCACAAGAACATTGGGTACTTAAAGTACAAGCGCCCTAAGATGCACAAGCATTTTGAAGAGTAGTCCAGACTCTTCGCATACTTGTAAAATTATATACTATGATAAAAAGTTCTAATATCATGAATGAGATTGCCTTTTCAATGATCATACCTATTCTGACTTTCATTCTAGATAGTAATGTTTACAAATTTTGTACCATTGTATTTTTTGGGGCCATATTTTGTGCGATGTTGGCATACTTGTTGATCTTGTTAACATTATATGAATGCAATGGTAGCATATTGAGGGCTGCTTTTCACACCTAGTTAGCTAGTAACCCTAAGCAATAACCTAGTTGACTTACCCAGTTTACTAACAGTACAGATAGTTGTAACCAACATGAATGGTACTTTCTGTGCTAATTAGCATACCTAGCTATGCCAGTCAACAGACATGCTTCTATGTATGCTAGTCTACATACATGCTAATTATGCTATGTATGCTAGTTAGCAGAGTTCGTATGAAATTTAGGAGAGACTGTATGCCAGTTATCATAGGGGCATGGTGGCTAGAAAACTATGTTTAGTTAGCATACCCACTTATGCTATTTAGCATACCTACTTATGCTAGTTAGCATACATGCTATTTATGCTATGTATGCTAGTTAGCATAGTGACTATGGAATTTATGATAAAAATGCATTATTTGCAGCAATAATTTTATTGAGAATCCAGTGGTTATAACTCAAAATATGAAGGGAATTCTATTATAGATTGCTTCATAGATTTCTGGGGTGATTGTGTACACTTGCCTTCGGATCTTGGGATGTGCTCCATATGTAATTTGATACATCGCACTAGATGTGAAAGTATGTGGATGATGGGCTGCTTGTGGTCTATCTTGAAGGTGTATACATTCAATTACTTGTAATACAACATATGGGCCTCTGTCAATTACATTGGTCCATTCATCGATGTACCCCTTCTCCACCTTCTCCTTTGCTGTGACACACTTGATGAGGTAGAAATCCACATCCTCAGTATTGGTTGAAGAATTTGGATTTCCAAAATAGTATCACCAACACATAGAGCGCTACTCAACACATCATGATGACCTTTGTATGTGAAGCCATCCTAGAAAACGACTTCCTTTGTCAAAACTTCATCTGTTGTCCACTCTTTCTTTCCTAAAATTACTCCTTCTTTCTTAAGGGTCAACTCGTATCTTTAGATATAGTCTTGAAGCTTAAGTTTCACATGTCAATCTATTGTTTCCAAGTGAATAAGGGCCATAATTAATAGTTTTGGAGTCCAATTTCTGATTGGATTGTTCCGTTAAAACTCTCTATGAAATTAAAAAAATGTGACCTCAAATATTTTTGCAAAATAATTGAAATAGTTTTTATTGATAAATGTTGGGTACATTTTAGGTTGCATTTCTTCCTTTGTTTGTGCTTGTACATCATGATCCATGACATACTTGTTTGTCTCACCTTTTCTGCTTTTATACTCACAATTTTCATTAGCTTCCTACAACACCTTTTTCATAAAATAGGGAACTATGTCATAGCCATCCTCATCACAAAACTTTGTAGGCGTTATTTCATCAATACACACATCTAGAGTAGCAAAGATTTGGTTCCATCCAAATGGCTCAAACAAATCCTCAGAAAATGTTTCTAGGATGTACTCTTTATCCTCTATTGATCCTTCTAGAATAGAATTTGTTTTTGCTAAACTTTGACATTCTGACGTTCCACACATCCAAATGTGTGTTTTGGTTTGTAGCCATGCTGGGATTTTTGGTTCGTTTATGGTTGTTGAATCGAACTCCTCAACAGGTGTCTTTGTGACATCTATATAGCTATGGTCTTTTATGTTCACTCTTGTGGTTGTCTCTTTATGTATCAGGTATATATGGTCATAGCCCCAATCTTGAACCATTTTAAGTTGTCTCTGTTAGGGTAAGCCCAACTTGTGGCACCATGTGGGAAAGCCCTCTAGCCACCTAGGAAAGAATAAATGTTGACATAGTCCAATAGAAAAGTATGCAACCCATCTAGCCAATGATTGTAAATCACCGATCCTATATTAGAGGCTATTTTCTAATAAATCATTGCACATTGAATCTTATCATTGTATCTATACTCTCTCTCTCTCTATGCTCTTGCTCTTGGTGTAACCCTAACCCTAATCTCCATCTCTCTAATCCTAACCCTAACACCATGGTTAAGCTAAGGATTCACCCTCCATAGCCTAATGCTAATCATTGGTGATTAGGAAGTATGCTTCCGCATCCATTAACCCATCAAGTGGTATCAAAGCGGATGGTTCACTCCTAGGCATTAATCTCTATGCTAGATTACATTGGCGCCCTCTCTCTCCTAGACATGATTGTAATTGTTAATCAAAAAGCTTCTTTGCATTGCATATCATTCTCAATACTAGCTGCATTCTATTCTTTTGAACTCCATAAGTGATGGGATACGTACTATTGAAGTGCCACTACCCACATTGATGGAATAAGAAAGGATTTGATTAGAGATTCTTGCATCATTAGTTAGGCCAATTATTACACCTTGTTCCACTCAATTAGTGCTTTTTTTTGCAAGCATATTATCTTTTCCTAGCTTTCATTTCCTTTTTTGACTTGAGTGTGCTACAAATTCTCATTGATATTCTGTAGAGCCACTAAGCTCCACATTTGGAGCCCATTTGCCCCTTCTATCACCTTGATTAATCTCGGGTGTTTTTCCATTTTCATGTGTGTGTATGCTTAATAAGCCTAATTTCTAGGCTCATATCAACTAAAATTGTGTGGGCCCATGGTATACCTCATCGAATAAAGGTTATTTCTCCTTGCGAGGTTTGCACGTGAAATGCTTCCATCGACTTTTGTGAGGCTATCGTGGGCGGACCCCAAATTGGTTGAAATTGGCTTGAGCTTTGGAGTGGGTCCGCAAATCACTAATCATGTGCATGCATTCAAGCCTTAATTAGACGCAAGGCTCCGATTCAAAAACACCCTATATAATTGGCAGATTCACAAGGGACATTTTACATGTTGTAGGGGACATTTTGACCTTTAATCAGACGTCAAGGCCCGCCTCAAAGTTGCTCTAAAAGCTAATTTTGGGTCCATTAGGACCAATTCTTGCGAGATCCTCAACCATCCAAGAGCTCTACACCACCTCTCCAAGGGGACATCCCCACAAGTAGCTCCACCTCTTGTGCTAGCAGCCACTCCCATGCATAGCCCTGCTGCTCCCAAGCTCGGCTCACCAAAACTCCAATCTATATAAGAAGAAACTTTTGTGATCAGAATTTAACACATGCCTTCTGCAAGAACTAGCCCAATCTCCTTGTATGCCATAGTAGAAATGTATGAAATCTATGTGTATGAAGGCACAACACACACACACACACACACACACACACACACACACAAACATGATGTGCATCAACATTGAAATTTATGTACTATTTTTGTACAAAAGCATGATGAGCACGTGATTAGACACTTCCATCAAAAGGAATGGTAAGAACTTCCCACACATAATCGACACATACATTGGCACACACATGATGCACACCAATTTTGCAATGTATGAGTGCTATACACCACTAGCCATGGAGGCCACATCCTCATCACAATGGACCAATGAAGATAAAAAAGAAGAAGATGACAACGACATGAAGATGAAAAAGACAACAACCAAAAATGAAGACAAAGCAAAATTTGACATCGACAAACAACTTTGCATATTTGAAGATGACATCAACAACACATATGGCCTTTCAACATCGGGGCCACACACACAAAAACATTTGAAAGCACCACATTTGTATTTGACCAACCACCTAGTTGCCTAAAAATATATAGGGTAGGTGCACACTTTGATCCTACACCCAGTTGACAATTCTCTTGAGAGGATGTTGTGATTTTGGTCTTACACCCAATTGACAATTCTCTCAGGAGGACACCTTTGTATTTCAGGTGCTAAACTTGACTCACCAAAATGATGACCATATATGAACACATGAACCAAAAAAATTTCAAAAATTTGTAAACCCTAAAGGGGGCATTTTTTAGGGTAAGCCCAACTTGTGGCACCATGTGGGAACGCCCTCTAGCCACCTAATAAAGGATAAATGTTGACATGGTCCAATAGCAAAAAGATGTAACCCATCTATCACTAATGATTGTAAATCACCAAGCCTATATTAGAGACTATTTTCTAATGAAGCATTACACTTTGACTCTTATCACTGTGTCTATACTCTCAGGCTCTATGCTCTTGCTATTGGTGTAACCCTAACCCTAATCTCCATCTCTCTAATTCTAACCCTAACACCATGTTTAAGCTAAGGCTTCACCCTCCATAGCCTAACGCTAACCATTGGTGATTAGGGAGTATGCTTTCGTATCCACTAACCCATCAGTCTCATGAATGGACATCCCAAAATGATATCAAAATTGCTCTTTCCCAAAATCTACTAGTGCAAATGTATGTTCATATTCTATCCCACAAGATTTTACAACTATTTGTTCCATCTCTACATAACCATATGAAAGTTGCAGTTTCATTCTAGTATTTTGAAGAGCTGGTTTTTCCCTAATTTATTTGGTGGCTATGGCTACTCCAACCCCACTATCCAGTATGGCCATTGTTTTGACTCCTTTGTGCTCTATTGGTAAGGTGGTGTTTCCTTCTTCTCCTTCAAAATAATCTCCCACCTTGTTTACAAGTATTGGTTTTGTCTTAGGTTTCTTTCATGTCATTTTACCCATTTGATCATCTAAGGGAATATCTTAAAGAGGAACTTTCAATCCCATCTTATTAAATTTTAGTAGACATTGATTTGCGTAAGCTTTTAGTATCCATCATTTTTGGTGTGGCTTTTCCTTGAGATGGTACCACCCTAACCTCATATTTGGAGTCATGTTCTCTCGTATGTGATTATAGAGTACGTAGAGAGTGTGGTTTGTTTTCTTCAGATGCTATAGACCCATATTTTGCTTCATGTTCTCTTGTATGTGATTATAGAGTCCGTAGAGAATGTGGTTTTCTCTCTTTAGATGCTATAGACCGAACATCGCCATATAGTGATTAAATGTCCAGGTTTTGGTATTCATTATCTATGTTTATCTCTTGCACTCTAATCGCTTCCCATAACTCACTTGACCATGGATCCTCTACCTCTAGGATAGGTGCCATAAATTGTGATCTTGTATCATCAGTGGTGTTGGCCACTACTCATTCTTCTAATGGATTCTCCACATTACCGATTGTTTTTGGTGCAGTTTATACTTACATATCCTTTTGTGGTTGTGTGTTGACGACTGAACACAGAAGAAGCCTTTTCCAACTTTTTTGTATCACTTATTTTTTAGAAACAACATGACATTTTATAATGGGTTAAGTGGACAATATTCTTTGCAAGAACGAGCCTCTAAGGAGGAATTGCATGTTATACATTTTTTGTAACCCTAAGACAAACTTTTGAATTAATGTAATCTCACGTTTACTGTGCGTTGTGTCTGAGAGAGAGAGAGAGAGAGAGAGAGAGAGAGAGAGAGAGAGAGAGAGAGAGAGAGAGAGAGAGAGAGAGAGAGAGAGAGAGGCTTCTTCTCTTCCCTGTGCACTCTATGGAGCTTCCATTGCAAAAGAGACACCACCAATGTGTTAGCAACAGTGGAGGCAACGCCAAGCTTGCATGATTCCGGTGTCATTGCGAAGCGAGCTCCTACAAGCTTTCGGGTGAGTTCTTGTAAACCGTGTGTCCAGTCAGTGATTTAGTTATACCTGTGGGTTCACGACAAGTAGAGCTACCAAAAAGTGGTGAACTGCATTTTGTTGCCTGTCTTCATACACGATTGTCACACGTGGTGGTTCTAAGTAGGATATCGAGTCAGATTCCATAGGGTAATGACCTCTCGATGAGAAGAGTATTTCCTATGAGTTTTGTGACTTTTCAAGTGCGTTTGGTCTAGTTTTGGATAGCATGAGCATTGTAGGTTGAGTTGCATTCACAAACGCATAGGACGTCTAGATTTGGTTTCCTTGAGTAGAGATTGTCTTAGAAGGTCGAGTAGGTGATTGGCACCTATCTCCATGTTTCCATGCGCCTATGGGTTGAGCTTTGTCCTTGGCTGACATAGAGTTTTTGGTTCTGTTCTCGCTATGATAGAATCCTCTCGTGGCGTATCCGCCAACATTGGGGCCACTATTGGGGACAAGAGCCCTAGGTAGGTGACCTTAGACCAATCCTACGAGGAAAAAGTCTCTCTGGTTTGCCAAAATTTTACTACTTTACTTTAGGTAGAATCCACGGGTAGGACTTTTGAGATCTTAGGGAGGTGTGAGTGGGCATACGGCTTGCCCAGGTCATCAATGTTTGACGGTTTTGTTGTAGTTAGTGTAGTTAGAGAGGGAGTGATTTGTGAGGTGTTAAAAGCATAAACTAGTCTGTGTGTGGTAGTAAAGCGTTTTTCTACTCATGGGGTGTTTTACCCTAAGTGCAACTTGAGACCAAGGCTTTGACCAACCCTTGATACCCAAAAGACAAAAGCCAAAAAGTCAAAACGAAAAACTAGGGAACTGGTGGTTCTGAGCACATTTGTTTGCATAAAAATCGATAAAAGTGTTTGAAAATCATTGCTAAGAACTTGTGGAAGCCTGTGAGTAAAATCTGTGCAAAAACCCATTAGTAGACATTATATGTGTATAATGTCTCAAAGGGTGATCTAGCAGTCAAATTGAACCTTTGAGTTCATACTCACATTCTACATGTTGTGTGGAGCACATTCACCAAGTTTCATAACATTTGGGCAAATAAGTTAAGAATTGAGTGCATATTACTCTTTTCAAGAAGTTCCTGGGTAAAAAGTAGTGAAATTGTACAACTCTATATCCATATTGGATGTGAGAACATATGCATGTTGCACATATCAAGGGGTAGCCTTGGTAGAAACAAAACTCCATTCAGGGCAAAAAGACATTATACGCGTATATTTTCTTAGAGGTCAAAATTGAGTCAAATTGTGCATATGAGTATACCCTTGTGACCTATAACAGGTAATGAGCACATAGAACCAATTTTATCAAGTGGGAAGCACTATTAGAGCAAAAAAGTGCCAAAAGATGGTTTGAGGCAAGTGAATGACTACATTGTTCATATCTAGCACAAAAAGTGTTGAGACTGAGTTTTGAAAGCTTCTAAGAGTTACTTGCATGGTAGAGAACCTCTGGAGTGGAAATCTTCTCATTTTGGCTAGATAGACATCATACATGTATGATGTCTCAAGGGAATATTTAGAGACCAGAGATGACTTTAGGGTTGACCAAGGGGTCTAGCACCTCAAGGCAAACTCAAGGACCTAGTTTCACCTAATTTGAGTCATATTTTGGCTTAGAAAACCTCTTAGGGAATCAAAAAATATTCAAACAATTTCAAGAGGATTTAACCAGATTCCAGCTGTTAAGACCACAGAAGGAGATTTGATTGAGGCTTAATACATCAAGGAGAACCTAAGATTTGAATTTGAGCTGAATTTGGCACATAGACATTATACACGTATAATGTCTAAGGGCCAGATTTAGGTTGTCTTGAGTCTACCAAAGTTTTCCAACTAACTCTAGCACCCCCTTTGTCAATTTAAATCAGTGTAAAGAACATATATCGGGAGCCAATCCTCCAAAAACAATGTTTGGATGGAAATTACCCGCAAGGTCATACTAGTCAACATTGAATAGTACAAAAGTGAGAATCACTGTTTGACAAAGATTTGCAGAGTCTAAAGTTTTGTACAGATAGCCATCAACAAGGTCCAGCAAGTCAAGACCAATATGAAGTACAATAGTCAAAAAATTGGAGAGCAGTGAAGACTAGCCTGAACACGGAACAACTACAAGCAAAATTTTGAGGTAAAAGATTTGGATTGATAGTTGTGTGTTTAACATAATTGATGTATTTGTTGAGATCAGGTAGAAATATCCAAAGAGATTGAATATCACTAGGAGACCAAGACAACTTAGTGTCTACTGAGGAGAGTGTGACCCAAGCAAAAATAGATCCACTAGCACCAATTATAGAGGATGGTAGTGGGACTAACACCTCTTCAAAGCAGTCTATTTACCTCATGGCCGACCAAAACATCACTGCTAACCAACAGAACCAAGTGGGAGGAGGTAGCACCTCTAGGAACCCCACTCGGACAACAAGGTATACAACCCTTTAGTTAGAAGGAACAAATACCCATGGAGCTCTGGTATATGACGATGCAAGGGGATGCAAAAGCATATGCATAGAGGAAAAACCAGCCAATGGAGTGGAATCCCTTCTAGTGTATGATGATGGGGACCAATTTCGTGATGATGAAGGAACACATTACCTCATTGTTAAGGACCCAGAGAACTATAACAAATACAGGGACAATGTTGCAAAAGGGAAGATGGTTTTTGAGATGATAGAAATTCCTCCTCGGATAGGTCTTCCTAGCACCATCCTGATGTTTGACAAGAAGATGACTAAAGTAGTGACAAACCAAGGAGTGGTAGGAATCTATGAGTACACAAATGGTAGGGCCAAAACATATTTCCGATGTCTAGCACCCTACGCCTTTGAGTTAAGCACGGAAAAGACTTTATATGTGTTTTCGTACGAATCAGGTGAGGGGAGTCTCATAATATATGTTGACAAGTATGGACGGGAGTATGCACCGGTAGAAAAGGCAAAAGTAGTGAGATTGATAGGCACTGGAGTAATTCCAACGGATACAGTACTCAAAGCCCAAATCCTACCCCTAGAAAGTCTATAAATCCATTTGAGGAAGTGGAAGATATGGTCAGGTTTACATCAGGTTTACATCTAGCCAAGATAGAGTGGTTGAAACGCCAATTTTTCCTTCATATCTGAACTTAAACCCTAAAACCTTGCAATCCTAGTTGCCTCCCACAGTGACAAGGGAACAAGAATTCTATAGAGGAGAAATCCCTATCACAACAGGATCATATGTGACCCCCATAGTATCACCAATGCCCACTTATTCTTACTCTTATCCCAAGGAGGGAAAAGGACTGACGACGAGGCCGACCACGGTAGGATTCCCCTATATATAAATAATCAAGACAGAAAGAAGATTTATAGTGGAACCACTTGATAGAACCTATAGAGGATACGGGTTGGAAGAAGCATTTGACGCCAGATCAAGACATGAACGAGGACCTGTAAGAGGAGAGGGAGGAGGAGATTCTACAGTAAGGCTGGTAGATCACAAACATGTTAGACTTTCTCAAGTCCATAAATGGGTTAACAAGAAATATTCAGGGGAAAGAGCCCTAGAGACCATGTGGCAGCATTCTTGAGAGTGATCAGAGCATAAGAGGTCAAGGACTTTAATACATAGTTTTCCAAATTTGGACTCACCTTAGAGGAAGACACCGCCACCTGGTTTGATTATGTTGAAAGACGGGATTTTGAGACCATCCAAGAAATCTTTGATGAATTTGTGGAGGAATTATCTCAAAGAGGGGTATCCCACAGTACGGTCTCACAAATCCATAAGTTCCAGCAGAAAGAGGGAGAATCTATTAGGAAAGAAGACTTACGGTTGAAACGATGCGTAAAATTCTTCCTTGGAAGAAATACCTACTCAATCCAAACTCCTATTGATATTTATCTAGGGACTGAGAAATGCAAACCTTCAAAAGGATTTGCACATGAAGAAAAGCCCCACCCTGAATGATTTAACCAAGGAGTCTTTATTTCTGGTAGACAATTGTGCAATCTACAAGGATGGAGACCAAAAGACAGAGATGATGATTCATCATCACAACAAAGTGGAACCAAGTCCACAAAATCAGCACAAAGGAGTGAGCCAACAACAAATCAAGAGCAACCCATAGAGGAGGTGCTGAAGAGGATTAGCATGTTTGCTAAGCCGCAAGCTAAGCAACCAAAGTGGTGTGCCATCAAGGAGAAATGGAAAAATCACACGACTGAAGAGTGCTACTACAATAAGGGTTATGTGTGAGAATGATAGTATGCTCCACAAGCACAGATAGAACCTCCCCAAGTACACCAATGCCTCGATATACGGTAGGGAATTTGTCAGGACCAGTAGGGGTTGAAAGACCACAACCAGTTTTGGGGCAGCAACCACCACTCCCAGGAGCAAGACCTATAGGTTTGAGGTATACACCCACTATGGAAGAATTGGAGGAACAAGCCTTAGTGCATATACCTGTATATTATGATGAGCCAAGTGGAAATACATGGCTTGTCCTGCATATTACCCACCTGAAGAACTGAGATCGCTAGAACCATGGAGAATGATTGGCCATGTTGTTGGACCACCAACAGCAGCACATGCTGTAGGAGAAGGTAGAGATAGTTTGGACAATAGAACATTGTTGTTCATAGCGAATGGAGGCTTAGGTGGACCAAGGAGTGCTTACCAACAGAGGGGAGCTCTAGGAGCACCACGACAACCATTGGGACCATGCTACAAGTGTGGAGGCAACCACCTCATGAAAGACTGTCCTCATACGGAAATTGTTCAAGTGAATGCATATTGTCCAGACTGTGGCATCAATCATTTGATCACCGATTGCCTAAAAACATCCAAACAAAGCGGTTAAAACAACTTTGACCATCTTGGAGGCAATCCCTTCAAGCAGTGGTTAGGAAAACAAAACGGTGATACCTATAGAGGTTATCACACGATTTTTGAGCACAAGCTCAAAAAGAGAGAGAGAGAGGAACCCATAATCAAATAACCAAGAATGAAAGCACCTAGCATTGAACAAAAAAGCTAGCAAAACACATGGAAGGCTAGGAAAGCATGAGTGAGAGCTAGGAAAGAGCAAGAACAAATGGCCCTAGCAGAATAATTAAAACAAACGAAAGACAGATTGGAAAGGCTTGAGAGTCAAACTATTCAGAAACCAAAAACTCTAGAAGTCATAGAGCTTGAGAGGAAAAGGGACCAAAAAGTGCGGGATTGGGAGGCTCTATATTAGTTGAGAAAGTAAACGAACCTCTAGACTCTCTCTTGAAGGCCTATGAAGCAAGGCCTAAAATCAACCAAACACAAGAACAAAGGTGGATGACATACCGCTATGCAGAGCTAAAAAAACAAAGACTGAAAATGTGTCAAAAGATGATCCAAACAGCCAAAGCCTTGCTAGAGCCAACGACAAGAAAGCCAGAGGAGTGGTATAACTTCCAGTATCAATACCAAAAATCTCTCCAACACATGAATCTGAAAAAGATAGCTGTTAGTCCAAAAACTAAATTGAAACTGGAGAAATCGATCGAAATACTTGGGATAGTGACGAACACTACAGATCAGGAGTCTGAAGGTTTTCAACCTATCATACCAAAAATGTATAGAGGGTACAATGGATTGAATGAGCTTTGGAAGCAGATAAGAGAAGCCAATGAGGCCAATGAATTGAGCCAAAGGGTTAACCAAACAAGTATGGGAAGAGATGTCCTTCTTCCTCCTATTGAAGAATTTGAGATGGGACCTCAAGCTGACCTGGAGATGCACTCGTATTGGGGGGACAAGGGATTTGTGAGATCTTTGAATAGTCAACCTATATCTCTGAGAACTTTACCCTCTTATATGGGAGAGTATGAAGCAAAGTCGGATGTGAAAGTGGTACCATCATAGAGACTCTCCACACGGAAGGTGATGAACTCCCAAGGGTTGATAACCATATTGTCTACTCCAGTGTCTTGTACCATTACTCTCGTTGAGCTTCTCTGAATAAGACCTCACATGTGGACTACAATAGGAAAATGCCTAGAAAAATTTGGGGTAAAAGATTCGACTTCACGGATGCAGGAAGGGATTTGAGAATTAGAGAAGCCTCAACTAAACATGCAACTAGTACCCTTAAACAAGGTAGGAGAATACTATGAAGGAGAAGATGGCAATACCACGCTTCTAGCTGAGTTTGAAGGTGTCACAACCATGGAAAGTCTAGATAGTGGAGCTGGTGTAGCCATTGCCACCAAGGAAGGCATCTTAACGTGTTCCATTGATGAAAGATGGAAGACAACAAATCTACAAAGATCTTCTTGAAGTGGGCTACACCCTTGCAGAAGCCTCCCAAGCAGCATATGGCACAAAAATCCCATTAGGAACAAGGAAAGAAGAAGAAAAGAAAGAAGAAATGATGGATAAGAGATTTCAGGCCTGAGTTTCTCTTACTAGAATACATGAATCGGATCTCTCACCGCCAGGAGTACATGAATGGAGGCCGGCTCTATCAGTACCTCAAGAGAGATCACTTGAAAGGCCATGGCAACCTCTGCCAGTAGGTGTCTTGTTGAGCATGGGCCACCAAATCCCTTTGGTTGGACCTCTCCAAAAGTCCACAACAAGGAGCATAGTGGAGGAAAATGAAGATGATGTGCGAGCGGCACAACAACTCCTTGATAGAGTTTGAACCTGAATCCTCACTCTAGTAGAAGAAAATAGTATGCTCTACACAAGAGACACAAATTTAACCAGAGAGCATGACACCCTGCAAAGCGAGTTACAAAGATATATGCACAAAGATGAATCTGCTGAGAAGGAACAAGAAAGTCAACAAAAAGCATTGCAAGAAGTCAAAGCAGAGAGAGACAACCTCAATCTACAGATAGCTGAGATATCTAAAGAGATAAAAACTCTGCAAGTAGTGAAGGAGCAAATTGAAGAAGATCTAGAGTCGGCTTGTTACGAGATAATGGAGATCAAAGATAAATTAGCGCTCCAAGAGCTTACCATACAGAGACTATGAGGAACTCCAAGAGTGGCCAGAGCCAGCACAAGAATGGAAAGCTAGGCTACACAAGCCTTGGAAGATCAAATAGCAGCACTTCAACGGGAGTTGAGGCTGGAGCAAAGACAGAGAGTGCATATGGTTGAAGGTTTCCTAGCAACAAAGGAAAGATTGAGTGAACAGCAGAAGGTGCAACAAAAAGAGAATGAGGAATTGACCAAGCAGCTAGAAGCACTATAAGAGCTTTTGTTGAAGAAGCAAAACAAAGAGAGAACAAAGTGCAAAGGCAGGTTGAAAGCCTCGAGCAACAAGTGGGGCAGCCAACTAACAGATCCAAGTCTGAGTGAAATTGGAGTCAATGCCCAACAAGAGCCATTCAAACTCCCAGAAGGAGCCGAAGAGCCAATGCTACTGGATGTTCCTATTAAGTATGGAGCCTGATTTACCCTTGTAATTTTTCTGTGGTAAAAGCGCACATTTGTAAGGCCCCCATTATGAGGAGAAGCCATCGTGCGTGAAGGAAAATCACTCACCGGAAACCAAAATTTTCAAAGTCAAGAATCAGGGGCAACTTTAGGGGCCTCGGGGGCGGAAGCCCCCGAGACTTTTTTTCCCCTCGCCGGAATATTCCTTTTTGCCGGAATATTCCTGCCGAACGGTGGCCGGAAAGTGGTCGGAAAACAACCGTCGGTTGGCCGGTGGCCGGTAGTCAATGGCCGGTACTGCCAATGCACTCTTACTATCAGTGTAGGTAGTGTTGGTAGTATCCTATCCAACACCCAAATCAGCCATAAGGCGTCTAAGCCATACACACTCAATTGTAGTTGTGAAGATTGTCCTGTACTCAACCTCACAACTAGAAGTGGCCTTAGTAGGGTGCTTCTTGCTCAACCATGATATACATGAACTGCCAAGCATGAAACAAAAACCACTTGTGGACAGTCACGTGTCAAAAAAACCAACCCAATCTGAGTCCAAAAAAGCATGTAAGTCTCGCGGCAAAGATCCCCCCTTGGGATAAAAAAAGCCAAGATGTAAAGTACCACTCAAGTAGCAAAAAATCCTCTTGATAGTCTGCCAATGCTTAGACCCTGGGCTATGCATAAATCTAACGACTTGTGAGACTACAAACTGAATATCCAACCTCGTGTTGCATACGTAAATGAGGCATCCAACAATAATTTGGTAAAGAGTGACATCTACATGATCACCAACATCATGAAGAATCATTTCAAACCTATTTCCATGGGAGTAGCAATAGGTTTGCAATCCTCAAGTCCAAACTTACATAGCAATGTCTCTATGTAATTTTTTTGACACAAGGAAATACCACAATCACACTGCCTAAACTATATACCCAAGTAATGATGCAATAGCCCAAAATATTTCATCTTGAAAGTAGCATTCAAATCAGCCTTAAATTCAGCAATATGTCTCTCATTTGGTCTAGTGATCAGCAAATCATCCACATAAAGAACCACAATGAGAAGTACATCACCCTCACGAGTTACATACAATGTGCTTTATGTTGGACTGTTACAAAAGCCCTGTTTGACCAAATGAGTGTCAGCCTTGTCATACCAAGAATGAGAGTGCGACTAGACAAAGGTGCATCCAATTTACTGTCACGCAATGTATGCACCAACCATTTTGGCATACCTCTAGCCTGCTCATTTTCATTCCTTTCCTCATCAAGTACATCATGTACATCTGCATCAGTAATAGGCTGATCTGTAACATTTTTAGAGACCCCCATAGGCTGTACATTTGCCTCATTGGAATTTACATTTGAACTTTCACCACTTCAAAGAGGCAACAAAGTGTCATAAATGTCCCATGAGCTTACATTACTGTCTTTAGTACATGACAACAAGGGCTGAGAAAAATCTTCCACAAACACAGCATCCCGTGAAACCAGAATACACTTTCTTTGTGGATGATACAACCTGTAACCTTTTCTTTCAGCATTATAACCAACAAAATCACATTTGACAACCTTATCATCCAATTTTTTGCGCTGTGTTTGTGGCACCAAAGCATATGCCAAACAACAAAAAACACACATAGGCTCAATAGAAAGCTTTCTATCATGCCATGCTTCATATGGAGTCATAGATTGCAAAGATTTTGTAGGACACCTGTTAAGTACATAAGTGGCACACATGATGGCCTCAAGCCAAAACAAATGCGGTAAAGCTTGACTTTTGACCATACATTGTGCCATTTTCGTAAGTGACCTATTTTTTCTCTCAGCAACACCATTTTGATGAGGTGTAGAAGGCACTATACATTGGTGTTTTATCCCACGACTAGCCAAAAATGCATTTAATTCATGAGACATATACTCCCCCCCTTGATCGGAACGGAGGGTGCCCATAGTACATTTCAAAACGTTTTTAGCCATAGCCAGAAATTGTTTGAGGCACATAAACACTTTGGACTTTGCGTTAAGCGAAAATACCCATGCATGCCTGGAGTAATCGTCAATGAAAGTCACAAAGTAAAGGTAATTTCCCAAGGACAGAGTTTGCATGGGCCCACAAACATCACTATGCACAAGCTGCAACCTGCATGTGGCCCTAACTGAACCATCCTTTGGAAACTTTGAACGCTACATCTTACCCAAAATTCAGCCTTCACAAACATGTTTAATAGGTGCTTCAAGAGGTGGCAAAGAAGCAACCATTTTAGATTTTGCAAGCACAGCAATATGGAAAAATTAAAATGCCCAAAACGTGCATGCCAAAGTTTTACATCTGAAATAACCGTAGAATCCAAAACTGCATTTGCAAAATTTTTCCCACACTTGTCGTGCAAAGCGAGCTTATTCAACCCACGACATAATATTCTAGATGCAAAAATTTCATCACCAAAACTGAGATCATGTATCGTACATCTGTCATCCACAAATTTGACTACAAGTCTAAGTCTAGCAAGTGAAAAAATAGACAAAAGATTCTTCTCGATCCCAAGTACATAAAGTGAATCAACAAGTGTGAAAGAACTGTCATTTGCAGCATTAAGCACAATCTTTCCAACTCGCTGAATTGGATAAGAGGCATTGTTGGCACAAGTAACAGAATTCCCATGAGGGTCAGACTCAAGAGAGGAGAACAAATCACATTTTGTGAGGTAATGTGCTTTGTAGCACCATTGTCAAAATACCACACATGTGAATCTGTAGCAACTGACATGCATGCATCTTGGACAAGAGGATTATATGTACACTTTGCACTAAAGCCCATTCAACATCAACATCAGCAAAACAATATCCTTTCACAGAAGACTCAACAATAGCTTCATTTGTAGTGGAACCAACATTTGCAGTGGAACCACCCTCTTTCTTCTTAGCCTCTTTGCTCCTCAACTTAGGACACTGCTTGATCAAGTGATCATTAGCTTTACAATAATGGCAATGTACCTTCTTTTTACCCATACCACTAGAATTCCCAGACAAATTGCTGCCAGCAGAAGCATTAGGAACATATGATTTTCCACTCGCAGAAGAACCATGAGAAGTGGCTGCATTACTCTTACCACCTTTTATTTGAGCAGCAATAAAGGCATGTTCTACATGTTGTCTAGTCCTGTTTTTTCTGGAAAGAAACTCTTGCAACAGCAATGTGCATAATGCATCAAACTTGACAACTTTAGGATTTCCTTGGGTCATAAGTCTCCAAGTACCAGCAAAACTCAGGTAAGAATTTGGCAAGGCATCAAGAACAGTCTGCACAAGGGAACTGTTTGAAATGACTTCATTGGTAGAAATAAATTTCTCATTGATATCCTTGACACTAGCAAGGAAAGTGTCCATATCATCCTCCTCATGCATAATCTTCGACTCCACTTCTTTACGCATCAATGCAATTTTAGCCTCATTACGACCAGTCAAAATATCCCAATCTTGTTTTGCAAATTTTGCTGAACGAATGTGAGAAGTAATAGTGCGCTTCACAAATAATGCAATCAATGCATGAGCCTACGCATTTTTTACATCCCAACGAGCTTGTTCTATCGTAGGCAAAACAACTGTACCTACAACAATCCTTGCAGCAAGACCTGCAACATCCTCAACATTGCCTACATCCTCAAAATTAGGACATACATGAATGCCCTGCACAATATTCTAGAAACCCTTTGACACAAGAACATGTTGCATCATGTAAGCCCACATAGGGTAATTGTCCCCATCCAATCTGTCCTCAACAGCAAACATCTTTAACACATCTATGTTGTTGTCGTCCATGACGAATGCTTGCACCTAATGTGAAAATTGCATGAAAAGAGAAGAAACAAAGCGAGAACAACATACATGTGCTATATAGCACACAAACCGTAGAAGATTGTAAGGGACCTGTTATGTAGAAAATGGCATAGACAAAAATTTTGCACAAAATGATAAAATAGCCTGTGCAGTATTAGCATGTAGTGGAAACAGAGGCCAAAATGAGCCCAAATTTTGAACAGACCAAGCTCTACGAGCTCTCCCAAAAAAATTTCGACGTTCGAATGCTCGCCAAAGCTCACAGAAATCAAAGAAAGTGAGCAGGCATATGCTCGAGCTGCTGGCCACTAAGCTCGGGAGGATGCAACCTGCTCTGATACCAATTATTGGAATTAGGGTTGCAGGAAAACACACACAACTTGGAGAAGACAAAGGAAGCTCAAGGCACATAACAGAGAGTATGTTACTTAGTGCGCAATGGGAATATATACAATGTACGAGGATAAAACCTCCTAGTAAGGGAAAAAATACCCTGGCAGTACTAAGTGTGTTCACACACATCACTACCACATGTATATGGTAACAACGATTTCTATTCATTTTTGAATGAGCATGCTAATATTTTTGTTAAGTATGGAGCCTGATTTACCCCTTGTAATTTTTTGTATTAAAAACGCACATTTGTAAGGCCCCTGTTATGAGGAGAAACCATGGTACGTGAAGAAAAGTCACTCGTCGAAAACCAAAAATTTCATGACCAGTCTTGAGCTTTGGTAATATTATGGCCAAACAACAGTCGAAATGTGGTGGAAAAACGGTCGATCAGTTGGTTGGTGGTTGTTAGTCAATGGTCGATGGGCGGTAGCCGAATTCAATGGCCGGTAGCCAATTTCAAGATGGACTTGTCTTCTCAAGGACAACCACACATGGGCGCATTAGAGAGTCCAAGTCGGACTTGTCAACACAAGGGCCGCTACACATGGCTGCCTCTCATGAGAGAGGGAAACCCTTTTGGCCTATAAAAGGAGGCCTCTTCTACACACAAAAATGGATTGTGAAGCATTGTGGTGCATTGTGAAGTTGATGTGAGGTGGTGAGAGTGAATCAAGGCGGGAGCTCCAAAAGGGCAGAATCCCTTTGTAATCTACTTCTTGTTTTGAAGTACTAAAACCATTGAGTGGCTGATTTCCCATGGACGTAGCCCACATTGGGTGAACCACGTATATTGTGCTCTCTCTCTCTCTCTCTCTCTCTCTCTCTCTCTCTCTCTCTCTCTCTCTCTCTCTCTCTCTCTCTCTCTCTCTACTCTATTATCTCTCATGTGCATCACCCTCTCAAATTCTGTCGAGGCTCAAGAAATGCCAGATGGCACATACTCCAATGCGTGCAAGTGGGCACAGACCCGACCCCCGGAGAATCTTCAAATATCCATAACTTGCTATCCAGAACTCTAATCCGCAATCCGAGAAGACATTCATGCTCCATAATTCAATCTCTACACATGCATCTACTGATAGCAGCCTGGGCCACCTGTCACCAGCTCCCCTCCCCGTCGAGGATCTGCTAAACCTTCTTACTTTGAACTTCGATATCTTGAGCACCGCTGCTCTGTTTGATGAGATGTCTAGACCGGCTTCTAGAGCACATTGAACACTACATTCTAGAGCACTAACTTGGCACTTGGTACACCTTCACATGCTATCCCATCTGGACCATCTTTTAGCTCTTTTGGCCCAAAAAACTGCTTTAGACATACATTCTCGCTACCACCAGTCTGCCCAGGACCTTGGTACCTACCCTAGCCTTTTGCACTGCACCTGCGTACAGCCTTTGCCTGGCATAGATCACTTTCCAACTTGAACCAACTTTGGGTGCACCATCATTGCCCACCCCCTTGTTGAACATTTATGTTCAAACACACATAGGCTTATTGCACCAAAAAACTGCACACCCAAAACAAACTCTCTGTACACCACAAAACCACCTAGCATATGTACAAAACTAGCACCTGTCACCCACCATTGTTGCTCAAGCAGGTTTCCCAACCCCCCTGCTTTATCTGTCCTCACCCACTTGGGTCAAACACCTTGCATTGGTGTCCTCCATCTGTCGACAACACCCTTGCATAGTGCCACACCAAGGTACACAGCCAGCTGCATACCCAAACCGCCAGCAGCATACTTCTACTATTGGCATACTGACCATTTGCAACAAAGCATCCCCAAACAAACCAACACTTTCATCATTCAAGGACATACCTGACATACTTAACTTACCCTCCAACCATGTAAAGCTAGATCTTCATCCAACATGTCCTGCACCTGCCCAATGGCCCATTTCACAACCGCTTTGATCACCATTTCTTTCAACCACCACTCACAAAGCTCCTTGAAAAGCTTAGACACCACCTTGGAATCTGCATCAACTGCCATAGAGTGCACTTGATGCATAGGAACAACCTCTATCTTTGATTTTTCACTACCCTTCTCACCTGCCATGCACTCAAATCCAGCATCGTTGAGCTCTTCCTTGTTTACTGGCCCTTCAAGGTCGATTAGAACCTCTTGCTTGTTGGCTACAATCACCTGCTCTTCTACTGTTCCATGCTCCACCAAGGAAGATAAAAAATTGTCCTCTATCGCATCACCCTTGTCTTCTTCCATGGGCACGACTACTCTATCCCTCTTGGCAAAAATCTGCACCTCTTGCACCACCATGGCACATTCCACAACTACCTTCATCAACCTGGCCATTAGCAGGCACCACACATCACCTTTACTTGCTCTTCACCAGTAGGTCTAGAACGCTCCACTTGGTCTCCACTTTGGCTTGCACTTCATGCTGCTCCTTGCACACATTTAGTGCTTCTCCACTTACATGCAAGAGATCGAACTCATCATACCTGGATTTGAGACGACTCGGTCTCCCAATTCGTATTTGCATCCATTGAGCTACTGTCACTTGACTCAATCTCCTCCTCTGTTTCTAGCTCAGGAATCTCGTCTAGCTTTACCGCTTTGACCTCGTCTGCAAATCGCAATTTTTAACCTTTACCACACTCCAATGGAGCTTCTACATCCACACTCGAACTTGGAAGCATATCCTTTGCCCATTCTGGAACCACCTGGCCGTGCTAGCCGACATCTTCCGCATAGGAACTACTCTATCTCTTTGTAGCCAAAAAACCCTTGGTTCTTCTTGCACTTGCACTTCTTTTTGTATTGTCGGTGACTCGGCTACCACCGCATCACACTTCTTTGGCATCACAGCATCTGGAAAACTCTACCTAGCTTCACGCTTCTTCAATATTTTTTTGGTCCACCCTTTCGCTAGAGCTACTGCCTCTTCGTATGACATTGTGCCATCTATCTCCACCTTATCACGCACTTCCTCATGTAGACAATCCATGAATTTACTCAACTTTAAAAAATAGCAGTAGTTACCTTGATCAATTTTCTACAAAGGGCTTCAAACTCCCACTCGAATGCTTGAAAATCACCCTCCAAGATTTGCTTCAACCCGTCCAACTTCCGCTTTACTTCATCTAGTTGCGCATCCACAACATATTTGCTTCGAAAAGCCGCATCTAGGGCTTTGCAATCTGCCTTTTTTTCTTCACACGGGCCATCAGACCATAGCCTCGCTTTACCACGAACCAGGAGCGGGAACACTTGCACCACACCGTCTTCTCTCAATAAACCGCTTTCCAACACGAACAATTCGTAGTCTTGGAGCTAGGTTTTTGCATCCTCAACTCCAGGGAAAATGGGAAATCTTGCCCAAGCCATCACTAACAACACCTACTCTTCAAAGGCCGCACCTTTGGCATCACCAAAATCACTACTTTGACATCAACTAGGAGCAGCAGACAAATCCTCCGTGGGGGCAAGGCACCAGAATATGGAGAGGGGGAATGGGGGAACACACCTAGCATAAACACAAGGGCCTCTCTATAGCTCAGGGTATCTACAACACCCATATCCTCTCAGAAAACACCTTCAAAAACACACTTCACACTAGCAGACCACCACCTGCCCTTTTTCCACTTCTCACACGGTCCAAAAGTCCACCACACAACTCACACCTAGTGCCACGGTCGGTCTCCACCCTTACACATGCACACAACTGCTCAATCTCACTCTCTCACACACAAAACACCGTTGATACGGGGGGCACACACATCCACACTGCCGGCACCGAGGGGGAACACCAAATGAGGAGAAAGAGAAGGGGGGAAGGGGAAACGACAGCAAAACGAGGCAATAGTGGCTTGATTACACTTCAAAAGGCATGTACAAAGGCTTGCAATGCCATCAACATGGACCTTTTCAAGAAAAAGTACAAAGGGATTGACAGGCACACTCCTCTGGCAGAGAACTCCACTTTGCAGGCTCCAAACAGCACAAAGAAGCCCCTAATATGATTAAAAAATGACCTTTATAGTGGGGGGGTCTTCAAATTTGGAAACTGCCTCCTAATTGGCCCATCTGGCACCTTAATTTGGAAACTTGGGAGCCGCTCTGCTTTCATCTTCTCTCTTTTTCTCTCTTTGCACTTGAGGGGGGGTGCATTAGTAACATCGCTACTGCCCCCTTGGCTTTTTTTTTCCTTTTCTCTTATTTTAACCCTTTGGGGATCCTAGCTTTCACTACTCTTTTGACCTACTTTGACCTGCCTTCTCTATCTCTCACTTTCTATGCCCAACCCTTTCCACCGTGGGACTGACCTCCTACTTCATGCCAGGGAGGCATTAGCGATATCGCTAATGCCCTCCTCCCTTGCCTTCAAAAAATGGGCCTTCAAGGGCTGCACACGGGAACCGTCCCCTGGCGGGCACACCACATCATCATTGTATGCACGCACTTCTCAACTACACTGTCACTTTTTATGCCCAACCCTTTCCACTGTGGGACTAACCTCCTACTTCATGTCGGGGAGGCATTAGCGATATCGCTAATGCTCTCCTTCCTTGCCTTCAAAAAATGGGCCTTCAAGGGCCGCACGCGGGAACCATCCCCTAGCGGGCATGCCACATCATCATCACGCCCACGCGTCCTCAACTCCACTGGTCACCGCTGCTCGCCGTTGCTAGCCACGCGCCGACTTCATCGACCAAAAATGTGCCAAGCACCGCCCGACTGCGCGCGCACATCACCCAACTGATTCCGCCATGGCCAACAAGATGGGGAGCTCTCTCTCCCTGTGATACATCAAATGGTAGCAACGCCTTGGCTCATATATCCCACGTTGTCCTGTTCACCATGCGCATGTGGGTTTCATCACTGGCCCATGTGGCATACACTAGCCCTCATGGCCCTCATGGCCCACAAAAACCCTCCAAATATATATATATATATATATATATATATATATATATATAACTTTTCTTTGGGCCTTCTTCCCCTAACTCCCATATCTTGCCTGATAGTCGGAAGCTCGAGCCGCAAAAACCGACTAAAAATCCACACATTGGCTTCAAGTCCTGTAGATCTCGTCGTCTTTAGATTCCGCTGTGGCCTTGAACCAATAGCCCAAAAATTGGGAAAGAAACAACTGCATCCACTTGCTCGACGTTAGCCCTTAACTTTGACCCACTGCAGCTTGTTGACCGGGAATCTGTTGGATACACAATCAATCCCTATCTACTCACACAAAGTGCAAGAAATGCCAGATGGCACACCCTCCAATGCGTGCAAGTGGGCACAGACCCGCCCCTCGAATCTTCAAATAGCCATAACTTGCTATCGAGAGCTCTGATCCACAATTCGAGAGGACATACATGCTCCATAATTCGAGCTCTACACATGCATCTACTGACAACAACCTGGGCCACCTGTCAGTAGTAGCTGCCCTGCCCATTGGGGATCTACTAAACCTTCTAACTTTTAACTTCAGTATCTTGAGCATCGGTGCTTTTTTTGATGAGCCGTCTGGATTGGCTTCTAGAGCACATTGAACACTACATTCCAGAGCACTGACTCGACTTTTCATACACCTTCACTTGCTATCCCATTCGGACCATCTTTTAGCTCTTTTGGCCCAAAAAACCACTCTAGACATACATTCCCGCTGCTACCAGTCTGCCCAGGACCTTGGTACCTGCCCTAGCCTTCTGCAATGCACCTACATGCAGCCTTTGCCTGGCATAGATCACTTTTCATCTTGGACCAACTTTAGCTGCACCAACGTCATATTTATTAACAACTTGTATCAGAGCAAGGTTTGCTCGTAGCTAAAGTATCTCAAGGAAATGATTCTTTGAATTGAGTGGGCGTAATGGTGGAGGAAGGGAAGCTCAAGATCAAGAAGCTCAACGGAAAGAACTACCAACACTGGAAGATGCAGATTGAAGACTATCTCTACCAAAAGGACCTTTATTTGCCACTAGGCGGTCTTGCAAAGAAGCCAGCAACAATGGCAAATGATACATGGATTGTCCTTGACCTAAAGGCATTAGAAACAATCCGGCTAAGCTTGGCGTCAATGGTGGCCTTTAACGTTTCAGAGATAAAGACCATGTGGGACTTGGTGAAGTCACTTGAGGGCCTCTACGAGAAACCATCAGCATGAAATAAGGTATTTCTCATGAAACGCTTGTTCAATCTAAAGATGGTAGAGAATGGTTCGATTGCAAAACACCTAAATGACTTTAACACAAACATAAGTCAACTTCAATCGGTGAAAATTAATTTCGATGACGAAGTGCGAGCTCTCCTTATACTATCGTCTCTACTCGATAGTTGGGACAGCCTTGTGATGGTTGTAAGTAACTCTATCTTTGGCACAAATACTCTTAAGTTTGATGATGTTGTGGGTGTTCTCCTAAGCGAGGAAATGCGAACGAGAAGCACAAGAGAACCATCAAGTGATGGATTGTCAGTGGAAACAAGAGGAAGGCGTAAGGAGAGGCCCAAAAACCAAAAGGGTCGTGATCGCTCAAGGCGGAGCAAGTCACACAAAAAGTTAGTTATTGAATGTTGGAACTACGGCAAGAAGGGCCACGTGAAGAAGAATTTCTGGTCCAAGAAGAAAAAGGAGTCGGATTCTCAAGACAACAAGCCAACATCGGAGGCCAATGTGGCAGGTAAAGTAGAGCAAGATGCTCTAATTCTCTCATTAGAATGTGTCTAATTCCTGGATAGTAGATTCCGGGGGCTCATTCCATGTGACACCACACAAGCAACATTTCCAAGATTACACCAAAGTTAATTTTGGGTATGTATAATTGGAAGATGATGAATCTTGTGAAATTGTCGGCAAAGGTACAATTTGTGTCAAAATTGCTAACAGAAATGAATGGAAGCTTAAAGATGTTAGACACGTTTCTTCTCTTTGCAAAAATTTGATCTCTATAGGACAATTGGACGATGAAGGTCACAAAATTGCATTCAGAAACAAACGGTGGAAGATCTTAAAGGGATCTTAGGTGGTTGCCAAGGGAGAAAAGGCCAGTACACTTTACTTGTGTACTGTCAGCATGCAATCTTCAACTTGTGCAATAGCTACAAAAGTCAATAGTGCAATGTGGCACTATTGGCTTGGGCATATAAGTACCAAAGGAATGCAAATCCTTCAATAAAATAATCTTCTACCAAGTTTGAAAGAAGTGGACTTAGAGTTCTGTGAAGATTGTGTTTATGGTAAGCAAAAGAGGGTAAAATTCCTAAAAGCAAGAAATGAAAGAGAAAATAAAAAACTTGAATTGGTTCATTCTGATGTTTGGGGTCCTGCAAGTCCTGCTAGCTCATTGTACTATGTAGCATTCATAGACGATGCAACTAGAAAAACATGGGTTTATGTCATGAAGAATAAATCCGATGTGTTTTCCATATTTCAAAAGTGGAAAGCCTTTGTGGAGAATGAAGTAGATACCAAGGTTAAATGCCTTAGATCCGACACTCGAGGAAAATATTGCAACCAATATTTTGAAAGGTTTTGTGCTATCAATGGCATTTGGAGGCAAAGGACAACCCCAAGGACACCTCAACAAAACCGAATTTCTGAAAGGATGAACAGAAAAATCATGGAGCAAGCACGGAGCATGTGGCTACATGCAGGGTTACCGCTTGAGCTTTGGGAAAATGCAGTAAGTACGTCTATGTATTTGATCAACCGGCCACCCTTAATAGCATTGGATGGGGGAGTTCCAAAGGAGGCATGGACAGGTAAACCGGTGAATTATTCATTTCTCAATGTGTTTGGGTGTGACACTTTCATGCACATAGATAGAAGCCTACGATTAAAGCTAGATGCAAATTGCAAAGAGAGTTTCTTCATTGGCTATGGAGAAAGTGAATTTGGGTATCACCTATGGAATCTTGAAGATGGTGAAGAGCCGAAAGCATACGAGGAAGCTATGCAACACGAATCTAGAGAAGAATTGATAAAGAGACATGGAAGTTGATTGAGTTGCCTAAAGGTAAGCGGCCACTTCAGAACAAATGGGTGTACAAGCTGAAGGAAGAAGAAGGCGGGAAAAGTTACAAGAGGCTACGCTTGTGGTAAAAGGGTTTTCTCAAAAGAAAGGTATTGACCTCATGAAATATTTTCTCTTGTTGTAGAAATGAAATCAATTAGGCTTGTCTTAAGCCTTGTGGATGCTCATGATTTAAATCTCGAGCAAATGGATGTCAATATGGCATTCCCTCACAATGACTTAGAGGAGGAAATTTGCATGCTTCAACCTAGGGGTATGAAGTAAGGGATAAGGAGAAAATGGTTTGCAGATTAAAGAAAAATTGTATCATTTAAAGAAAGCATCAAGAAAATGGTACTTGAAGTTCAATTGATGGATGTTGGATCATGGATTCAGAAGGTGCAACTCATATCATTACGTCTACATGAAGCATTTGGGAGATGGGAAGTTCATCATCCTAATGTTGATGACATGTTGATTGCAAGTGCTAACATACTAGACATCAAAGGCCTAAAAGAGGAGCTTTCTAAATCTTTTTAATGAAAGATGTAGGTGCTGCGAAGAGGATACTTGGTATGAAGATATCAAGGGACATGACAAAGAAGACAATAAATCTATCTCAAGAGGATTACATCAAGAAGGTACTAGAAAGGTTTGCAATGCAAAATGAAAAAATGATTTCTACACCTTTGGTTGGTCACTTTAAACTAACCAAGGATATGTGTCCAAAGACATAAGAGGAGATAGCATATATGTCTAAAGTTTCACATGTTGTAGCGGTAGGTTCTCTTATGTATGCTATGGTCTCGACAAGGCCAGACATTGCACATGCAGTGGGAGTTTTAAGTAGGTTCATGGACAACCCAGGTAAAGAGAACTGGCAAGTTGTGAAGTGGATACTTAGGTATCTGAAAGGGACAACAACAAATGCTTTGTATTTTGGAGGAACTAATATTTTTCTTCAAGGGTATGCTGATTCGCAAAGGAACACTACTGGCTGTGTCTTCACGGTTGGAGTCACAGTTGTAAACTGGGCTTCAAAGTTGCAGAAAGTGGTCTCACTTTCTACCACAGAAGCATAGTATAGTAGCAATGATAGAGGCAAGCAAAGAAATTTTGTGGCTTCACAGATTCTTAGAAAAGCTTGGATTCAAACAAGACAATTTTGTCTTGTACAGTGATAGACAAAGCGCTATCCATCTTGCAAAGAACTTAGCCTTTCATTCAAGGACAAAGCACATTGAGGTGAGATATCACTTCATACGCACACTTTGGAAGAGGGATAGCTAACGGTGCATACAAGTGAAAATCCTGCAGAGATGTTTACAAAGGTGGTCAACAAGGAGAAGTCAAGCTTCTACTCATCTTCAATCGGCATTCAAGGATAAGAAGCCAGGATGGAAAGCAGTCACAGGTTTGGTGTGGAGATCAATCTCCAAGTGGGAGATCATTAAGTATGGAGCTTGATTTATCCCTTGTAATTTTTTGTATTAAAAACGCACATTTGTAAGGCCTCCCATTATGAAGAGAAACCCTTATGCGTGAAAGAAAATCACTCATCAAAAACCAAAATGTTCACAACTAGTGCTCCTTCGAGTATCTCTGTCACCTTGAAAGTGGCTTTGTCGGAATATTATGGCCGAATGGCGGCCGAAAAGTGATTAAAAAAACGGTTGGTCGGTTGGCCGGTGGCCGGTAGTCAATGGCCGGTGGCCAATTTCAAGATGGACTTGTCTTCTCAAGGGCGGCCACACATGGGCACATTGGAGAGTCGAAGTCGGACTTGTCAACCCAAGGGCGGCTACACAAGGCTGCCTTTCATGAGAGAGGGCAACCCTTTTGGCCTATGAAAGGAGACCTCTTCTACACACACAAACGGATTGTGAAGCATTGTGGTGCATTGTGAAGTTGATGTGAGGTGGTGAGAGTGAAGCAAGGCGAGAGCTCCAAAAGGGAATAATCCCTTTGTAATCTGATTCTTGTTTTGAAGCACTAAAGCCATTGAGTGGCTGCTTTCCCATGGACGTCGCCCACATTGGGTGAACCACGTATATTATGTATGATCTCTCTCTCTCTCTACTCTATAATCTCTAATGTGTGAAAATTATCTCTCTCCATTAAGTAAACTACTCAATTATCTACTTAGCTACGTCATATTTCCTAACACTTTTTATCTATGATAGACCAGGAGAGTTATTTCCTAGAAGGGGGGATGATGATCCTAGGATTGAGCTCATACTAGGAAGCTGTGGGAGGGGTGTCTAACCTCACTCCTATCTTATTGTAGATTTAGCGAGAACCATGATTAAATTGTCAATCCATGGAAGAAAGATGACTCGACTGGTGCATCGAGGCTACAAGAGGTTTTCAATCTCTTGGAAAACAACAAACAACTCGCATCTAACTCAAGCTACACTCAAGTGACTGAAATCACCAAAAGCCAATCGCTCATCGACAAACAAATCACATATGTTACAGCATCAAATGGCATCCAAATGTAACGAAACTTCTAGGACATGTTCATAAGACCTAATCACACATGCTTATGATCTCAAATCCCACTTTAATCAAGTGCCAAAATCACGATTATTAACAACAATCACCATCTAGGGTGGACAACTTAACTGCTCCACTTGGAGATACATCTTCAATGATAAACGGTCCGTTTTCCTTTTTCTTAAACTTGGGAATGTGTTCCTTAAGGGAATAGACTAAAACTAAGTCCCCTTTTTTGAAGATTTTTGTAATTAAATGGGAATCAAAAAATTATTTTTGTTTTCGCTTTTGTGCATAGATGTGAGCTACAGCAGTTAGCCTTTGCTCATCTAGAATCTCTAAATCTTCAAGTCTCTCTAACAATTCATGTACAGTCCACTCAAGATCCTTAGCTACCCTTAGTGTCAGCAATAGAGACTCTATTGGCAATATGGCATCAAGACCATAAACAAGGTTAAAGGGTGTAGCATTTAAAGCTGTTTTGAATGAAACTCGATAAGCCCATAGAGCAGCATGGAGATTCATTTCCCAATTTTTCCTTCCTGAACTAACCACTTTAGTCAATACCGAGCTAAGAGTTCTATTGGTATGCTCCGCTTGTTCGTCTGCTTGTGGATGTTAGGGAGCTGATTTGTTATGGATGACCATAAATTTATTAAGCCGATACTCGATTACCTCGTTGAGGAAATGAGTTCCCCTCTCACTGACAATTTCTATTGGCAGTCCATATCTTGTGAATACATACTTATATAAAAATGCAGCAGTGGTTCTGGCATCAGTCTTTTGAGTTGCTTTAGCCTCGGCCCACTTAGTCAAATAGTCTGTAGCTACAATGATATACTGAGCTTGGGTTCTATAATCAGGTGGTTGTATTGGCCCAACAAAGTCTATACCCCATTTTGCAAAAGCTCTACTCCCCATCATTGGTCTTAAGGGCATGCTATCTACTCGTGTTGGCATTTTTGCTTGTTGACAAGCATCACATCTCCAAATATACTCTTTGGAATCTGCAAAAAGTGTTGGCCACCATATGCCTACCATTAAGATTTCTCTTGTGGTGATCTCACTAGAAAAGTGACCTCCAGCTAATCCAGCATGTGCTTGTTCTATAATCAGAATATATTTGTCTTCATTTGCACAAAGACGAAAATGTTGATCCTTACCTCTTCCATACAATTGGTTTCCAATAAGATCATAGTCTCTTGCTTCTATTTCAATTGCTCTTTGACGGCGTTTACTCATATCCTCAGGAAATGTTCGGCTTGATAAGTAAGTGACTAGATAGTTACTTCACTTAGGAACATGCAACATTTGGAACAATGTTACGTGAGGTATGGGTGTTTGTTTTTGACATTGAGGACAATCCTTTATGAAAGAGAGAACATCACTCCTCATAGTTGGCCAAAATACTCCAAGTCTCAAGATCCTTTGCATAGTTTGGTCTTCCGCAAAGTGAATTCATACTATGGTAATATGTGCTTGACTTCGGTATTGGGTTTTCTCTTCAGGATTAATGCATAAGAGCAATATTCCATCTCGATTTCTTTTATATATCCTACTAGCTAGTAATTGATACATAGCCGATTGCTCAATTAATCCTATTGTAATAGGAAGTGGTATTTAAAAATCCACTTGAGCTATGGTCATCAATGATACCATATTTTCCAACCATCGAGGTATCATTTCCACAGAGAACAGATAGGCATCTGGTAAATGATTGTCTACTCCTTTAGGTGGTTCCCCTGAACCAATCCTAGACAAATTATCTGCTCATTGATAAATGGTGCCCTTTTTCACAACTACAATGAAGTCAAATTCTAGAAGAATGATGAACCATCTCAGTATTCTTCATGTGCTGCATGGCTTGTTGACCAAGTACAATAAGGCTTGGTGGTCCACAAAGAGCACAAATTTGTGCTAATAGGTAATGTCTATACTTTTTACGGCATAGATCATTCCTAATCCTTCCTTTTCTGTGGTAGTATAATTCTTTCTCGCCATGTTCAACTGTCGGCTAGCATAAGAAATAGGAAAATCAATTTTTTCATCTCGTGGTTGAGCTAGTATACACCCGATGGCAAAATTGGAAGCATCTACATGTATGTGGAATATCTTATTCCAATCTGGTGCTTTCAATATTGGAGCTGAAGTGAGAGCTTGCTTAAGATTCATGAAGGATTTTTCACACTCATCAGTCCATTCAAAGTGTGTAATCAAGCTATACATGGATTTTGCAATTATAGCGTACATGTAAATGAATCATTTGTAACATCCACAATGTCCCATGAAGGCTTGAACCCCCTTGATTGTTGTTGATCTAGGCAAATCAGCAATAACATGAATTTTATCCATATCAGTAGCTATGCCATTTTTAGACACTATATGTCCAAGAATTTTTCCTTGTCTACCCATGAATGTGTTTTAGTATTTAAGCAAATCCTAAGTCTATATTTTTTTAATACCTTTTTGAGGTGTACAAAATGATCAGCCCAAATTGATGAATGTATGGATAGATCATCCATATAAACTTCCAAGAATTTCCGAAGATATTCTTTAAAAGCATGACTCATCAATCTTTGAAAGGTGGCAGGAGCATTAGTTAACCAAAAAGGCATAACCCGATAGGAAAAAATACCCCATTCCATTGCAAAAGTAGTTTTATATTGATCTTTTGGGTCAACCAAAAGTTGATTGTATCCCGAAAAGCCATCTAAGAAGCTATGAGCTTCTTTTCTTGCAACTCGTTCTAAAACATGCTCAGTGATTAGATGAGGAAAGTTGTCTCTAATGGTAGCTGCATTCACTTTCTTGAGGTTGGCACACACTCGTAATTTTCCATTCTTCTTGGGTACTACCACAATTGGAGACACCCAATCTGTGTGTTCAATTTTATAAATGAATTCAGCTTCCTTTAGTTTTTCAATCTCTTCTTTGATCTTTCTAGCAAATGTTTCATTGTACGTGTATGGCCTTTGTCTACTTGGTTTCAAATCATCTCTCATGGGTATGGTATGTTGACAGATTTCTAGATCAACACCCTTGAGATCCTTGTAAGACCAAGCAAGATATCTTAATATTCTTTCAATAAGCTAAAAAAAAGCTCTTCTTCTTCTTCTGTAAGGTCATTTTCAATGTAGGCAGGTCTAGGTTCTTCTCTTGGTTCAGCCAAATCTATCTTTTCTTGCGTTTTCAAGCCTTCGTAGGATTCGCCTTGCTTTTGTAGTTCTCTAACAGGTTGTTCAACTATGATTTTTTTTATCATGAAGAGTATATTTCTTGTAATGGGATGGAGAACTCATTACATATTTACCATGGCATAGGACCCATATGCCCATGTCTCGGCTTTCAAGCAAGTCCTAAGAGCAGAACGAGTAGAGGACTTCCACACGCAGTATGAGGGTTTTGGACTTACATTGGAGGACAATGCACAAGCATGGTTTGAACTATTGAACCGGAGAGAGTTCACAACCATTCAGAAAATGTTGGATGAAGTTGTTTCAAGAATTCACCAAGAGAGGCATAAAACATAACACCCTTCCTAAGATTCAAGAATTTAAACAAGGCGAAACAGAAACATTACGACATGCAATACTGCATTTCAAGCAATATGTTGCTAGATGTCCTACCCAAGAGTTACCCACGTCAGAACGTCAGATCCTATGCTTCATCAGAGGGCTTAGGAATGAGAATCTCCAAAAGGACCTACACGTGAAAAGAGACCAAACCTTGGAAGAGGTGACCAAAGCGGCAGTTGACCCAGTTGACAATTGCAAATTCTATGAAGATGGTCAGAAGAAGATGAATGATGCGAGTGAGAAAAAGAAAAACGCTGATCTTGAGGATCAAAGAGGGAATCTAGGACAAAACCAAGTAAATGTTGAGGAGCAAATCATAGAGAATGTGATGCAACGCATCAACCACTCTGACAGAGTACCAGCCTATAGAATTCCTCAACGACGAAGGTGCATGACATGTGGAGGGGACCATCCGACGCAACATTGTCCTGACTATAGACCTAAGACTCCACCAGGCTTTGAGCATGTTATGTCTCAGCCGCCTAGATATCATCCTTCATATTATGGTGATGTAGGACCAATAGCCTCCGAAGACAGTAGACCTGCATCGTTAAGAACTTTTCCACAATACATGGGAGACTTTGAGGCAAAGTCTGAGATTGTGAGAGTTCCATCACAGAGGCTAGGGGGGACAAAATAATTGGACACAAAAATTTTTACTGACTTGCTATCCACGCCAGTGAAGTGCACAATTACGTTGGCAGAGATTTTGAAAATCAGGCCAAGTATGTGGATGGATATAGGAAAATGATTGGAAAAAGTTGGGATCAAAAGCCCGTTACGGTTCCTGGAAAAAGAGCTGGATGAGATTGAGAAGCCTAGATCAAATGTAAGACCGGTACCTCTGAACAAAGTAGGAGAGTACTGTGAAGGAGAAGATGGTAATGCCACTTTGCCGGTCGAGTACAATGGGATTGAAACGAAATCTATACTTGACAGCGGAGCAGGAATTGCCATAGCAACAAAACAAATATGGGAGAAATGGGTTAGGCCCGCCTTTAGAACAACCAGAATAAAATTACAGTTAGCTGATGGGCATGTGGAAAGACCCATGGGATTGCTAGAAGCGATAGTGGTGTCTTCTTGTGGTATAGAGTATACGCATACTTTTTCCATAGTTGACTTTGGCAAGAAAAATAACTATGAAATCATCCTTGGAAGACCATTCATGAGGCAACTCAAGATGGTACAAGATTGGGGTTATGATTATCTATACTTGAGACGTGCTGAAACCACAACACGTGTAAATATGAGAAATCATAGTTACCAAGATGTAACTAGAACGCTCGTGGAAGATTTTGATTCTTCAACACAAAGTGGATCAACAGACCATCCGTGGATGGGCAAAAAGAAAGAAATCTGGATGTGCGGAGCATCGGAGTGTAGTGACTTTGGGAGAAATGAGAATGCCTTAGAGAGGGTCTTAGAAGATGATGCTTACATAAGAGAACCTTTTCCGGAAGAGGCATTAGAACCGCTAGACTGGACTCAGATATTGGCTACTTTGGATGTCTGTGTTAATGAGACCACACCAACAAAATTTTGCGATGAGAATGGGTATGACATAGTCCCCTACTACATGCTAAGGGTTCTGGGTGAGACAGATGACGAATCTGAGTATGAGTTCGAAACAGGGTTATCAGCTATGGGGATAACACAAAACCAGATACCTAGCCCGAATACTGGTCATATAGAAATAGGTGCTCTTTGCGATCAGTGTGCGATAACACACTTGATTACAAACTTTCCAACTCGAATGCATAGTACAAAGCAGGAGCCGCAAGTCAACAAAGCAAAGTTGCAGGAAGAAGGGCTAAGATCCAAAGAAGATGCTTCAGGTCCAGCGCCTACAAACGAGCAATATGAAGACTTGGAATCAATCAAAGAAGAGGTGCAGCAAGGGACAGGAAGTTCAGACACTATTGGTGACATTTCAACAGCTAAAGTTGAGGAAGAAGAGCCTATGACTCTACAGGAACCAAATGCTGATTTTCTCTCTCCAAAAGACATATCAGAGGAAATGGTGGTCAAGTAGGAGCTAGAACACACAGATGAACTCACAAGTGTGAACAATGAAGAAGAAGATGACAAGGAGTCCAGACCAAAGATTGCTCAAGTCACTCAAGAGAACACAGGCAATCTAGTACCAAAGAAGATCAACTTTTTGCTAAGTGCACAAGACGGAGTCAAGATGAATTTTATGGCAGAAATTGATACAAAGTCCACGACTAATGTCATTTCATATGGCATGTGGTTACTTCTAGGTAAGCCAAATCTTTATGATATTAAGATAAAGGTAAATCTCTCACTTGAAGTGGATGTTATAAGTATGGGGATTGCAGAAGCTACTCTCCAACTACACTCACAGAATGTCAAAGAAAAATTCTTGGTGGTAGATTCTCGAAAAATGGGAACACACTTGATTTTGTCCAAGCCATGGGCACAAGTCTTTGAAAACGAGCCTGAATCTTTAACAATGGTCATCACAACAAGCTATCAAGTGGCAACAGAGGTCAAGCCTACAACAGTTCAAAGATTCTTGGCTATTGAAAAAGGCAAAGCTAAAGTAAGCCCACAGTCTCTAGCCCAGCCAATGCAAGTGCAAGACAAAGCCTCTACATCAAAAGCCAAACCATCAACAAAACAATGGAAACCCAAGCAAAAAGTCTATCAACCGAAGTTTCCATCGCCCGAAAGTCTCCAAAGGAAGTCAAAACAGGTCAACCAAGTGCTAGTATCCAAGGCACATATTAAAGTTAATGATCCAATTTGGATACAATCACAGGAACAACCTCAACAAACAAAGGTAACAGGATGGATCACATTAAGCAATTCAATTATTGCACAAGGCTACAAGAAAGGAAATTCAGATGTTTGGGTCAACAAGCCCAAGATGACAGCCTGGCGATATCCATCCCATGACAACCACTCAATTAGGAATCAAAAAAGCCGTCAACGTCAATCACATAACTCAACCAAGAGAAAGGACAGGTACAAAAAGCAAAAGAGAAGGTCTTCCACTGGACACACCATACGACAAGTTTGGGTAATGAAATCAGAATTCTACCAGACTACCCAAAAAAGTCAAGTGAAGATCACCTCCAAGAAAGTCCAAAGATTCATTCCAGTCGAGTTACTCAGAGCACAAGGATTCTATGAGGGTAACTTTCAAATCTGGTTACCTAAGGTAGTAGCTTATCAAGGAATCACCAAGGAAAAGCAAGAAACATCAAGAAATGAAGAGCAGCCACCCGCTACACCCAAGAGTACTACAACCTATCGATGGATCCCTCGTCAATTACTACAAGAGCAAGGCTTTTACAAAAGTTACAGCCATATTTGGAACTTAAAGACAAGGTACCATCAAGTCAAAGAAGAAACAAGGCAAGTGGCAAAGGAGATCACACCAGGCCCAAGAACAATGTGGGTTCCAAAATCCACGATTGAGGCTCAACAACAAGAAAGATACACAACTCCTTTACAGCCTCTTAACAACAAAAAGAAAGCAACGGTAAATGCGGAGGTCATAGTTTTGAAGAACACTATCTGGAAGAAGAAGACTTCATCAACCATTGCTTCAACATCAATACCTGTCTCATCAAGCAACCACAATTTGCTACCAAGGAATGAAGAGCAGATATATGCCAATGTATTGGACAACATGGCATCTCAAACAGAAACTAACGAGAAAGGCCTAAACATCAAAAGCATATGGAATTGGATTTTAGGCCGTGATCAAGTAAGTCCAAGTCGCCATTAAACTCACATGGCATAAGAGTCTAGAGTCGGGCAGCTAAGCCACTAAATGAGCGAAGTGTCAGACCCAAGCTTCAAGTTAATATTTTTCTGTGGTCTATGAGTCTAGCTAATAGGTATAAGCTCAAGTTGGAGAGTTGAGCATACATAAAGTCATGCCGCTCAGGCTGGAAGAGGTGAGCATAAGAGTCAAAGTCCATATAATATATAAGGTGGAGAAGGCGGAGTAGTCCAAAACAAAAACACTCACGCACTTGACACAGTGAGGAAGAGTGGAGAAACCTCGACAGCAAAAACCCTTCTTGTGAGTAGTGAAAGCTTTTGAAGCACTCATGCTATATGTTTTGCTTGCTACACTAACTCCATGAAGAACCCATCAATACTCTTCTCTCGCACCGCATCTTGTTTAACATGCATAACTCTATGCAAGCATATAGATGTCCCATCATTGGACATATGCATTAGGCACTCTTTTTTATTCCACCCATGCACTTACACAAACAAATGACGATGACCAAGCGGAAACAGGTTTTATGAGTCTTTGCTCAACAACAATGACTCTGACTTCAAGCTACTAACACTTATCCATGTACATCAAGCCCATACTAGTAGCCATATGGCCATATGTACTTTAACTCAGCATAACTCTATAACATCAGAACCTAAGTAAATATAGCCTCGCTTTTATTATGACTAAAGACATTTTTTCCCACTGGGTTTTTCCCTTTATTCTTATCCAGGTATCCAAGACCTTCATTTTGTACATACTCTACATTTTACTTTTACTCTTTTATTTTTTATAACAACAAAAACAAGAAGAACCACAATATCCCCACACTACTAATTGCAAATCTACAGACAAGTCAAAAGGGAGAGGCAAAAAAACAGCTTGACAAAGCTTCAAGTCAACTTACAGGTACAACTGCGAGATAACAACCACAGGAAAAGCAAATACTAGAGCTACAATGACAACGACTTGCTGCACCAACAAGTCGATATAACCTCATGCAATTCAAGATACAACAACCAATTGGAGGGGGAGAGTTCCAGGCTTCAAATACTCTACATGTATAACTTCAAGGCAGCTTTAACATCACGCAAAGCGACCAACTACAGAAGAGGCTGCCACAACAACTTCAACCAACACCAAGACATCAAGAACTAGTCAAGGCCAGCACAGACATAGGGTCTTGTCGGGGACGACAAGAATTCAGAGGGGGAGAGTGTTGAAAGGACGCCCTTTCAACAACGTTTCCACAAAGATTCCATTAAGATTCCTCAAATATTCTAAAGATTCCACATGAAGATGGCGATGAAGTAATGAAGATGAAGATGGATGCTGCAACATGAAGACATGAGTTCATGGACGTCATCGAATATCCCGTTATTATTATTTTGAGCCATTACGGCCACTTTTGTAATGTTCACGGGAACCTCATATTTTAAATCGACACTTGTATTTTGGCCGCAGATGCTTGTATCATGAGTAAAGCCAACTCAGTTTCTTGTAATTAAGCTTTGTAGAAGCCTAGGGACAATTCAGGTCATTTGGCCGGACATTAGGTTTAAAGGCTTGGTATATAAGCTGAAACCTAAGGCTTTGTAAAAGGACATTACGTTATCTCAAATAATATACAGTCGTGGGTTCTGCAACACACAGTAGTGAGCTTCACGCACACACACCGTCGTGCACACTAATCACATTGCAGATATGAGAGTAGTAGCGTGTTAGCATTGAGGAGCTCTCCGCGTGGACGCAAGCAATGCAAGCCAAGGACCACATTGCGAGTCTGCCTGCTACGAGCTATATTTGGTCGTAAGTACCTCAAACGACATCCGTTCTGAATGATCGAGTAGTCGTTAGAATCAGGGCGAGAAGCTCTTTGTGTTGATTTCTTTGTAGATCAGTTTCGGACACTTTGGAAATTGCTGTTTTGAGTCTATCACGACAGCGATTAGAGGTCTTACAGTTATGGTTTTCAGGGTTTAGGTGTTTGGCCATGTAGGATATGTCCTTCTGAGTCTTGCCCTCCGATTTCGAGTCATTCCGATATGATTTGAGACTGTTTCGAGCTTGTAGTGTTTCGTAGGATGCGTTGTCTGTTTCTTTGCTTTATGGTAGGATTAGTGACTGTAGAGTGTTGTTCGTGTCTAGCTCAGGGTTGACAACCCAGAGATTGCTTCCATGCCCTAGTCGGGTCAGCTACGTCCTCGGATTGACAGTTTGTTGGTCTGTGTTCTCGCTGTGCTCCATCGTCCGTCGCGGCGTACCCGCTAACACTCATCTTTCCCTTGATGACACCACAGATACCATGCCTACCCCAATGATGGGCATGCCAAGAAACACACCATGGACCTCATTTGTTAGTAAAGCACCGCTACATGGTAGCTCAATGCCTACAATAGTACCTACAAGTGCGTACCAATCGTATGCACCTATGGGTCCACGTACTCATGTAGTCCCTACCCCTCCCATTGTTTCAACTACCTATGCTCCACAACCACAATGCACAAGTTCTTATTTCCATGGGACTATACCGGCTAGCATTAGCATGTCACATCCGACGTCTGCTATGCCTAGGGCCACCCATATGAACTATGGACCACCACATGGCACAACATCGTACCCAAGGTGGAACCCAAGGGCTTCCTATGCGCCAAGCCCAATGCCAATACCTACTCCACATGTAGTCTCTGGAGCGCCTTCACCCACGGTACCTACTCACTTAGGTGACTTGGCAACATTTGCTCAAGCTATAGGTCGATCTATTGCTGAGAATATGCGTAACACGCCTGATAGAGAGCCTAGAAGTAAGGCAGTACAAATAGCCAAGCTCACACAAAAATTTAGTGGAGACGGGGATGTGAGAAAGCATATCGAAGTGTTTGAACAAATATGAGATTCTCTAGGAGAACATAATGACCTACATAAGAGCAATGCTTTAAGACTAACCTTAAGTGGAAAGGCTGGGGATTGGTATAGAACCCTAAGGGTGGAAGAAAAAACGATTTACCCTACTCTTGGGAGACTGTTCTTAAAGGAATACATACGAGAGGGAGTGCTTTGGGGTGTAGCCTCTCAGCTCCAAAAAGCCCAACGAGAGGAAGGAGAGTCGGTGAGAGACTTTATAAGTCGCTTGAAGCATTTGAATTCTCATTGTAATCCAAATGAGCGCTTCAACAATAACCAATTGCTTGATAGATTCATTAAGGGGTTGCGACATGAGGATATCTACAATGGCCTAGTCATTAGAGGTATCACCACTTGGGAAGCAGTCACCACCAATGCGATCCAATTGGAGGATAATTTAATGATTCAAGGAAAAGAGTTTCTGTTGAGTCTAAATCTATTAGCTCGCAAGCATCAGGGCATCAGCCAATGACCCTAAAGCCTATTGCTAAGGAGCCAAAGATATCTGAGATGACTTTAGCAGATCTCACCAAGGCTATTTAAGAGAGTCTTAGAGACAATCATGCTCCGCAAAATAATCATATGTATCCAAGAAGGGAGCAACAATGGTGCTCAGTATGCTATGGACCGCATAGTACCAGTGAATGCCCTACTTTTAGAGTGAAATTAAATGGGAATTGCAATGCCTGTGGAAGGTATGGTCATCAAGCTAAGGATTGCATAGTATTTAAGCGTGCAATGGCCAATAGACCAACCTTAGCATGGACAGACACACCTCGAGTGCCTGCCTTGATGCCGGCCCCACCTCTTGAACAAACATCACAACATATGGTCCCTAGGGCCCTAAATGTTGTTCAAACAACACCCTTACCACCTCCAGTGCTAGGACCGCAACCACCACATCCGAGAATCACTTCTGTGAATCAAGTGGGTTGTGAGTCATCTATTTCTTGTTTGGAAGGCTATGAGGAAGATATAGATCCTAATATCGCCTATGGGATGGATGTGCTTGAAGAAAGTCTACAATACTACATGGAGGACTATTGGGGACAAGTCAAACCTGTATATCAAGTAGCTGCTCTTGCGGCAAGAGGCCAAAATATCAATTACACCGCTAAGAGACCACCTCTTCAATGCTATGAGTGTGGAGGTCCACATCGTGTAGCCGAGTGTCCTATTAGTCTACAAAAGAACGCCACACTAATGCAAACCAATCAAGCGAGTACATCTACAATGCCGATACTCATGTGTAATCGATGTGGCATAGATCATTTGATTGCCCAATGTCCAAATAATCCAAATGCACCGAAGATCACGCCATTAAACTTGATTGAAGTTACCGAGGAGCCATCACCAAGTACACCTGTGGTACCAGTAAATGTACTCACACGATTGATGCTCCAAAAACAAAATTATATTCTTGAGGAAAGAGACACGGCATCAATTGCCCAATCTCATAAAAAGAAGAAAACACGAAGAAAGAGATCGCAAAAAGCAGCGAAGTCAGACCCGAGTTCAAAGACCAACATAGAGAATGGTGATGACCCCGTATATATGAACGACGTTGAAGAAGATTCTGATTCACGTGAAACCATGGAGACCAAAACGAACACTAACATAGAAACCAACAAGAAAGATCTTCATGAGCCACAATGGCCAGGATCCAAGAAGAAGATAGGAACTTACCCAAACCCTAGAGAGGAGATTGAGCGAGTCAAGCAATTAAGGAGTTTGGTAGAAGATACCCAAAGGGATCTAGAACCAGCACCTAGGAAGATCCAGATTACAGACACCGTGTTCCCTACGCAACAGCAACCTCACCAAGTCCATAGACCCTTGGAAATACCTAGTGTCATCCAAGAAGAAAGTGACTTAAAGTCATGGGAAAGTGGGCGTACTCACTTCTTGATGGAAAGAATGTTTACAGAGGGACTACCTAATCCTATCGAAGAAATGGAGATCCCATCTTCTCCACGTCAAGGGACTCAAGGCCAAAAGGTGCCGTTAAACATTGCCAAATTGATGGATTTCATGTCTTCAGAAGTTAGAACCACCATCATGTCCAAACTATATAAAGACCCCAAGCTAGTCTCAGATCTTCGAGCCTTCCTCAATGGAGAACTAAAGTTTGGGCTACCACAATTTTCACAGATGGATGGAGCCGGAGAGATGCCAATAGAGGAGGAACACTTAGATCCACAACCCAACCTAGATGAGAACCTTGTTATAGAAATACCTGTTAACAAGTTGGGACAATACTTTGAGGGTGATGAATCCAATGCGACTATACCAATCACTACTAAGGGATTAACTGTGAAGGGAATCCTTGATGGTGGCACTGGGGTTAGCATTGTGACTAAAAATTGCTGGGAAACTATGGGAAGACCTCACCTTGCGACCACAACCATAGTAGTGAAGATGGCCAATGGGTCTATTGTTAAACCTATTGGGATGCTAGAAGATCTCAAGAACAAGGTCTTTGGACATAAAATAAAGGTTACCTTTATTGTTATGGATTTCTCCAAACACACTATGGCATCGGAGATGATCTTAGGACGTCTTTTCATGAGGGAAGCAAAAATGGTGCATGACTGGTCTAAAAACCATGTCTACTTGCAGTTCCAAGATTCTGTCATTCGAGTGGATCTTGTGACGGGTCGAGCACATCCTCTAGGAAACAGGTTTATAATTGATCATAGATCTGACACCACAGTTCACTCGGCCCCATTGCAGTATTGTTACATGTGTAAAGCGGACACTGATGCTAGGGAAGATTCTCCTTATATGGATGTACTACTTGGGATGAGTGAGTCTGACAATGTGGATTGGGTCCACCTAGCAACAACCATAGACACTTGGGGAAACAGGGGGACGACCTGGGTAACACCTGAGGGGGATGAAATGCCCGTACCCTTAAATATGCTACAAGCAATGCATATAGCTTCTGACAAGACTCATCCTCATATAACAAAAAGAACATACAAGTGGGTCCCTAAAGCTTCTTCAGCGACCATAGCTAGTGCTAAAAAACAGAAGCCTTGTAAGAAACGTACCACTCGCTCCAAGAAAAGTAAGAAAATGTTGCAGTGGATCCCTAAACGATTATTGGAAGCCCAAGGCTACTATCGAGGAAATGATCAAATTTGGGTGCCAAAACGTAGATTGTGTTCTTACCTGTCACCTGATCCATATGAACCCACTCCTGTAGCTCCAAAACAAATTGACAATCGCGGAAAGAAAAAAATCACAGAATGATACACACCTGCTCCAGAGCTAGTTTGGGTACCAAAGAAAGAACGATTTGTTCCACCTAGCTTAGGAAGGGGAGAGTCCCATGAAGCTTCTAGCTCCTCATGTAATGCATCCATAGAGGTAAAAGCTTCTCGACAGCCTCCACCTACAATAGTGGACCTCCATAAAGCTACAAAAAAATCCACACATCCCAGTGTTCAAGAATCACCTGATGAACCACTTCAACTTCGATCCTGGGAGAGTACCTTACCACCCTTGCAACTCGATGAGGCACCTAAGGTAATAGAAAACTACTGGCCAAAATCCCCACCTATTACCAACTGGAACAATTGGTTTCAAAGGGTGACGAGCACATTTCAAATGATATGATCTACCCAAGGAAGGGGGGAGTGTTTGCTGACAATCATCATTCACTTGCTTCCCTCTCAACCTTTCTCCCTGACCTCTCAATCTCCCAATCTTAGGGAATGTACATATAAAGCCTTATACTCACAAAAAACAAAAATAATAAAGAGCAAGAGCAATTAGCAAACGAGTATGCACAAAAAAAGTCAAAACATTGACCCAGACCTACACATTCACATTTGGTACACTGAAACAGAAACCTATGTCATAAAATACCTTTGATCCCCATCACTCGAGTGATGGAGGGTAGGTAGGATTAATACAATAGGAGTGTTTCTGTTTTAGATTTGAGTGATTAGCAAAGTTCTTTTTTCCCACTGATGTGCCTCCTAGAGGTATTCCTTGTGTTTCCTAGTGTGTACAAGAGCGTGTTGTTGTTGTTAGGATTTGGACCTTCATGGAATCTTTATCTCGACTCACTCTTCAAATCAAGCGCGACCATCGACACAAACAGGTGTTTCTTGTCCATTAGCATTGCCCCTTATCTTTTTTGCATCTATGATTGTCTGATTTGATTGTGATTGGTAGCATAATATCCAGCACATTTGCTTAGTAACAAACATTTAATTCAATGTAATTTTTTGTATTATTAATCACTTGTCTAGGTTTAAAAATCAAGCAGTCCGACTAAGCTAGTTTGACCAAGTTAGGTGTTAGAGATCTTCTCTTAATACCATGGGGAATGCCTTCCTAATAATCAATGGTTACTTAGGTTCTTAATCCGATTTAGGTAGCATTGTGTGAAATATACTAGGGCTTTCTAGTGGGCTTGACCCTATTGACCTTTAGCTTAAGTATTATAAAGAGAGTTTACTAGTGTGATGAGCCTGGGGAGGTATATCAGTGTTATATGACCCCCCAAAGTTACAAAATTAAAATGATGAAAATGAACAAACAAAAAATCAAAGTGCCACAATGTAAAATATTAAGCTGGAAGAGAAATCTCAGCTTGATTGGGTACTTCTCTCACATGTATCCCCTATGGTACTAGAGCCCTAGAGGTTCCCAGTGTGGGCGCTTTTCCTTGAAAAGAAAAAAACCCAAGGCATACAAAATAAGCACACACATCAAAATTGAATCACTGTGAAAAGACTTTGGGGAGTCAAAGAAAAGGAAATAAGTCAAGCGATGATTTCATGAGCAATTCCTTTTATTGTAGCTTAACTACAAGGTCTTCTAGGTATAGCCTCTAGTCAGCCCTCGAATATGAAATACTTGGCTCTCGCGATTAAACAACTTAATTGACCAGAGAAAATTAAGAAGCTTACACATGGTATTAATAGTCGATCTCTAGTGCCTTTCGACCGTTAAATTAGCGACCCCAGACTTGTTTAATTTTTTACCTTTACATCTGTTTATGCATTTGATTACATTGTAATTTAATGTTTATTGCTGACAAATTGTTTAAAATTCTGTTACCAATCAATTTGTCTGCCTAAAACTATATATGCTTTTTAATCGCTTGTGAGAATACAATTATTGTGCCAATGTTGTTTGATTTTGCAGTGATTGAAGAAGGCTAAGTACATTCATCTCAAATGCTCTTCCACCTCGACGAACGAGCTTCAACTCAATAGCTTCCGAGGACGGAATCTACATTAGGAAGGGGGGCATGTTAACCCTCACGGATCACAGACACCCTATCACCTACGACGGACGTTGTAACCTACGGCGGACATTTGTATTATTTATTTGGTAGAGTCAGGTACCGGGCTTCTCGGTCCAATAGGAAAAGGGTAAGAGTGATCGCCGATGAGAGGCACACTCTAACTGGAACATTCAAGGGATTAGTTGGCTAAGCATGGGCGCTTAAGTGTGAATGGGGTGAGCTCATATAAAAGTCGACTAAACCTAAAATTCACTCATTCTCTCATTTGTGCAATAGAAGAGTACTCTTGCTCCATCTCCATCTCCATCTCCATCTTCTTCTTCTTCATCTCCTTGTGTGTGTGTGTGTATGCGTGAGAGAGTGAGAGAGAGAGAGAGAGAGAGAGAGAGAGAGAGAGAGAGAGAGAGAGTGTATGGGCGATCAAGCATTACGAAGGCACGGCGGTAGCGAAGCGGTTGAGCGCGGCGAAGCGGTAGCTCCTTCTTCTTCGCGGCGAGGAATCCTCCACGAAGCAAGCGTAGAGCGGTGAAAGACACACCATCGCCTTCTTTGAGCTTACTAGTTTAGGCTAGTTGTGTGCTTGGAGCCATTTGTGGCTCGCACACGGTGTATCGGCAAGTTCCTTGCATTGACACGTGCGACATACGCGCACAATAGCATAACCTTCTAGGGATCAATATTTGGTGGACGAAAGAACGCTAATGTTCATTGTGAACCAGAACTACAAACCAAGAGGATATCCTAATAGGGCGGGACAACCTATGGGACCACCTCCTCAAAATACACCACCAGCTGGACCGTGCTATAACTATGGAAGTACAGATCATTGAGAGTGTAGTTGTTCTTTCAAAGGAAAAAGAGTGAAAATTTTTGGGTTTTGTGACGGGTGTGGTGTGAATCACATACTGCCAGATTGCCCAAGGAATCCGGACAACAAGAGAAAAGCAACTATGAATATTGTGGGGGTGTTACCAAGTGCTAGCAGTGGATCAGAAACTGAACCCATGATCCAAATCAATGCGGTAACCAAAGCCCAAGCCAAGGACTTAGAGAAAAACAAGCCATTGGAAGAAAAGGTCGAGTTGCCAATACCCACAGAAGACGTGAGTTTATCTGTGAGAACACAGCAAAAGTCCTGGAAGGTGAAACGAGACAGAATGAAAGCAAGAAGGATAAAAACCCAAATTGCCATGCAAAATGAACTACATGAAACGAAAGAGAAATTGAAACAAGAGAGAGATAGTAAAACTGCTGAGGACAACAACAATCCGAGGAAAGCATCCTCAGGGGGATCAGTCTTGGTCGAGAAAGTGATAGAGCCTTTAGATGCTCTATTACAAGCATATGAAGCAAGGCTAAAAACAAACCAAACCTTAGAGAAGAGATGGTTGACTTATCCTCAACCAGAAGTGCAAACGAAGCGTTTGGAGATGTGTAAACACCTTATTGAAACAGCCCAGGCATTGATGGAACCTAATGCAATTAGAACCCCAGAACAAGAAGTATTGATTCACAAAGAGCAAGAAAAACTGAAGATCGATGAATCAGAACAAGTAAACGGACCCAAGCCTGAAACTATATTGTCATTGGATCACTGAGTGGTGTCGAACACCACTGATGATGCTAAGTCAATGACTATAATGCCAATTCCAGAAGTGGAAGAACCATGGCCACAACACTTATAGGAAACCATTAGAAATAGAAAGAACGGAAGCGCAATGTTACAGTTTGCACCAATTCCTAAGGTTAACATGGACAACGAATTTTATCCAGGAGATATACAATCGTTGTATGGAGATGCTGGAACGGAGGTTTCGATGAAAAGAAAATCTCAATCCCTAAAAACCCTGCCTTCATTTATAGGTGAACACGAGGCACAATCGGAGATAAGATTAGTTCCATCCCAGATGAGAGTTATTCCACAAATGATTGACTCAAAAATTCTTCAAGAGATGCTGTCGACACCTATAACATGCACGATCACTCTGTCAGAACTCTTGAGAGTCAGACCACACTTATGGGAAGAAATGGGGAAACATTTGGAGAATAAAGGAATAAAGATTCCTCTTCAGACAAATCCTACGGTAGAAGAAAACAAACAAGAAGGTCAACCCAAAGCCTAACCTATGCCCATAAACAAGGTCGGAGATTACTGTGAAGGTGAGGAAGGTAATACAACCTTACCTGTTGAATATCAGGATATAAAGACGATAGCTATCCTAAACAGTGGAGCGGGAGTTGCGATTGCTACAAAGCAAATCTGGGAGAAATGGGGCCGTCCAGCTCTTAGAAAGATGAGAATGAAACTGAAACTCGCAGATGGGTATGTAGAGAGACCATTGGGAGTCCTGGACCAAATAGTTGTAACTTCGTGTGGAATTAACTACGAGCACACCTTTGCCATGGTAGATTTCAAAAAAACGAACAACTTTGATATTATTTTGGGGCGACCTTTTATGCGTCAACTCAAAATGATACAAGATTGGGGGTACGACCAAATTTACCTAAGGCATGAAGAGCTAATAACGAAAATCAACATGAAGGATCACAGCTATAGAGACGTTGCAAAGACACCAGTGCAAGCATTTGATTCAACCACAGTGACTGGAAAAGAAGTACTGGCGTGGTTACAAACGAAAGCACATGTCTGGATGTGTGGAGCATCTGATTGTGAAGACTTAATCAAAGAGGAATGTGTGTTGGAAACGTCAGTAAAAGATGAGGCTTATCTCCCAGAACCTTTCCTTGAACATTTATTTAATCCATTTGGGTGGACTCAAATATTGTCAACCTTGGATGTATGTGTTAATGAATGCACGCCTACAAAATTTTGTGACGATGAAGGATACAACCTAGTAACGTTGCAAATGGCTAGCGTCATCCTTGAGTTAGGATCAGATAGCGAGGAACAAGAAAAACTACTACGTGAGACTAAGTGTAAAAGAATAGTTGATGAGATATATGTACTGGACGATAGGAATCGAACAGAGGAGGAATTCACAGACTCACTAAGCGATGACCTTCCATCACTGGGTGTTGAAATCCAAATGATAGATGTTGATGACAAAAGATCAAGTGGATCAGAGACAAATAGGAAGTATATGTCGAGACCGGACAGGTTTTACGAGTTTCCTAACCAAAAACCTAGTCAACAAGAGCGGTATAGATCAAAGAGAACAAGGAAATCAAGAGCGAATAAGCATAAACCCATGCCTCTTGTCAATGACAAAACGGGATATCTAAGACTTGTAAAAGCTGACGATTGTGTCAAAGTTAGGGTCACTGGCCGGTTTATCAAAACTAAACCATGGAAAAACAACAAGAAGAACAAGCGCGAAAAGCAAACGACTGAGACACATAAGGAGGGGGAAACAGGGTCTAGAATGACCAAAACACAGTACAATAAGCTCAAACAGACCCTCAAAGACATATGGACAACTGAAATGTAAACAGATGAGGACACAAATTCTGACAAGATGGATGTGCCATCCCATTATAAGAAGTATACCATACAAGATAGAAAAATAACAATGCAACAACCGGTGAGAGAATTGAAGGAACCTGGTACATCATACGACGGTCCTGAAAAAGCCAAATGAATAGATCTAGCGGAGCCAGGAGAAGATCCAAAACCTGCATATATTGCCACGGATCTTACTGAAGAAGAGGAAATGCTTTTGATAGCTACTCTAAAACAGTATAGAGATGTGTTTGCATGGTCATACAAAGATATTAAGGGGGTAGATCCAAGTATCTGTCAACACACAATACCCCTTAAGAATGAAGCCAAACCAAGCAGACAACGTCCTTATACTTACAATGAGACGTTTGCAAGGAAGATCAAGGAGGAGATAGATAAGCTGAAAGAGGCAGAGTTTATTTATGAAATTGAGCACACTGACTGAGTTTCACCGATTGTGGTGGTCCCGAAGAAAAATGGAAAGTTGCGAGTATGCGTCAATCTCAAGAAAGTAAATGCTGCTACAATTCGGGACAACTATCCCCTACCCATTACTGATCATGTAATAGAAAAAGTGGCATGAAAATAAGATTACAATTTCTTAGATGGTTTTTCAGGCTACAACCAACTCGTAATAAAGCCAGAGGATCAGCACAAGATGGCTTTTGCAACTGAATGGGGCATTTTTGCGTTCAGGGTAATGGCTTTTGGCTTAACGAATGCACCGGCCACATTTCAGAGGCTGATGGGTCATGCGTTTAAAGAATACCTCAGACAGTTCTTAGAAATTTACATGGATGACTTGTGCGTTCACTCTCTCGTAAGATTGGACCACATAGAGCACTTGACCAAAGTGTTCAAAAAATGTAGACTGTATCGGATTTGCCTGAATCCGGAGAAATGTGTCTTCATGGTAAGACAAGGCAAAATATTGGGACATATAGTGTCCAAAAATGGTATTTCGATAGACATGGAGAAGATCAACGTAATTGTTGATATACCACGACCAGTAAAGGTAAAGGAGGTACATGCATTTATGGGCCCTTGTGGATATTATCGCAGATTTATCTACTCATACGCTATAATTGTGAAACCACTTTACGCGTTGATAACGAAATTTGAGTGGACAGATGAGTGCGAGAAAGCTTTTCAAACTTTGAAGCAAAGATAGATATCTGCTCCAATTTTGAAGGCTTCGGATTGGGAAAAGATATTCCACATCCACGTAGATGCATCAGCATATGCTATAGGATGCATACTTGCACAACCTGGAGAAAAGAACATGGATTTTCCAATCAGTTACTCCAGTAGACAACTAAACAGTGCAGAGAAGAATTACACAACAACTGAAAGGGAGGGTCTGGGTATGATCTATGTTGTGAAAAAGTTTAGACATTACCTACTTTCCAATAAATTTGTATTCTTCGTTGATCACCAAGCACTGTTGTACATGGTAAACAAACCTTGTAGTACGTGGCAGATTGTACGATGGTTCATCATACTGCTTGAGTTTGACTTCACGATTGTAGTGAAAAAGGAACTACACACCAAAGAGCGGATCATTTATCTAGAATGGTACATGGAGAAAACCCTATAGGAGTTGATGATGATTTGCCAGATGCATATCTCTTCAACATAGAAATGGTTCCAAGATGGAGCGAGGATGTAATTCCTTTGTTGACTATTAGGTCATTGAATGTGACAAGACAACCATCTACCATTGCAGCATCTAGATCATTGGTAATGCTAGCTGGAAGGCCATACAAAGAGGGATCGGATCAAATCCTTAGACTTTGTGTTGAATCAAGTGAACAGGACTTGTATCTAAACCAGTCTCATGTACAAACAATGGGGATTCACAATGGGCATGTACAGACGTATCAAAGATTGATGAGAATGGGTGTATATTGGCCGAAAATGCAACAAAGTGTTCATAAGCATATCAAATCATGTATTATCTACACTTTTCAAAAGCCGATAGAACACGCGAATCTATTCAAATTATCTGTAGCACCCAGATGGAGTAATCACATTGTAGAATACCTCACCACCGAAATACTGCCTAAAGGGATGAGTAGATCACATATCAAAACGATCACGAAAGAGGCAAAAAACTATGTATTGATTGAGCACAATCTTTACAAGAGGGGAAAAGACAATCAATTGAGAATGTGTGCGACAGAAGAGGAATACATTCCTATCTTAGAGCAAGAACATGGCGGACAAGCTAGAGGACATTTCTCAGCTGACAAAATGGCCAAAGCAATTCTTATTGCTGGCATATGGTGGCCTACACTATTCATGGACGCCGAAGAGTTTGTGAAACGATGTGACGATTGCCAGAGGACAAAGATTCCTAGAGCACGAGATGACATGCCCTTGAGACCAATGATGGGGGCAAGAGCGTTTGCAAAATGGGAAATAGATTTTGTAGGACCAATTGCGCCTCCTGGATATAAAACGGATGCTCAATACATTATTGTGGCAACATATTGTCTAACAAAGTGGGTTGAAGCGAAAGCAACAACCAAAAATGATGCAAAAACGATAGCACAGTTTTTGTATGAGAACATTTTCACCAGGTATGGCTTACCAATAGAGATAGTGAGCGATAGAGGGACACATTTCGTCAATGAAGTGATCGAATTCCTATTGGATGAATTCATGGTAATTCACAAGAAGTTAGCTCCCTATCATCCACAAGCTAACGGCCAAGCAGAAAGTACGAACAAGATTTTGGTGAAAATTCTCACAAAAATTGTTAGTGAATCGAGAGCCGACTGGGATCAGAAGCTGCATTCAGCTTTATGGGAATATAGAGTAGCGTATAAAACCTCAATCGGAATGACTCCATTCAACATGGTTTATGGAATTCAAGCGATTTTGCCACTTGAATTTCTTATCCCCACACTTCTAGTAGCTAAAGAATTAGAATGGACGGGCCATGAATTATCCAATCAAATAGATATCCTGGAAAAACTGGATGAAACTAGATTGAGAGCAGTTGCATCAATCTACGCACAAAAACGAAACATGAAATCATTCTTTGATCAACATGTTATCAGCAAGGAATTTGCTACGGGGGATTACATCTTAATGTATACCCTGAAACAACATTCCCGAAAACTCAAAAAGCGAGGCAATGGACCCTATGTGATACATGACATATCATCTAGCGTTGCCATTAAGCTTGCGATATTAGAGGGAGAGGAGATGCCTAATTGGATTAGTGGCTGAAGATTAAAGAAGTACAACCTACCACTAACCTCAGAAATGCTTGCCAAAATCCACGCTGCGAAGGAGCACAAGAACAAAGAAAATGAGACAAAAGCTCAAGCACAGGAGGAGGCTAGAATCAGGAGTTTAAAGCAAAAACAGAAATTACAACGACAAAGACTTTCTCAACCAGCAGATACGGCTCAAATTCCTCTTTCTATAATTCACACTGATGAGCAATGGAAAATTGGAATCGATCTTCACAACAATGTCAGACTTCCGAATGGAAGATATCAACGAGCATTGATTGACACAGGGGCAAGAGTCAATGTGGTCAACTTCTCCACTTACAAGATGCTTACCGATGAACCCTTAGTGCAATCCACACAAGATTTACAAGCCGCGAACGGGGTAAAAATGCCAACATTGGGAATCGTAAACTTACCCATCAATATTGATGTAAATAGTTGTCCTCATCAATTTCTCGTAATGAAAGACGAAGGAATCAGAGAATCACTATGTTTGGGAGTTCCATGGATGAGAATGTACAATGCAGTTACCGAATGGTCCGAACACGCATTGTTGTACACACACAACTCTAACACGTACATGATTCCATTCGCCAAAACAGATCACTCGTGATCGATTATCCCCATCGACAAAAAGCAATCAACTCATCAACAAAACCACCGAAAACGGCTATTCAAAAAGTATAGATAAAGAAAACCGTCGTGTAGAAAAAACAGAGACATATATGGTTGCCCAAGTCACAACTCCCGATGACAGCAACACCATATCTGTAAGGTCTCTGACCCCGATCACAAGAGCACCATTGTACCTTGAAATGGTTATAATGGAAAAAGTTACTATTTTTAGCAGTTTTCCGAATTCTGTCAGTGCCATGATGTTTAGAATGTTATAAAGCTTCGAAATGTGGATTAAAATAATTTTTGTAAAAAATTTCCAAAAATAATAAGTTTTTGGTCATCCGACCCGTCTAGTTTTGACCGTCTCGAAAATCTGCACCCGTACCCCGAATTTGAAAAAAATGTATTTTTTGGATCCCAGGGGCTGCTAAATATGGCAGGTACTCGGGCCAGTACGCCTTAGTTAGAGCTTAGTATAGCAATTTACGGCATCAAAATCCGACTCGTATGACCCATTTTAGCCTAAAATCAATTTTTCCAAAAATTGAGCGGGGAGGCACCGGAGCCCGAGGTTGTGTGGGAACAGGTTCCAGGCCACTCCAGATCAGCTTTAGCAGCTAGGGGGCACCTTTTGTCCTTGTGGGAGTCTTGGGAGAGTTTCCAAGCTTGCAACTAAGTGTGAGAGCCAGTTAACTAAGCCAACTGGACACTTGGTGGGTAGGCAACTGGACTTGCCATGCTTAACTGGAGTAGCTCCCAGATGCATATAGCAAGCAGGTTCGATTGTCAGCTTGAGGAGGCCTATTTAAAGGTGTGCTCACACACACACACACACACACACACACACACACACACACACACACACACACACACACACACACACACCCATGCTCACACACACACCCAGTACACACACACACACACCTACACACACCTTGGGGAGGTGCTGCCGGTACACACACAGTTTTTGAAGGAGAAGCAAGGAGGGAGGTGCTGCCAAAATTCTCATCTTGGGAGAGTTTCCAAGCTGGCAACTAAGTGTGAGAGCCAGTTAACTAAGCCAGCTGGACACTTGGTGGATAGGCAACTGGACTTGCCATGCTTAACTGGAGTAGCTCCCATATGCATATGGCAAGCAGGTTCGATTATCAGCTTGAGGAGGCCTATTTAAAGGTATGCTCGCACACACACACACACCCATGCTAACACACACACCCATGCTCACACACACACCCATGCTCACACACACACCCAATACACACACACACACCCAGTACACACCTACACACACCTTGGGGAGGTGCTGCCGGTACACACACAGTTTTTGAAGGAGAAGCAAGGAGGGAGGTGCTACCGAAATTCTCATCTTGAGGATTCATTGGATCAGAAAAATTAAGAGGATTCTCAGCCCTACTCATGCTCTTTTCTTCAAGTTTATCATTTAAAGTAGTGAGTGTAAAATGGCCCCGGTTAAGAGGACTCGCTTCGGTGGTGCCCACGACCGCGAGGCGGGAATGAGCAATGTGAACGGAAAGGGAAAAGCTCCCACGGACGAACAAGCACCGGCCATCTCACTAGCCATTGACGAAGAAATGGAAGAGGTAGGTCACAATTTTATTCTAGTTGTTTAAATTAACATTGCACATGTTTAGCTAGGAATGAACACATTCCCAAACATGTTGGAGAAATCCGACGGGAACCTCGGCATTGAACTCATTTGTACATTAAAGTTTTAAGTAGGAAAGAAATGATTGATGGGTATGTTGTTTGCAATAGGGAAGAATGTCTGCTAGGGAAAATTTAGCTCGACATGTTCATTCTATTTCCAATGTTGAATCAGTCCTTATCCCCCTACTGATCACAGGAGGCGGCTCACGACGATTTCGCAGTAGCTAGAGTTACTAGCTTAGGGCCTACCCACGACTTGCTTTCTATGCGGTGGGAACCCACGTCTTGCTTTCTATGCGGTGGAAATGTCCATGTCGTGCTTTCTATGCGATGGACATACCTAGTTGTATGGGCAGCTAGGCGACAACGGGAGGAGTAAACTCTCGCTGGAGGGGGGATGTTGTACCTCCATAACATTGGAATTTTAATGAATAATTTTGAGTAGAATTTTTACTAGAATACTGTCTTGGTGCCGCTTTGCAATACTGATTGAAGGGTTGTCTTAACGAACATTGTAAATCAGAATCTAATCAAGGAACTTTTATGTTGAACAACTACAGTGGTAGTAATTAGGACACACAAGGAAGTGTGAGTGTGGGGGTGGAAAGTGGGGGCTTGGCTCAGGTTGCTAATTCCTATGAGAAGGGTGGTCCTGATGGTCGGGAACTCTATGTCCCCATGGTGTTTAAATCGATACTAGTAATACTCATTGCCCCTAGAGCGGCGAAGTCTCAAGTGTACGTGCCTCTGAAACATGGGGAAAAAGGCACTCCAGGTTTCTCTCCTCTTGGAAGGTGGGTCTTAGGATCGCTAGATAGGTTAAGTACGCTTCCCCTGCGAGGTGGAGCTAGATCTCGTTGCTGGTAGGCTCGAACTTGACTCACTTTGTGATGAGAGATCGTCCGCTAGTTGAACCCTGAACCACTTTGTTTGCTTCCACTTTAGATCTAGTGGCCACCAGGTTTACCATCAGATTCGTCGTTTGAGACAACGGGGTGGGGACCTCACACCTGGTATCAGAGCCTAGGTTAGGCTGAGAAATAAAGTCGTATTGTTTGAATATTTAAAAAGGAACTGAAAGTATATAGGTAGCTGATCCGAATTCCTTGCATTGGTGTTGCAAGAAGACCCCGTGCTAGAATATCAGAAGTTCCAAGTGTTTGAGCTTATTTATAAGCAAGATCGACGATCCCCGGTTTACCAACTCCAGCGAGATGTCATGGAGATATTGATGAAGGCTCATACGCCACACTCCACTCGCATCGATAGAGGATGGGAACTTGATTGGACACTTGCAGGAGGGGTTTACTACATCAACGCTCGGAAGCTAGGATGCCTGGCTACCGACTTGAAGAAGATACATTGGGGAGAAGAGTTGAGGGTGGTACAGATATTCTACTTGTTGCCCGCACTATTGGACCATACTGTCTCTGAAGACACCAATCAAACCCTCAACGACTGGCTCTTGGAGAAGGTCACCAATGTGATCCTAGCAAACAGAGTCAGAACTTTTGGAGTACCAAAAGAAGAATCCCGGCTTGACACCATAGTTTATTATCCACTCAAGGATGAGTATAGGGACTACTTCACGAACAAAGTAGTGCATCTTGTGAACACAATCTCTTAGGCGTATCTTATACGCAATCCAAGCCATGTAATAAGTTGATCATCAGTTATCCTAAACCTTGAGGGGTTTCGATTGTAATAAATTTTCATCAATAGAGTGCTTTTTGTCTCTGGATCTCTGTCTCTTGATAAAGTGGAGTCTTGAATTTTATTTTGAAATCCAAGTAATGGTATCAAGAATTTCGTATAACCCATGTAGGCACCGCCTGTTGCTCTCTACTCGGCAGCACAGGAGAAGAAGCTCCTCCTCAAACAAGCCCAACCTCCACTCTTTAAGGGCAAGGGGGAAAATGTGGAGAGAGATGCAGAAGTATGGATGGAATCCATGGACGATTACTTTGAAGCTGCGGGAACCCAACCCGTAAATCAGACCATGCTTGCGATGTTCCGCTTGACTGGTGATGCCAAGATATGGTGGAAGCAACATTGCAGGGACATGGACATTAAGGGATCTTCCCAATCCTGGGAAGACATCAAAGCCGCAATAATGGGGCGCTATTTACCACCTGCCTATAGAACCTTGAAGATGAATGAATTCTTTTCACTTCGGCAGCTGACTTCAACTGTCGAAGAATATAATGCAAAGTTTGTCACTCTTCGGAGATATGCCCCGAAGATGACCTTGGAACAACAGGTGGCGAGGTTCTGCCAGGGACTAATCGACCCTTTGAATACTCGATTGGAAGCTCTCAGGCCAACGACACTACATGATGCCTTGTTGAGGGTCAAACCTCTAGCTCTTGAAGTACAAAAGGTTAATCAGAACAGGAGGAATCATTGGGCAAAAAGGGCAAGGATGACTGCTTGGAACAATAGACTAGCCAACCAAGCATATGACCGGCATCCTATTGTGGCTACCACCACAACCATGGAGTTCCCAGATGTTCGATGCTATGGTTGCGGCGAGTTTGGACATTACAGATGCAAGTGCCCTAGGAACACTCAAGCAACCAACGCCAATACCATACCCTTGAATACCCATGGGCATGGACAAGCTAATGGAAGAGAAGGACGAGGAAGGATGAACAGAGGGCGAGGGCGTGGAACTACCGCCAGAGTTAATGCCGCAGTGGTACAACCAACTGTGGGTGACAAAGCAACGGAAAGAGTAACCCTACATGCTGCAATTGAAAATCCCAATGGTTGCGAGCAATACGCAGTCATTCATACGCCAAGATCTCTCAGAGGTGAACAAGTTAACTTCCTTATAGATTGTGGTAGTACTCTTTCATTTCTTTCACCCAGATGCATGAGGAAGCTAAAGCTAGATAAGTATCCAACAAGCAAGCTAGTTGTAGAGTTAGCAAACGGCAAGGAAGTAGTATCTCAACATTCTGCAGGAAAAATCGACTTTGATTTAGGGGGACACCCAACTTCTGCCCAATTTCGAACTCTACCCTTGGATTCTTTGATGGGATACTAGGGATGGACTGGCTAAAGCAAAATAGGGCCCACATCCATTGTGCACAAGAAAAATTTACCTTTACAGATAACTTGGGTAATGAAGCCTTAATCCAGGGGGAAAATGGGAGACCTAGGGCTACTCTAGCTAAGGCCAGCAGACTCTTGAAAGGACTAAGAAAGGGGCAACAAATTTATGCAGTAAAGCTCAACAAGGTGGACCAATCAGAAACCTCACTTCGACCAATTTGGTTGAGGGAGTATGATGATGTATTCCCTGAAGACCTTACGAATCTTCCGCCACATAGAGAGGTAGATCATGAGATTGAGACTATCCCTGGATGTGAACCTATCTCAAAAAGACCTTACAAAATGTCACTGCCAGAGGCCATCGAACTCAAGGAACAAATTAGGCAACTCATTGAGCAAGGATTCATTCGACCCAGTACTTCTCCTTGGGGTGCACTAGTTCTTTTTAAGAAGAAGAAGGATGGAACATTAAGTCTATGCATAGATTACCGTGGACTGAACCAGGTAACTGTCAAGAGCAAGTATCCAATTCCAAGGATTGACGAACTCTTGGACAGGCTCCACGGCGCCAAAATATTTACGAAGATAGATTTAAGGTAAGGATATTACCAAATCAGGATCAAGGAATTAGATATTCCAAAGACAGCTTTCAACACTAGGTATGGACACTACGAATTCACAGTAATGTCTTTTGGTCTAACAAATGCTCCTGCAAGCTTCAATCAACTTATGCAGGATATTTTCAGACCTTACCTGGATGATTTTGTCTTGGTTTTCTTTGATGATATTTTGATCTATTCTAAGAACGAGGCAGATCACGAAGAACATGTTCGCAAAGTACTTGATCTTCTTCGGGAACACCAACTTTACGCTAAAGAGAGCAAGTGCACCTTTTGCTCACCAAAGGTCAATTATCTTGGATTTGTCATATCGGCCTTAGGGATTTCGGTGGATCTAGACAAAGTCAAGGATATTGTTGATTGGCCTCAGCCATCCACCGTCAGCGAAGTAAGAGGATTTCTTGGAACTACGGGATGGTACAGGATTTTTGTCAAGGATTATGCATGTATTGTTGCACCTTTGACGGAACTCCTAAAGAAAGGAATGAGGATCGAATGGAAGACGGAGCATGAGTCTAGCTTTACTAAACTAAAAGAATTCCTGGTCTCGGCTCCTATTTTAAAGCTTCCAGACTTCAGTAAAGAATTTGAAGAAGCAACCGATGCTAGCAAGTTTGCCTTAGGTGGAGTTCTTACTCAAGAAGGAAGACTGGTGGCTTATACTTCGCGAAAGCTGAGGGATCACGAGAAGAATTATCCTACTCATGATTTGGAACTTTTAGCGGTTATACATGTGCTGAAGTTATGGAGACATTATCTTCTCGGGCGCAAGTTTCAGCTAGTGACAGACCACAAGAGCTTAAAATGGATTTTTACTCAACCTATTCTCAATATGTGACAATGGCGATGGATAGAGCTATTACAGGAATACGACCTTGACATAAAGTATAGACCAGGGAAGGAAAACGCAGTTGCAGATGGTCTTAGCCGAAAATCTTTTCTCGGAGCTATCTCTATTCCAAATAACCCTATCTGGGATAGATTCAAAGAAGCATCCTTGGTAGATCGAGAGTACCAATCTATAGTTTCATTAGTTCAGCAAAATAAGATGCCTAAAGTTAAAGATTACTCTCTTATGGGAGGATGTCTTTACTACAGATATAGACTCTGTGTACCCAGAGACCCAGCTCTAAAGAAGGCTATTCTATATGAAGCACACGATAGCCCTACATCCGGACATCCAGGCTATGCAAAGACTCTTCATGCTGTCAGAAGGAGTTATTTCTGGTCTGGAATGAAAGGAGACATACTTCGCTACGTGAGGCAATGTCTTTCTTGTCAGCGGATAAAGGCCGAAAGAATCAAGTTACCAAGGCAACTTCAACCTCTTGACATACCCCAGATGAAATGGGAATGCATAAGTATAGATTTTGTTCCAGGATTACCTTCTACATGAGGTTACGATTTTGTTTTTGTGGTTGTTGATATGCTCACAAAGGTGGCTCATTTAATACCTGTAAAGACAACCTTTACTCCTTCAGATATTAGCCGCGTATTCATCAAGGAGATTTTTAGGCTACATGGTCTACCCAAACGTATCGTCAGTGATAGAGATGCCAAGTTTACATCAAAATTTTGGACTTCTCTTTTCCAATCTATTGGGTCACAATTAGCCTTCAGTACATCGTATCATCCGCAGAAAGATGGGCAAACTGAAACAGTTAATCAAGTCATCGAGGACATTCTCAGAGCTTATTGTTCGCAAGAACCAAAGAAGTGGTTATAATATCTACCTTTGGTGGAGTATACTTATAATTCTTCCGAACACAGGAGCATTGGAATGTCCCCCTTCAAAGCTCTTTATGGACAGGACTGTTTAGCACCACTGAACTTCTCAGATCCAACCATCATGGTAGAAGCCTCTAGGAAGATGTTAGAAGATATGGAAGCGCAAACTAGAGCTATTCGCCAAGACATTCAGGCCGCTCAGAATAGACAGAAGCACTATGCAGATAAAAACCGTTCGCCAAGATAGTACGTGCCTCTGAAACATGGGAAAAAAGGCACTCGAGGTTTCTCTCCTCTTGGAAGGTGGGTCTTAGGATCGCTAGATAGGTTAAGTACGCTTCCCCTGCGAGGTGGAGCTAGATCTCGTTGCTAGTAGGCTCGAACTCGACTCACTTTGTGATGAGAGATCGTCCGCTAGTTGAACCCTAAACCACTTTGTTTGCTTCCGCTTTAGATCTAGTGGCCACCATGTTTACCATCAGATCCGTCATTTGAGATGACGGGGTGGGGACCTCACAATATCAAAGACCTTCTTGAGCTAATCCAGAGTGGAAATGGCAAACAAAGCTGGAGACAACCAAAAATTCAGCGACGACAAAGATCGAATGGAGACCGAAAAGTCAACCCAAGAAGCCTGAACTAACAAAATGGCAATGGAAACCTAAGAAAATTCAGGAACCTACATTAAAATATGCAAATAAGAAAAAAACTGAATACAAATGGGATCCAAAAATAGTTGCCATAAAAAAACCAACAATCAAGGAGAGAGCAATTTACATTCAGGAACCTACATAAAAATCTTGCACAACACTTTGTTTCCCAATGCATTGTCTCAAACATGAGGATAGGGCCACATTCCACGGCCATGCATAGACACAGATTTCAAAACCCATGCACATGTACACAACCTTCGTCCGGGACGACTCAGTTTAGGAAGGGAGGAGTAACTGCTGAATCTAGCAGCAATCAGGACCATTAAGGGGTCCAAAGTGTATATATGTATATAATGCATGTTTTTTTTTTCATTTTTAGAGTTCAATTTCGAACAAATTTGATCAAAATCTGGCATTTTTTAGCGTTTTATCATCCAACCAGCATAATAATGAGCTGTAATGACAAAATCTAGAGCATTGGGATGCTTCTAGTGAAAATATATGCTTAGGGGTGAGTATAATAATTTGTGGCTAATTTTTGCCAGCTAATAAGTATTTTCAATATATTTCTCTTAAATTTCGTTAATAAAACTTTAAAAATTAAAAATATATCACCCACAGTGTCGGAATCAAGTTCTGGAAGCAAACGCCGAAGTATCATGATAGGGTTATCAAGCATGGAAGATATGAAGCTAATCTGAAGATGTCGAATTTCAGCCTTAATGATCATGACCACATTTCACCAAAATCACATCAAATGGTCATACGGCGCCAGAATGACGAACGGTTCGACCCACAGATGGGATGCAGATTATATCGGGATCAAAGGTAATGAAAATAATACCTATGTCACGAAAACCTTGGGAAGATATGGGTTAGGTAGGCCAAATTCTAGCTCATTGATCATTTTTACATTTTGAGAGAGAAGAAGAGAGCTTCTTGACCTAGAGCGAGCTGCCACATTTCTATCCCATACGGACGATCGCAACCAGCATTTCATACCAGATTTCACAGATATGTTCCTTATCAAGTAAAGATCAAGTCTATTACGCATGCAAGCGCGAATCATTGCACAAACAGGCAAATGGATCAAATCAAAGACAGATTAGGCCGGGTAGATCTAGGGCCCTTAGAGGCATCAAACAAAAATTTTTCAAGCACAGAACACATCAATGTGTTCCCCACAATGTCAAGAACCAGGCCATATGATCAAACCTCAAAATGGTGGTGGTACACCGATCACGATCAGTGTACCTCACTGTCCAAATTTGGCACAGAAATCGCAGAAAGCATTCTCTCAGCTTCGCCAACAACCTGCAGGTGTTAAAAATCAATTTGGGTTCTATGGAACGATCGCGATCGCTGTCCTAGGATCAGATTTTGCAAATTTTGGCTTGGCCCAGGCTTAGAACTCAGTGAGGGATACACTCTCTTGAATTTTCATGAAAAATGCACAAATTTTTCTCATAGAATGGGCCAAATTTGTCAAACAGACCCGAATCGGAAAAATTGACCTACAAATACCAAATTTCGACTGAAAATTATGACGGATGATTTGAAAGGCATACCTGTCCGACTAGGAGTCAGCACGGTAGTAGATAACCCTGAATGGAGCTCAGAATCTCCTACAAGGACGGAGATGACCATTTCAGTCTCGAGTGATCACACAAGGGAAGAATTTGGTTGAACTAATGTCAGAGACTAAAAGGCGACTCAGAGATGCCCAATTATCCCATTGGTATCCAAAGAATGCCTGAAAAATACCCAAGTCTGGAAAATCTCCAAAGACGGGGTAAAAAGTGCCTGGTCAAGTCAGAATCAGACAGCGGAGTAGGCTGATGATAGCAACACATCATGGAAGTAGTAAAATCTCAAAAAATAACATCAACTAACTCCAGGCTCCAACCAGAATTCATCAGGAAAACCCAATATGGTTAGACTTAGTAAAATAAGGTCAAACAATAAAAAATTTCTCTAATTTTTTCATTTTAAGTCCAAAACTTGAAAATAAATCATCAGTGGGCTAGGCAGGCATAGGAGACTAAAGCCATCTAGTTTTCACCCAAAAAAGCCAAAGTACTACGATCGCCTGTGTACCTCAGCATCAAATTATGACCAAAACCTAACAGATCTCTTGTACACATCTTATCTAAATCACACATCAAGCTTCAAGCCAATTGGACATCAAAAACCCATGAAAAATCAAAGTCTAGTCCAAAACTCCCTTGTAACCCAAAATTGGGACTTATAAACTCAAAAGTGGTTCAAATAAAAGACAAAGTGGACCAAAATGACCCTCAAGCTATTAGCAAACCACTTATGTGATCAAATGTAATTTTGGTCAGGGTCCTACGATCGCGATCGGTGTACCTTAGGCCCAGATTTGGCTCAGATTTCAATCAGTCATAGCTCTAGTCTTCCTAGTCCCACTGGTGAAATATGTACAAGAATGGATGAGATTTATTCAAGTTATGATCAATTTTAACTTTTGAACTGCTTTTTACTAAATTTCTAAATCCTGACAGCTTGTGATTTTAATGACACAGAATGCCTCGCCAAAAGCAAGCAAGGCAGTGGATGGTAGCACCATATGAAGTGGATGAGCTCTCTACGAACGGAAAAGCTCACATCTCAGATGAAACACTAGTTCAGATCCCTGCTCACATTTTCATCGTGAAGTTTAGGGATGCTGATGGTGACATGGTAAAGACGACTATCATGCCACGAGAAATATGGAATATTCACCAAAGGCCAGAGGTCACCGAAGCCGTACGGGCTATTCATTTGGAGCAGTTTTTCAGATTGCAGCCATGGGGAACAGACTACATGAGGGCCCACGAGCTCATGAGCTCGATACAATATGATGGGCAAGCGATGCTCACCGACAAGGATGATTCAAAGGTGAAAGTAAAGATCACAAAAGACATCATCAACGAAGCTTTGCACTTCCTTCCAAGGCAACACGACTTGCTGGCAAATACCAAGTCACTGGACAATGAGAAGGCGTTTATCAAAGCAAAAGGAAACAAGTACAAGTACAGTGACATGATATACGGTGAGTTGGAGTTACCAATGAGATTGATCTCTCAACATCTCAGGGTACAAAATCATGCTCGCTACACCGAGCCGATCCTGCACATTACAGTGGTCATGGCTCTAGCAACAACTGAAAACAGAACCATCCAATGCGATTATGGTTCTTACATCTTGGAAAGCTTGGTCGAAGCAAATTTGAAGGGCTCGGCAAAAAACAAAAGCTACATGAACGCAGGGCCAATGCTAACAAGAATAGCATACGAAGCTTTGGGAATGATTGAAGACCTACTGGCGGCCAGTTCTCAAGCGGCCTTGATTCAAAAAGCAAAGCTGATTGCTCACTCAGTAAGGACGACCACTACCGCAACATCATCGCTCAGCCAAGGCATCCAACAAAATCTCAAGTGATGAAGAAAGGACGGATACTGAAGACGAGGGAAACCCTCAAGGGTCAAAAGACAAAGGACCATTTGAATTTGAAGAAAGCGAGGAGGAAGACACCACCACACTGCTCAAGAGAAGAGGAAGGGAAAGAAGTACAGTGCCGAGGTCCGAACTTCAAAAAGTATATGCAGAAGCCCAACAAAGAATTGAGGAAAGAAGGACAAAGTTGCGGGCTGACAGAAAGGCAAGGTCTGTTGCAACACAACTAACAGAAAAACGAAGGTTTGAGAAGGAAAGACAAGCAAGAATAGAAGAGGCATCTCGAATACGGGCTGAAAAACAACGGATAGCCGTGGAACAAAAGGTTACAGAAGTGGAGGTTTCTTCTCAGTCCACTGAAGGAACAAAGGAGAAAGAAGTGGTTGAAGATATGAACCAAGCAGAGCAACTAAAGAAAGCTCAAAGAGAGAGGAATGTGGAAGCACGACAGGCGGCGGAATCGACTCGCCGAAGAATAATAAAGCTTTTAAAGAAAAGAAAAACGGACGCATCTGTTTCATAGTAAAGGGAAGATCCACCGAAAAAGAGACACATACAAGAAGTGGAGAAATCACCACCTCCTCCCTCGCCGAAATCACCTCCTCCTCCTCCTTCTTCATCAACCCAAGGACCACCACCTCCTCCTCCATCATCTGCACACAAAGAGTCTGTGCCCCCTCTTGAAGCAATAGGGTACCAAGAAACCTGTCAGGATATGGCTGATTTTGACTACAGAAAAACCTTGCAAGATGTGAAAAAACAGTTCCGATGCTATCACGTGGTGCTAGAAGAAAAGGAAAGGCTGGTACAGGAAGCTCAACACATGCAAAAATCTGGGCAAGAGGAGTTAGAGAGCCTGCGGTCACAACTGGAGCTCACAACGAAGGAAAGAGACACTGAGCGACATGGCTCAGTCTCTGATCAAAGACCTGGTGGATGTCAGGACGGAGTTGACAACCAAGGAAACGGAATGCCAACATTTGACAGCAAGGGTAAAGAAAGCAATGGAGCAGCTTGAGTAAAAAAGCGCAAGATTCTAGAGGGTTAATAGTTCATACCTCACTATCAAAAGTACTCTAACAACCTTGCTGGCAAACCAGGAACCTGCTGGAGCATTGGTCTCCACATCAGACAATGCTACAACAGAGAACACTCTAGCGGCGTTGAAAGAGGAGCTAGATCAAGAAAAACTTCAAAGACAGTTGCTCCTTTTGGGAATGATGACCCAGACGGCGGCCAACGAGCAAAAAGTAAAAGAGCTAGAGCAGCAATTGACAGAAGCGAGAGCCAAGTTAGAGACTCAGAAGCAGATCAGTGACATATTGCTGAAAGAAAAAGAATCATTGATTTCTCAACCGCAAATCAGAATAGAGGAAGCCCAAGTGCAACCACAACTGCTGCCAAGACAAGAAATGCCTGACTTGCCTGAAACATCACACCAAGGAGAACAAGAGCAAGGATCAATAGAGACAAATCAGGATATAAGAGATGAGCTAACTCAGACCATCAAGGACATGCCAGAGGGACCAACAAAAGATTACATGATATACGAAAAGAAGATAATGGAGTCTGCGTCGCTGGCGTTCTTACAGCCAGAAGAGCAGGTGGAGGGGTTTGGCCATGAGTACCTACCTTTTCCCTTGATATGCCACGAAGCAATCCTATGGAAGGAGAAGATGCGGCTGACCCTGCCACGAAACAAAGACGGGGGTTACGAAGGTGTAGCACTGACAGCTGAAGAAGCATAGGTACTCATAGACGACTACCCAAAGTGGAGGCAGAAGTGGATGGACAAGCGGCCACAGGATCTAGCCAACTACCAGAACGCTCCTCAACACATTCAAATAGATCCTACTTTCTGCCCAGTCCCTAGAAGACGCACATGGAAGGAGTTTGCCACATGGAAAGGCTCGAAGAGACAGAGACTGAACTACCCAGTCCTAACAATGCAAAACCCTCCTACAATAGCCTACGTAGTAAACTCTCTCAATTCGACAATCACTTTGCTGCGGGATGTCCCCGACGTAGCCTGTCAGATGCTGGTAAAGATAGCCCAGATGATTGTCACCTGTATCCAGGTGTTCAAAGACACTGAAGGCATCGATCATCCGTGGAATCTGTTCTTAGAAGGGCATAGAGGAATTTGTTGGAACTTGCAAGATTCACCACCACGACATATCCTGATGGCAATGTACTCCAGACTTATGTACCTGCCATCACATTACTTGCAGACATTCAAGGAGGCCTTTGTCACAGGTTTTTTCGAAATCGACTCAAGAATCTTTCATCCTATCATGCAGGACCTCAAGGCACGGTACATAGCATACCAACACACAGTAAGAGAAAACCCTTTCAGACAGCGTCAAGAAGACTTGGAGGCTGTACTCCGCAAACGAAGCTTTTCAGCAAACTTGCCTCCTTGGAGCCCCATCAACGACCAAAGCTCTGAACATGCATGAGGGCGTGCAACGATAAGGAAGGGGGGAGTGTTTGGTGGACGAAGCTGCGGTTTCCAGAGAAGGAGTCACATTTTTGTGGGAAACCCTTGTAAAATTCTTTTGTAAGAGAGCATCTCTAAGCCGAGAACTTGTAAAAGAATTTATGATTATTTTTCTGGGAGCATTTGTATATTAGAGAACCAGTTAGAAGTTTAGGAGCTTTTGGCCGGACAAGCCATTTGTAAAGACCTAAACTAAAAAGGTCAAGTTTTGTAAGTTTGAACATTATCATCTTTTATCAGAAGTTTGAAGAAACGGTGTACGTACTAAGAGATATCTCTTGCTTCAACTTGTAATCATTGCTACTGTGGCTACGGTAATCCAAATTAAGATTCGTTTATTGCATTGTGTTCCTCTTACTTTGCTCTTTTATTCAAGTGTAAACATTCGAGATTCGGTGTATGTTTTTAACTACGTGTTTGGAGCTTTAAATCGCTGTTTTGAGTGCTTGTAAACGTATTTTATGTTGTTTTGACCCTAGGAGAGGCTTTAGGGACCCTAAAACGATCCTTTAGGATCATCTGTTTACTGTTTTTGCTCACTTTGGGACGAACGATTACGATCCATGTACCTACCCAGAATGCTGTGACAGTGATAGGATATGTTTCTGATAGCCCCTTGTAGCTTCCCTTCAAGTTTCGTGTGATTCTGAATAGATTTGCATGGAAAACGGGCGTTACGACTGTAGAGCTGTGTAGAAGGACATAGGCAGATTGCTTGGCGATAGCGCGGTTGATTTTCTTGTAGAGTTAGTAGTTGCATGTCATTGAGTTCACTTCATTAGGTATGACACCCTAGTGAGTTTCCATGCCTCATCCTGGTCGCTTTCCTTGTATCGATAAATATGTTGATGCTTGAGAGCTATGCTATAAATGTCCGTTGCGGCGACCCGCAAACACTTTGTTAGGATCCAAGTAAAAATCTGAGCTCCATAGCGATTACTCTTATAAAAAGAGAGTATATGCTTGTAGTGCACTGTCATTCCGGTTTTTGAGTGAGTCGAATAAGAAGACATTTTAGATGTTGAATCAAAAAAAGTGTCTGAGACTTCTTCAAGGATAGTATGCAAAGAATTACCTTGATTCACACTTTCTTCGGTGGATACTCTACTGGAGGTTTCTCCAAATATGCCTTGATTTCCTAGTACACGACCAGATCTAAGGTACATAAAGACTTGTGAATCTCTGGATAGAGTACTTACCGTCGGATTGACTTGTTGTCAATTTCTTCCAAAGAACTTGACCTGATTGCAATTTCTATCAAGCTATCGATTCCTTGTCTACAACCTGATTCATGTATCAATTTTGATCAAGTTAGCTATTCTTTCACAAAGACTGTGTAGTTTTTGCTAACTATTGTGATAGGTCTATGTGTATCACTTCAATTCGATCTAATTTAGTCAGCAGTTGAGATTTCGAGACTCGACTTTGACAAAAATCAAAGGATTAATCTGCAACCTAGAAACTGAGTGAACATATACCAATTTGGATCCGATTGAACCCAAAATTTCCGGGTGGCTTTGTATTATGATGGTCTAACACTTTACAAGTTCAAAACTAAAAAGTGGTATCTCTCTGTAGCAGTAGTAAATAATCGCGATTATTTACTTTTGTCAGTTTTTTACACTTTTTGGCTTAGTTTGCCAAGTGCACCACCTGTTAAGGTCCTTGGATAAGTTTCAACAAGTTTGGACAAAATCTGTTCAAGTTTATCAACTGTTTTGTGTCCGCAGACTCTGATCTCAAGAATCTGGTTTAAATCTCACTTTTGTGATCCAAATTCCACCAAAATTGATTTGTGTAGTCTACTTGATGTGCTTGACCTTGTGGTATGCTCAAATATGCAAGATTGTCAAATTTTGAAGCAAATGTAAATAATTGTGATTATTTACTGTAGCTAATTTTTTGCGAGTTTTTGTCCCAATCTTGACACAAATCTATTAAGCACTTCAACTTAAGGTCTCTAGCCAAGTTTCATCAAGTTTGGACAATTTTTGGTCAAATGGTCATCAGTTTTCTGTCCGTAGGCTGACTTTGTAAATTTGGTCACAATTTTCAATTCAATGATCCAAAACTTACCAAATTTGGTTTGTGGGCTTATTACAACATGGTAAAACTAGTGGTATGCTAACTTAGTCAAAAAAGTTGAAAAATGGGGTAGATGTAAATAATCGTAATTATTTACTTCTGGTAATTTTTTGCATCTTTTTGGTCAACTGAGCATGTACACATGTCTATCACATCAATATAAACCTATGAATCAATTTTCATTCAGTTTGGACATTTTTTTTTCCAATTTACACTAAAGTTCTCAAAAGTCAGTACAAACTTTAGTTTTTACCTAGTTTTTTGCCAGTTTGGTGATCCAAATCCAATGTGCCTTTACAAAAGTTGTTTGAACACATGCAATAAGTCACTACTATCAATCTTGGTTAATTTTGAGCTGATAGTAAATAATCACAATTATTTACTTCATGCTTAAAATGAACATGTTTTTGCACTTTTTCAATGGACAGTCTTTTCATGAGTTATTTTTAGCCTAGGAATCAAGTGAAAACTTAATTTGGCCTAAAATGTCAAGAAAAAGTAAATAATCTAAGCTTTTGCAAACTCTTGAAATTTTTACCTCAATGTGTCCTTGAGCTTACCCACTGGTTCATACAACTTATAAGGATACTCTCCAGTCGGATTGAGTGGTTTGGAGTCTTTTCGTGCTATTTCTAGACGTGGACCTGAAATTCTGCAACTTCAAATAACAATTCACAATGATTCTTTCGGAGAGAGTAACGTTCTGAAATCCACCTCATCTAGCTCTACAATCCTACAATCCTAAAGGCACTCGAAAAGTACAACTTACCTCCAAGCTACCTCTACACAACAAAAGACGACAATCTTAGGCTATGCGGTTTCTAGAAAGAAAGTTTTTACTCTAGGAGATCCTAGAGGAAGTTAAAGGATAACTTCACAAGAAGCTCTTATTTTTCCCTAGTTTAGGTCTCTTTGATCCCTGACAGTAGCGCCAAATGTGGGACGGGTGTCTAACCTCACTCCTATCTTATTGCAGATTTAGCAAGAACCACGATTAAATTGTCAATCTATAGGACGAAGCTGACTCAACTAGTTCATAGAGGCTAAAAGATGTTGTCAATATCTTGGAAAAACAACAAACAACTCGCATCTAATTCAAGCTACACTCAAGTGACTGAAATCACCAAAAGCCAATCGCTCATCGAAAAACAAATAACATTCATTACAGCATCAAATGGCATCCAAACGTACAAAACTTTTAGGACATGCTCATAAAACTTAAGCACACATGCTTATGGTATCAAATCCCACTTTAGCTCAAGTACCAAAATCGCAATTATTAACAGCAGTGCATTTTTTACCTAGTCATTTTTGACCCAGAATACACCTAAATGCTTAGCAATGATGCCCCAATACCCCGCATATGCTTAGTTTTTTATTTTGAAGTGTAAATTCCTACCTATGATGAAATTAGGCCGCAGGTCGGCGATGCCAAAAGCTACAAAATACCGTGAAGTGTTTACGTCAATGCGTAGAGCTCTTACCTGTGGTCGCAATGTAACAAATGTGACTGCAATGTGACAGCCGGGGAGGGAGTAGGAAGTGCAAGAAGGAGAGAAGTGAGCATCGTTAGCTCACCGCTGTGTATTTCATTATCCAAAACTTGAAATTAACTTACAAAAATTGGCTTTTATACCTTAGCCAAGGTTTTTGGTGGTCAAAACTAATAATCCGATAGCTCTAACTAAAGATGGGTAATGACAGGTTGATACAATCTAGAAGCTTGTAGCCCCGACTCATCTATTACAAAGTTAATCCAAAAAATGGGAGATACAATATTCCCGATTTCTCAAAATAATAAGTTTTTTTACAATGAGAGCTTCGAAAAATGGTATTCGAGTTAGCTTGCTGCTAACAGAAGCTCTCCTCCTAACAAGCCTCCTTATTGAGTCTCACCAACTCAACAAGAGGAGATTATGTAACAAGTCAATGAACTTGTGTAAAAAGGAATGGTAAGACCTAGCTCTTCACCATTTTGTTCTCATGTTTTATTAGTGCACGAAAAGTATGGTACATATAGAATGTGTAGAGACTATCGTGCATTAAACAAGATGACAGTAAAGAATCAATTTTTGATCCCAAGGATTGAAGATTTGTTTGATAGGCTACAAGGATCTACCTACTTTAGTAAAATAGCTCTTTAAAGTGGCTGGAATGAGTTGGACACTTTCAAGCAGCTATTCCATGTTGGTAGTTAAAGTTAGTTCAGATCAATCAAGACTTCAGATCAAACAATACAAACTGAAAGACAAGACTAAAATTGGAAATGATACTATTCATTGGAGCTCGAAATGGAAATGGACATTGAAACTAGAAACTAAAATTGGGATTGTATATTTAGATGAGAACAAGTATAACATTGAAACATAAACTCAATGTGTATTTGGATTACAAGAGCATACAACTCCAAGATGTAAGATACAAGGGCCTAAGATTAGAAATGAATAGGAATGAACTCAACCAGAGACCAAAGTCCCTCAAAATGATGTAGTGACCCCTATTTATAGGCTTCTAACTAGGCTCTAACTGCATGCGCATTGTACCAGCTACTGAGTAATTGTCCATAGTTATTATCTATGGAAGCTTCCAATCTCGACGTCTGTCCAACCGCCTAGTAAGGGTCGTTCCTGCCATCTATATTTCCTTCTTGCTTTTCTTGAATTTTGGTACATATAATTTTTTCAAGAAAAGATCATTCATCCTTTATCAATCCATCAGACCCGTTGATGCCTTCTTCTTTGGAGGTTTTTGCAAGACTTAAAACAGCTTTGGACAATTGGACCAGTGTTCTCTTTTTGAATAAGCTAGTATAGAGCCTCTTGATCCAACTGATCCTTTTTTACTGTCTTCATCGCAAACTTGTATGGAGTCAATGCATTCCATGTTTTTGTGTTAGGGTCATAGAGTGTTCTTTTGCCTACAATAGCTCATTTGTGATCTTTACCAGCCTACAGGTCTGCACTCTCCACTCACCCATTTTCACTTGACAATTTAGAAGTCCTTTGATCAAATCAATTGGCTGATCCTTCTTCATTGCTTCAGCGACCACCTGATCCAAGCCATCCACTCAGTGTTGGTGACCTCATACCAGCCACTCATCTGCTATTTTGATGTAACTTTTTTGGTATGTTGGTTCAAGATGCATGGGATAAAGAGCTTGGAAAGATCTTGGGAGCTTTGTCTCCTTAGTTGGAATGACATACACCAACACTAGAGAATCTAGAACAACCTCCAAAAAGTTCAAAGCTATGTCGATCAAGAGTGGCCTGTGGAATCGGTATCTTAAGGTATTAGATGCACTTTGAGCCAAGGGGGAATTTCCATTTTTGCATCATGCTTGTTAAAACGCTTGACACAGACTACCCTATGTCATGATGCTTCATGCACTCTCTTGAATCCACCACCGATGTTTTTTTCTCTCCCTTTCTCTTTTGGGGTTCACAAGTGGGCGCCCCAATTTGGGCACCCTCCCAAAACAAAGACGGTAGCCCACAATCTGCATGACTTGGCAGGTTTTGTAGCTGTGGCAAGGCACACCAAGATCAACAAGGCCCTCATCATGCACCTAGTTTCAGAGTTTTGACATGCACCAAACTTCATGAGTAACGACCATCCGGAGGCATCTTACAAAAAGGGCTTATGCACCATCAACCCCTTGACATGCATGACCGACAAAGTTATTGTAAAATATCGACAAGCTGGGTTGGCATGGAAATTTTGGTAAAAATAAGGGACACATAGCATGCTACACCAAGAGGGAAATAAGTTGGAGTCATTCCCTCATGGTTTTGGTATGAAAATTGAATACGGCAAGCAATACGATTGAAGCTAGCAGAGAATTCAAGTTGATTTTTGAAATCTATTTTAGATGTACTATGAACCTCCACTTCATCATAATGCATGCGGTACATTGTTGTAATATTATTTTTGAATGCATGCAAGGCATGCAAGGGAGGGGAAGCTCTTCCTAGTCTTTGTCATATTTCTTTAATCCTAAAAGGATGCATGCATGGTAGGTGATAATGTTCAGGCTGTGGAGCAAGGCTTTGTACAAGGTTCTTTGAACTTTATGTAGAGGCTTCGATTAGGGAGGAATCAAGATTACGATGATATGCAAGGCATTTTGCTGAGTACTCCAATAACAACATCACGTACGCTATTTTATTTACGTTGGTTTATCAATCCACATATGACTTTGTTTAATAGGATTTTACGGATGGGTTTCCAAAAGTTAAATTTTTCTACAAAGGCAAGCCCTGCTACTGTTTTTCTCATGAGTGCAAGATGTTCGGTAAGGCTGACTCTTTGCTAGGCATGGTTTCTCATTTTTTGTGCTTGAGTTGATCAATTATTGTGATGCACATTTTGATGCCAAGGACAGCGATTCAAGCGAGTTGAGAATCAAGTTCCACTTACAATTTACAATGTTGCATTTAGTGAATGTTGCAACTTTTTCTCCAAGATAGCTTGGCAAGCAAAGATTGCATTGAGCAATCTAAGTTACTTTTGACAAGGTTGATTTTATTTTTCCATAACATTTGTATGTTGGCTATAATCACACAAGCTCTATCATGTTTTATCTTTTTGATGTACTTATGAGAAGCAAGGATTCAATGTTAAGCATATTGTATACAAGATTTTAAAGTTTGGAAAATGGTATGAGCATATGAACTTGGGGGAATCTGCAATATGTATGAATACTTTTTCACTAGAGGTTGGTATGAACCAAGCCAGGGTTTGTAAGATAGCTCTTTACTTTTCAGTATGCATGGCTATGAGCTAGATTCAAGTCCAAACGACAAAATCAAATTGCACTTCATTCTCAAGTGAGAGTTAAATTTTAAAATTTAGGACACCTAGCCTCAGAGGCACGACAAGGCTAGAAAATTTCAAGTTCTTCTTTTTTTTCTATATTTTAACCTTTCATTTGGAAAAGGTTTCCCTGCTCTGCAAAGCAAAGTGCTTTGACAACCCTAACGAGGAGCAACGCTTCTACTTCATGCCAAATTACTACTCATAGACATAGGATCAAGGGTAATGGCACACAGGTGTAGAGAATTGGTAAAAATAAGAGGATATAAGCTCACATTTGTGAGAGGGTATAAGCTCACATTTGTGAGAGGATATAAGCTCACATTTGGCATTTGGAAATGTCAAATTGTGATGTTATCCATGTGCATGTAGAGTGTGCAAGGTACGTATGGTATTGGCTCACATTGTAGAGACCGTCATTGAAGCCAAGAGCTTATCACTTTTTTTTCTGCTATGCATGCAGGGACTCATTCCATTGAATTATTTTTTATGTTTTGTTTATAACCTGAGCTACTTTGCAAAGAAGATTTGAGGCTAGTAGATTTGATTGTGATCGTTATCCATGGTGGAAATTTTACACCATTGGCTCTATGCACAATAAAAAACCATCAAAGATTATGTTTTCTATAGATAGCACGTAGGCATGGCCTTGCTATCAAGGAACTATTTCATGGGACAACATGAATAGACTAAGAGATCTCCAAACAAGTAATCTCTTGCTCAAATACCAAAGAAAACTACTGTATATACATTCTTTTGGGTGTTGGGAATCTTTTTTCTCTTTTTATAGGGAGACAAGATTATTCCCAGATCCAATTATGAATTAGATTCCAACTTGAGAAGATTTTTTGCTTAGTTGTCGCATTGATTGTGTCTCTAGGAGTGGTATTTTCAAGGGTATGACCCATCTAATACACAATCACCCTCCATAGGTGTTGAGGGTCACGACTTGATCTCTTCACAGTTGTATTTTCAAGGACAAGGAAAATAGACAATTTCAACTTCCCAAGTTGACTCCAATCATTACTAGACATAATAGACTATTTTGGTCATCGTTGATTAATAGTTTGAGCAGTTTCCATGGACAATATAACCAAGGGGTTTGACATTGTAGATTTTAACCAAGGGGTTTGGATTGCCAAGGAAACACGCAAGGTTATCAGTTCCAATCATTATTAGACATAATAGACTATTTTGGTCATTGTTGATTGATAGTTTGAGCAGTTTCCATGGAGAATATAACCAAGGGGTTTGAAATTGTAGATTTTACCCAAGGGGTTTGGATTGCCAACGAAACACGCAAGGTTACCAGTTCAATACTGCTTGATTTTCACTAATATTTCATTTAGTGTTTAACATATCAAAGACATACTAGCTCTTTTGAGGCTGTTTTTTTGGTAAGGTACCTTTTAGGTTGTATATTTTAAGTTTGGATAGTGCACTTGACTTTGGGAAGTGAATGCTATTTTAAACCTCCGGGTATGCCTATGATTTGGTTTCATTTCATTTTTGCATATGCTTTTGTTGACTTTTTCAAGTAGGATATATATTCTAGAATGCTTTCATCCATTTTTCTCTTCGGATGCATGACAAGTTCATGTAGGAGCAAAGAATTTTGGGAGAGTAGTGTCACATATACATTTCTGCACCCTGCACTCATAGAACTACATGGTAGGGTATTTTTTGGCACATGTTGTCACAAGGGAAGAAACAGGGTTTAGGAATTCATGGAGTTTGGTTCAACCCATGTGGATTCGTGTGTATGAAGGTCCCTCTCACTCATGTTGCTGAGTGTTTACAGTTACCTCCACACACAAGTATTTCTTGTACTTGATGGATGTCATACTTCTTGACTTCATTATATGAAAGATAGAGCCCCAAAGTGCTAGTCAAATCCATTTTGTAGACCATTTTAAGCACGTAGTATCAGAAATAATTTTAGTGGCCAAAATTTTTTGGATACTTAGAAAGACTTGTTAAGGTTACACGTGCTCTTGAACAACATTAACGGATGGTTGTTTATACATATAGCAAGGCTATGTATTGTTAATAAAAATGTTTCATTGTTTGTGCCTAAATGTGACTTATGTTTCACATTCTATTATGGTTCAAATGTTTTAGCAAGGCTTTCAAGTGATTGTAATAGGATGTATTTAGTTTCTTCTCAAAACTATTTACCCTCCTCTTTTAGGTGTGCTATGACCATCACATTTGCCATGTAATGGAAATGGCCTATGAACTTTGAGAATAGCAGAATTAAGAGAACTAGGGTGAGCATTTTTGTGAGATTACTTTAAGAACATAGAGGGTGAACTTAATTGATGGTAGCAACATAAACATAGTACTTAATTAACTTGGCATGAACAATACGTTTGCAAGAGAGAGAGAGTATTAGAGAACATTACTATAGTTGAGGACCGGATTTACTTGAAGCCGGTCCCCCCTTCGAAAGTTGTTTGCATTATAGATTCTCCCATCAAGAGAGACTTGGTACAATACAATCTTTGTGATTCTTGTGACCTTGGTGATGCTATGAAGATGGAAAAGATTCATGCATCATGAACATAACATAAACTTTGCAAAAATCATTAACTATCCCAAGCCTCAGTCCCAAGGCCTCAACCACCTTTGAAGGTGGAGAGAGCTAGCGGGGAATGAGGGTAGGAAAGAGGAATAAGAATCATTCATAGGAGAAATAAATAGTTCCTCACTTATCATCACTCTTCTTGCTTAGCATAGCATAATACCATAGTAATCAAGATGAAGAAGATGGCAAGCTTAAGCATTGAAGCATGGCTCTTGGTTGGATTTGCATTCCATAGCCAAGATTGTTGGTGTAGTCTTTCAACTTCTCAACAAGTTTGGAGAAGGAGATGGAGCTCTTGCACTTTGCACTCCACACAATGAGAGAATGTGTGTGTGTGTGAGAGAGTATACCCCCTCTCAAGCTTGGTCCACCCCTCTCTCTCTCTCTCTTGTATTATTTAATTATATCATTTGGACATGTGTCCTCCTATCCAATAGGATTCAATCACATCATGAGAGACACATGTGGAGGATTTTGACATGTGTCTTTTATGCTTCTTAAGTCATTTGGTTTGAATTAAACACTTTAAGCACTCAGTCAATTAAGCATGGAAATTGTTTATGCCTCTTGAGAGTTTATCTTTGAATTGGACACTTCAAGAACCTTAATCATTTAAGCATATGAGAAGCACCTCAATCTTAGGCAATGTTCCCACAAATACTTGGCAAGCCGACAAGCACCTCATGCTTGGGTAGGATTCCCACCTCAAGGTGCTTAAGATCAAATGAATTTCTAACACTAACCTTTGGAGATCTTTAATGAAGCTACCCTAAGGTATTTTAAGCTCCATTAGATGCACGTTTCTCTTTAATAGACTATCTCCTTTTGGACCCCTATTGAGATGTAACCATCTCTCCTCTTGGTCCCTTACCGAGGTAAATCTAGAAGCACTTATTTCACATTTCTCTTTGGTAGACTGTCTCCTTTTGGACCCCTATTGAGATGTAACCATTTCTCCTTTTGGTTCCCTCTTGATATAGCTCTAGAAGCACATATCTACATCCTAACTCTTGTTACTTTTATCTTTCCATACTAAATTATTAGTTTTATATGAGAAGATCATTTGGTAAAGTTAGATATTATATTTTATGACATTACCTCTCTCTTGAAATCATAGTTGTCCTTGACTATGAGGTAGAGAAGATAAAGCCTAGTCATTATTCCATGTTTCTTAGTGGGTAGACGATCCCATTTTACCCTACGACATCATTCCAGAATGGATGACTAATCCATTTGGTGCTCGAGAGACTTAGCTGTCACAAGCATGTTTGCTCTTTAGTCCATATAATACTTCTAAAGTAGAGTGACAAGTTCTACTTGGTGTTTGGGAGAGGTCGTCACCACAAACATGATCCTAAGCATGCATACTTCTTAAATTTTGTGACAATATAAGAAAGAGAATCAGTCTTATAAGACAAAAACATTGTTCATTTAAAATGCATTTTCATTTGCTTACTCTAGTGTAGCATTGTAAGCATTGACAAGGTTCATATTATCCTTAAGCTAGGTTCCTTGCATCCATTTAGAATCTTTAAAAGGATGATTCTTAAACTTAACAAGATATCATTGGATAACGTTACCGTTTCTTAGTACCTTGTCTTTGTGTCGAAGAATCGTTTTGGGCTGCAACACATCTTCTTGATCTTCGATCTTTGGCAGGTCCTCCATTATTGGTTCTTTTTGTGACTCTCCTTTGTAAGGCTTGAGTAGACTCACATGTTTAGCATTGTGAATGAGCCAATGGTTGGGAAACTTTAACTAATAAGCCATCTCATTGATTGGCTTAAGAATTTCTAAAAGAAAGGACCATAGTATCTTTTTGCTAGTTTAGCATAAAACTCTTGGTGGCTCGTAGGATTCTTGCTCGTAGTATGCCTTAGACAAGCCTTGGGAAACTTTAGCAAGACCCAATCATTTTCCTTAAAGGCTAAGGCTCTTCTGTGCTTATTAGCGGCATCCCTTTTTGCCTTTGCTTTGAGATGGTTATAACCTCTTTAATCTTTGGAAAATATTCTTGTGAGTCTCGACTATATTTATCAGCAGCGAAGATTTTCCCATGTACTTTAAGTAGTAAGGAACTTTTGGATCTTCCCTCTTTAACCTCGAAAGGTGCTTTCCCCATAGAAGTATGTACAATGTCATTGTACGCATACTCTATAACAGGTAGGTACTTCTCTCATTGAGAACGTTGATCTACTTCCATGACATAGGCTTTTAGTAGATTCAAGAATTATTAGATTAGTTATTTCACTTTGGTCATCTGTTTGTGGATGATAGTCTGAAAGAGAAATTTAATTTACTTCCTAGATTCTCAAAAAGACCCTTCTAGAAATTACTGATCATTCCCCGGGGGATTCACCATGGAAAACTTACCGCACCACGTAAGTTCAGGGGAGGGGGGGGGGGTGTTTACAATTTATATAAGCGTATAAGTTAGGGGTAGGCCCCCAATAATTTATCTCCCAAGCTTAAAAGTAAGGGAGGGGGATATCATATCTATGGGGGAGGGGGGGACTCGGGTTGATTACTTGTAACAATTGGTCACCAATGTGCACTAGAACTCGGATGAATTTTGGTGAATTTTTTTATCAGATCACACATCCAATTTTGCATCAAACCGGTCATAGATAAGGGTTGATTTGGAGCAGGTCAAGGGTTGCTTTATGCCAGCTTTGGATGGGTCAAAATTGGATGAGTAGCCAGAGTGTAGGTTGATCGGGCACATAGTTTGTAAGTCAAGCTAAGACACATTGAGGGTACATCTAGTTGTCAACAAAAGTGGTTCCTTAGTATGTTGCCAGTTACTATGCTACACACTCTTTTACTAGTTTTACTCAATTACATCATGTGAGACCTAAATTTTATATGTAAGATAGGGGTATGATAGTTTTCTTCATCTATTTTCGTATAAGCATAGAAAGGGGGGTCATATTACCTAATATGAGTCTTATATAGGGGTTTTATCAAAGTTGTCCGCTCGCAGGTGGCGTCCTATTTTTTATATAGAATGAATCCCTCGGGGATCATTCTAGGATCTTTGTCCAACACTATGGATGTTGGCAAGCCATGATACTCAAAAATTTGACATCTAAAGAGGGTTTCCTTTTGATGTGCCTTATAGTCTTTTTGACAGGCATAGAGTGGGTTTTCTTGCTAAGTTTGTCGACTGAAACAATCCAAGTTGCTTCCCTCGATCAAATTTCAATTTTTGGTATAACACACATTTTGAAGCATACCCTTGTATGTTTACTTTTCATGGTAGACCAATAGAAATACATTTCTACTCCTCAAAGAGTAGATTATGGAATCCCTCTTTGCCCCGCACAATGAGAAGCATGGAATTCATACACGAATTTCTTATTGTATGGGTGAGTAACACATAGCCTATTGCTGTTTGGAAGATAACCATCCTTCAAGGTGAATGGTTCTTTTTTCTTCCCTAATGCAACTGCCGTAATTACCTACTTAAAGTCTCAATTAGTAGCATACTCATCTATCATAAAAGATAGATCATTGTGAGTTGTTGTAGACACCACATTTACCCTTGGCCTTTGTGAAAGTGCATCGCTCACTTGATTGTGCTTGCCAGCAATGTGAGCAATATGTAATTTAAATTGCGAAAGAAAGTTTACACACCTCATTTTTTTGTCGGGAAGCTTGGTTTGCGTCATGAAGTTCTTGAGGCTTTGTGATCCATTCATAGGATGAATGGAGCCCCCAAGAGATAGTGCTTCCATGTGTCTAGGGCATGTAGAATAGCTAAAAGCTCTTTTTTGTATATTCCCAAGACCCGTTCATCGGCATTGAGCCTTCGGCTCTCATATGCTATGGCATGCCCTTCTTGAAGAAAAACTACTCCAAGGAAATCACCACAAGCATCACATTGGACCTCAAATGGCTTTGAGAGATCCAGAAGCATAAGGACTGGTTGGGAGGTAAGCTTCTCTTTGAGCTTGTCAAAAGCATTTTGTTCTTTAGAAATTCATGAGTACTTAACGTTCTTCCTTGTTAAGTCATGCAATGGTCCTGCTATTTGAGAGAATTTTGCTATGAATCGTCTATAGTATGCACACATACCAATAAATCTTCTTAGCTCATGTAGATTCCTTGATTAGGCCATGCTTTTATTACCTCCAACTTTGATGGATTCATACATATACCATCTTGAGAGACAATGTGACCTAAATATCGAATCTCTTGTAGGAAAAATGTACTTTTCTTTTGATTAATGAAAAGCTTATTCTCTCTCACAACTTGAAAGATTACCTAGAGGTGTCACTTGTACTCCTCAAGAGAATTTGAGTGGCCTGAAGATTTTTTTCCATTGTGATTTGAATGCAGCTGGAGCATTTTTCAGGTCGAAACTTGTAACTTATCAAGTAGATCTTCTATCCACGGCACGGGAATCTTTTTTTAAATTGTGATCCTATTTAGTGCTCTATAGTCGACACAGATGTGATATGTGCCATCTTTGTTTTGCACTAAAAGTACTGGTGAACAGAATGGAGAGGAGCTAGGCCTCACCATCCCTTTTTCCACCAATTCATGCACTTGCCTCATGATCTCCTCTTGTTGAGCTTGTGAAACTCAATAAGGAGGTTTATTAGGCGATGAGTAGAAGCTCTATTGCATGGTCATCATCCCTCCTTTTGGAGGTAGCTCACTAGGGATGTCATCAATGAAAACATCTTGGAATCCATTTAGGAAATTAGAAAACTCTAATTTCTCTTGATTCTCTTTATTTGTACTTGTGAAAACATTAGAATCATTTACAGATTCTCTAACAAAAATCATATACGCAAAAAATAGAGCTTTTCATTGACTTATCAAAAGCAAGAATATTTACCAGGGATATGGTGTTCCCCGACTCATTAGCATCTATGTACATGGTCTAATTTCTCTTGATTCCCTTTATTTCTACTTGTGAAAACATTAGAATCATTTACAGATTCTCTAACAAAAATCATATTAAGCAAAAAATAGAGTTTTTCATTGACTTATCAAAAGCAAGATTATTTACCAGGGATATGGTGTTCCCCGACTCATTAGCACCTATGTACATGCTCTTTTCCCTGTAGGTGAAATAGATTCTCCTTTCAGGGAACTACATGTTGGCATCCATGCACTTGAACCATGGTGCCCCTAAGATAACATCCTCATGTTGGAGAGGAGAGATAAAAAAAGTCTTCTTTGTCAACATAGCTTTGGACATGAAGCCTCAACTTCCCAATCAAGGGAGTAATGGAGGCTTGATGTCCCTTGAAATCTCTGTCAACAGTTACAATATCTCACATCTCAAAAGTTTGAATGCCTAACTAGATAGCCAACTCTGTTGATATGAAGTTGTGAGTAGAGCCAGGGTCAAACAAGATGAAGGCATCATGTTCCCTTACCTTTCTCCAAGAATAGGAGGGGAATGAGCCTTTGCATCTTTTGGAGCTTCAACCATGGAAGCTCTAGGAGTATCATTGCGAACATTTCTTTTGGGGAAGAAAAAATAATCATGTCCTTGCTCCCCACACTTAAAGCATTTATGGTCTTTTTATGAAAGGCCTCTAATTCTTCAGGAGAGAGCTTATTTTTACCTTTGTAAGCTCCTTTCTCCTTGGCCTTGTTGTTGTTGGTGTTGGCATTGCCTTGGGAAGAGTTTTGAGCATTGCTTTTCTTAGCTTCATTTCAATCCGTGGTTTCCATGGGCTTGAAATTTCTTCTTGCCCCTTGTTGGAAATTGATTGTTGAAGCAACTATAGTGTGGTGGATGACTTCGGTGATAGTGCTAGGCCGTTGTGAGTTGACATACTCGGTCATTTATTCAGGTAATCTCACACAAAAGTGTTGCTTTTGTTCGGAGAAGTATATCCTTTGAAAGATTGTAGCTTTGAGATGTAAATCCCAAAACTTGTTTACATATTTATGGACAGACTCATTGAAGAGTAGCTTCAAACTTTGCCATTCGGTGAGCACTTTATCCTTGGCATCGCTTGCAAGGAATTGATTCATTATGGAAACTTGTAAAGTTTTCCATGTCTTTGGGGCTTTGCCGTTGTCATGAAGGCTAGCCCACCATTGACGAGCAGATTTCTGGAAGTGCATAGCTACATGGTGTATCTTGGAGGACTCCGTGAAGCCCTCGTCTCCAAACGCCGCATCAAATTGTTGGATGAAGGCCAATACTTTGCCGGTGGCACCAAAGGTGTAATCATAGGTGAGAAAAGAGATATTCTTTCCTCCCTCTTTGAATTTCTTGCGCTTTTGGGACCTTCTCCATGCAAGGTAAGTTTTGCAATGTCCTCTCCTCTTGTATTATCTAGGAGAATAACTATTGCTTTCGTCTAAAGACGAGGAAGGTGAAGAAGAAGGAGAAGAGGGTGACCTCTTTCTTGCCTTTTTCTTCCTTTGCCATTTGTCTCTTCCCTTTCAAAATGATGAGGAGAAGGACTATAGGTTGACCTTTTCCTCTTGGGAGGAGTTGGCAATAGTCTAGAGGTCTCTCTCTCCTCTTGGAGAGGAAGGGAAATCCCATAAGCATGAAATTGTTGAGTAACTTTGGCTTGCACAGTAGGGTTGCACATAGCTTGATGCAACCTAGTAACAAGATAACTGATAAATATGGTGCATCGTCATTAGCACATTCATGTGCAAAATCAAAGTTATCAATGTTCATTCTACTCTCTTGGTTATTGTCAGCCATGCTAATTATAATTACATGTTTACTTAGTGTATTCTTTGGCGATTCAAAACCTTAGTTGCTACTCCTCTTAGCCTTTGAAAATAAGCACTTAAGTATCTACACCCACATCTCGAATTGGTTAATTATCGAGAGTAGTGGGGTGGGTCTAACATAGCATAATTGCCAAGGGATAGCTCCTTTTGGACTTCTTATGGCTCAATAATGGTAAAACTGTAATGGAAATGGCCTATGAACTTTGAGAATAGAGGAATTAAGAGAATTCAAGTGAGCATTTTTGTGAGATTACTTTGAGAACATAGAGGGTGAACTTAATTGATGGTAGCAACATAAACATAGTAATTAATTAACTTGGCATGAACAATACTTTTTCAAGAGAGAGAGTATTAAAGAACATGAAAATAGTTGAGGACCGGATTTACTTGGAGCCAGCCCCCCCTCCAAAAGGTGTTTGTATTATATATTCTCCCATCAAGAGAGACTTGATACAATACAATCTTTGTGTTCCTTATGACCTAGGTGATGCAATGAATATGTAAAGCTTCATGCATCACAAGCATACCATAAACTTTGCAAAAAGAATTAACTATCCCAAGCCTCAGTCCCAAGGCCTCACCTTCGAAGGTGGAGAGAGCTAGCGGGGAATGAGGGTAGAGAAGAGGAAGAAGAATCATCCGTAGGAGAAAGAAATAGTTCCTCACTTATCATCACTCTTCTTGCTTAGCATATCATAATAGCATTAGTAATCAAGATGAAGAAGATGAAAAGCTTAAGCATTGAAGCATGGCTCTTGGTTGGATTTGCATTCCATAGCCAAGAGTGTTGGTGTAGGCTCTCCACTTCTCAACAAGTTTGGAGAAGGAGATGGAGCTCTTGCACTTTGCACTCCACACAATGAGATAATGTGTGTGTTTGTGTGGGAGAGTATAACCCCCTCTCATGCTTGGTCCACCTCTCTCTCTCTCTCTCTCTCTCTCTCTCTCTCTCTCTCTCTAGTAATATTCAATTATATCATTTGGGACATGTGTCCTCTTTTTTCTCTTTAAGAGAAAGAACTTAATTATTATTTTTATGCATCTAAATTCTCATTGGACCCCTTTAAAACCTAACCAATAGGATTCGAGCACATCATGAGGGCCACATGTGGAGAATTTTTCCATGTGTCTTTTATGCTTCTTAAGTCATTTGGTTTGAATTGAACATTTCAAGCACTTAGTCAATTAAGCATGGAAACCGTTGATGCCTCTTGAGAGTTTATCTTTGAATTGAACACTTCAAGAACCTTAGTCATTTTAAGCATAAAAATCACCTCAAGCTTTGGGCAAGGTTCCCACAAACATTTTAAGCACTTTAGTTAGCAAGCCAACAAGCACCTCATGCTTGGGTAGGGTTTCCATCTCAAGGTCATCCCTAGCTTGCCTAAGGTCAAATGAATTTTTAACACTAACTTTTGAAGGTCTTTAATGAAGCTAACCCTAACGTCTTTAAGCTCCATTAGGTAGCCTTGCTCTTTAACATACCATCTCTCATTTGGACCTCTTTAACCTTGGCCCCATGTTGAGACAGATCCATAAGCACATGTCTATATTCTAACCCTTATTCTCATTTATTCTCCCACATTAAATGATCAGTTTAATATGAGAAAATCATTTGGATTGGTTTGATATTAGATTTTATGACATTACCTCTCTCTTGAAATCATAGTCTTCCTTGACTATGAGGTAGAAGAGATAAAGTCTTAGTCATTAGTCTACGTTTCTTAGCGGGTAGAGGATCCCTTTTCACCCTGCGACATCATTCCAGAATGGAAGACTAGTCCATTTGGTGCTTGGGAAACGTAGCTACCGCAGGCATGTCTGCTCTTTAGTCCATATCATACTCCCAAAGTAGAGTGACAAATTCTACTTGGTGTTTGAGTGACGTCGTCATCACAAACATGATTCTAAGCGTGCATACTATTTAAATTTTTGCATAAGACAAAATCATTGTTCATTAGAAAGCATTTACATTTGCTTACTCTAGTGCAACATTGTAAGCAATGACAAGGTTCATACTATCCTTAAGATGTATTCCTTGCATCCATCTAGCATCTTCAAAAGGATAAATTTTGAACTTAATAACAATCGTTGGATAATCTTACCATGCCGTAGTACCTTGTCTTCATGCCGAAGGATAGCTTCGGGTTGTAGCACCTCTTCTTGGTCTTCGATTTTTGGAGGGTCTTCAATAATTGGTTCTCTTGGTGGCTCTCCTTTGTAGGGCTTAAGTAGGCTCACATGAAAAGCATTGTGTATGAGCCAATGGTTGGGAAACTTGAGTTGATAAGCCATGTTATTGATTGGTTTCAAGATTTGAAAAGGACCATAGTATCTGTTTTCTAATTTAGCATAATACTTTTGATAGCCCGTAGGATTTTTGCCCATCGTTTGCATCAATCAAGCCTTGAGAAACTTAAGTAAGACCCAGTCATTTTCTTTGAACATTAAGGCTCTTCTGTGCTTATCAACATCAACTTTTTTCCTTTGTTAAGATATGGATATAACCTCTTTAATTGTTTGAAAATATTCTTGTAGGTCACGGCTATACAAATCAGCCAGTGAATATCTTCCCATGTACTTTAAGTAGCAAGGGACTTTTAGGTCTTCCCTCTATGATTTCAAAAGGTGCTTTTCCCGTAGTAGTATGGACAGTATTATTGTATGCATACTCTACAAGGGGTAAGTACTTCTCCCATTGTGAGCTTTGATCTACTTCTGTAACATAAATCTTTTCATAGATCAAGTATTGTAAGATTGGCTATCTCACTTTTGCCATCCGTTTGTGGCTAATAGGCCGAAGAGAAATTCAATCTTGTACCTAGATTTTCAAAGAGACCTTTCCAAAGCTTCCATCTTGATTGAACAAAGACACACCTATTAGGATGTGTGGAGCCTCAGAAAACGAGAGTTTAAAATGAGAAGATTGTAGCTTAGAAAGGGATTGCATAGACAAAGCCCATGTACCTGAACCCTTTCTAGAGCATTTGATTGAGCCATTTGAGTGGACTCAAATTTTAACAACAATGGATGTATGTGTAAATATGTCTATGCCTACTCAATTTTGCAATGAGGATGGCTATGACATAATTCCCATACAAATGATCTCAATCCTTCACGTTGAAGCCAAAATTCCAAAATCCAACGACTTGATGAAAGCTCAACAAGTCTTTTCAAACCTCTACTATGATGCAACAGATGAGTTAGAAGAACATTCAGCTACCTCAAATGATTTGGGGTGTGAAAAAGAACATGTGAGAACTAAACTACTCATGAAATGAGGGGAGGAAAAGTTTTTTGACTTTCCAAACCAAAAACCGAGAAAACAGAAATGGTATAGACGAAAAAGAAACACGGGAAACTTGAAAGCTAGACCAATGCCATCAGTCTCCAGTAGAACACAATTTCTGATGCAGATAGATGCACATGATTGTGTCAATGACAAAATCATTGGAAGATATCCTTTAAACAAAAAACAAGAAATATCAAAAACATTAAAAATTTTGAGAAAAAAAACTCAAGAAAAATCAAAATACCAGAACAAGGATTCAACCATGACACGAGTTGAGCGAAACAAGAAATATCAAGAGTTGAAAAAAGCTCTAAAGGAGATATATACAACTTAAATGGAAACCACTGAAGGGGATGGTAAAGATGTAATGACTGTTATGTCCCATTACAAGAAATATACTCTCCAAGACCGAAAAATCATAGTCAAACAACCTATTAGGGAACTACGAAAACAGGGCGAGTCCTACGAAGGACCTGAAAACACAAAAAAGATAGATCTAGCCGAACCAGGAGAAGAGCCTAGACCTGCCTACATTGCAAATGACTTAACTGAAGAAGAAGAAGAGATTTTGTTAAGCTTACTAAAAGAATACCGAGATATCTTTGCTTGGTCTTATAAGGATCTCAAGGGAGTCGATCCAGAAATCTGTCAACATACATACCCATGATAGATGATGTGAAACCAAGTAGACAAAGGCCGTACACATATAATGAGACATTTGCCATGAAGATCAAAGAAGAGATTGAAAAGCTAAAGGAAGCCAAATTTATTTATGAAATTGAACACATAGATTGGGTTTCTCCAATTGTGGTAGTACCCAAGAAAAATGGAAAATTATGGGTGGGTGTCAATCTCAAGAAAGTGAATGCAGTTACGATTAGAGACAACTTTCCTCTTCCAATCACTGAGCATGTTTTAGAACGAGTTGCAGGAAAAGAAGCTTACAGCTTTTTGGATGGATTTTTGGGATACAATCAACTTTTGGTTGACCCCAAGGATCATCATAAAACTACCTTTGCAAGTGAATGGGTATTTTTGCCTATTGGATTATGCCTTTTGGGTTAACTAATGCTCCTGCCACCTTTCAAAGATTGATGAGCCATGCTTTTAAAGAATATCTTTGGAGTTTCTTGGAAGTATATATGGATGATCTATGTGTACATTCATCAATCCAGACTAATCATTTTGAACACCTCAAAAAGGTATTTGAAAAATGTAGACTTTATAGGATTTTCTTAAATCCTGAAAAGTGCACATTTATGGATAGATAAGAAAAAATTATTGGACATATAGTGTCTAAAAATGGCATAGCTACTGATATGGATAAAATTTATGTTATTGTTGATTTTCCTAGACCGACAGCAATCAAAGGGGTTCAAGCCTTCATGGGACATTGTGGATATTACAGATGGTTCATTTACATGTACGCTATATTGCAAAACCCATGTACAGTTTGATCACACACTTTGAATGGACTGATGAGTGTGAAGAATCCTTCATGGAGCTTAAGCAAACTCTCACCTCAGCTCCAATATTGAAAGCACCAGATTGGAATAAGATATGTAGATGCTTCCAATTTTTCCATCGGATGTATACTAGCTCAACTAGGAGACGGAAAATTTGATTTTCCTATTTCTTATTCTAGCCGACAGTTAAATATGGCAGAGAAAAACTACACAAACAACGAAAGGGAAGGATTAGAAATGATCTATGCCGTCAAAAAGTATAGACATTACCTATTATCAAACAAATTTGTGCTCTTTGTGGACCACCAAGCCTTATTGTACTTGGTCAACAAGCCATGCAACACATGAAGAATAGTGAGATGGTTCATCATTCTTCTGGAATTTGATTTCACTATAGCTGTAAAAAAGGGAACCACTCATCAAAGAGCAGATCATTTGTCAAGGATTGTCTCAGGAGAACCACCTAAGGGACTAGACGATGATCTACCAGATGCATATCTGTTCTCCATGGAAATGATACCTTGATGGTGATGACCATAGCTCAAGTGCATTTGCAAATACCACTTCCTATTACAATCGGATTAATTGAGCAATCGGCTATGTATCAATTACTAGTTGGAAGGTTGTACAAAATAAATCAAGATAGAATATTGCTTTTATGCATTAACCCTGAGGAGAAAAACCAATACCTGAGTCAAGCACATATTACCATGGTAGGACTTCACTTTGTGAAAGACCAAACTATGCAAAGGATCTTGAGATTTGGAGTATTTTGGCCAACTTTAAGGAGGGATGTTCACTCTTTTGTGAAAAATTGTCCTTAATGTCAAAAACAAACACCCATACCTCATGTAACATTGTTCCAAATATCAGTTGCTCCTAAGTGGAGTAACTATCTAGCTACTTACTTATCAAGCCGAACATTTCCTGGGGAAATGAGTAAATGCCGTCAAAGAGCAATTGAAACTGAAGCAAGAGACTATTCTCTTATTGGAAACCAATTGTGTCGGAGAGGTAAAGATCAACATTTGCATCTTTGTGCAAATGAAGACGAATATATTCCCATTATAGAGCATGCACATGTTGGATTAGTTGGAGGTCACTTCTCTAGTGAGACCACCGCAAGAGAAATCTTAATGGTAGGCATATGGTGGCCAAAAATTTTTGCAGATGCCAAAGAATATGTTCAAAGGTGTGATGCTTGTCAACGAGCAAAAATGCCAACCCGTGTAGATAGCATGCCCTTAAGACCAATGATGGGGGCAAGATCTTTTGCAAAATGGGGTATAGAATTTTTTGGGCCAATACAACCACTTACTTATAGAAACCAAGCTCAATATATCATTGTAGCTACGGACTATTTGACCAAGTGGGCCGAGGCTAAAGCAACGCAAAAGAATGATGCCAGAACCACAACCGCATTCTTATATGAGTATGTGTTCACAAGATATGGACTGCCAATAGAAATTGTCAAGCATAGGGGAACTCACTTCCTCAATGAGGTAATTGAGTATCTACTTAATGAATTTATGGTCATCCATAACAAATCAGCTCCCTATCACTCACAAGCAGCTCCCTATCACCCACAATCAGCTCCCTATCATCCACAAGCAGACGAACAAGTTGAGCATATGAATAAAATTCTTACCTCGGTATTGACTAAAGTGGTTAGTCAAGGAAGGATAAACTGGGAAATGAATCTCCATGCTGCTCTATGGGCTTATCGAGGTCCATTCAAAATAGCTTTAAATGCTACACTCTTTAACCTTGTTTATGGTCTTGATGCCATACTGCCGATAGAATTTCTATTGCCGACACTAAGGGTAGCTAAAGATCTTGAGTGGATTGGACATAAACTGTCAGAGAGACTTGAAGATTTAAAAAATCTTGATGACAAAAGGCTAACTTTTGTAGCTCACATCTATGCACAAAAGCGGCAATAAAAACAGTTTTTTGATTCCTATCTCATAACAAAAATCTTCAAGAAATGGGACTTAGTTTTAGTCTATTCCCTTAAGCAATACATTTCCAAGTTTAAGAAAAAGGAAAATGGACCATTTATTATTGAAGATGTATCTCCAAGTGGAGCTATTAAGTTGTCCACCCTAGATGGTGAACCAATGGATAATTGGATTAGTGGATGTCGTTTAAAGAAGTACATTTTTCCACTAACCAATGAATTGCTAGAAAGGATGCATGTAGCAAAGCAACAAAAGATAAACGACAACAGGTTATTGATGAAGCCTAAGAAGAAGCTCGACTTTAGGTACTCAAAAGGAAAGCTGCTCTCAAGAATCAACACATACCTATTCCCACCAACACTCTGAAACCAGATGACCGACAATGGGAATTACAGAAAGATGCAGTGTCAACAGATGATGAATGGTTAGATGGAATGGACCTTCGCAACAAAGTACAGCTGAACAATCATAGCACAAATGCATTGGTTGACACAGGAGCTCAAGTAAATGCAGTCAATTATTCCACGTACAAGAAAGCAACAAGTTAGTCTTTGATAGCAGGAATAGCGACTATTAAAGGATGCAACAAGAACCCAACACCAACATTGGGAGTAGTCAACTTAAATGTAATAGTACATGGATGTTCATGCCCTCATCAATTTGTATGCTTACTAGATAAACACATGAATGAAACAATGATTCTTGAAATCTCATGGATGTGGAAGTACAAAGCAATACCAGATTGGGATACCAATCAACTCAAACTATCACCTGAAGGCGGACAACTCATTGTTCCAATTGCACCAAGCAAGGATGAATGGAAAGGAGGTTACAATTAGAGCATACCACGAAGCAATCAATCTTCTCCATCCAATAGAAAAGAAAATTCTACAAGTAGCATGCAAGGAGTCATGCAAATTTGGGTACCAAAGGCACAACTTAAGGACAAGCCGATTCAAATTTGGGTGCCAAAAACATCATCTATTGTACCAAAGACGGTTTCCAAGGTTCAAAACACAAAGAAGAGCATCTTCGAGCAGAGAACCTAAAACAAAATGGATTTGGAAGAAAAAGGAGCACTTATCTTCTCCACAAACTATAAAACCAATCAAGCAATGGAGAGTTAAATCTCAGAAGACTCAACCACATCATTCTGACCCAAGAAAACCAAGATACTAATGGCGGGTAAAAGCTTGACAACAATCACTATGGATACCGACAGCTCAGGAAATCAGTATATCACAACATCCTGATGCAATAGAGCAAAGAGCACACAAGCTACAAGATTTGCTCTTTGGAAGACAACAAAAGAAAACCTCGACATCAGAAACCCTTGAGTTATTTACTCAAGACCCAACTCTTGCACAGCATAATGGTTTGAGCTGCATTGATCTTCAAACCATGGTAGAGCCAACCTAGCTATACATAGACACGATTGTTCAACCCATGCACACAATCGTCCCGGAGTACACCATCTAGAAGGGGTGGAAGGAAACTAAAAACGTAATTAAGGGCAATGTTTGAAGAGGGAGGTAAGAGTTTGATGTTAATGTGTGGTTTTTTTCAAAATTACCTAAAATACCCTTACAAATCATCAACAGGGAAAATTTAACCGATAACATCTCCCCGATGAGTGTAAATAGTGTATATACTATGAGAAAATCATCAAAAAATAGTCTTTTTTATTATTTTTCATCAATTTTTTTATATTGGGACTTAAAAATGAAAAAATCTCACAAAAAATAATAAGTTGTGTTTTTTAATGGATTTTCTTAATTATTGGATTTTCACTTTGCTTTTTTAGCATATTTTGTTATTTTCTTTGATTTTTTTAATAAAACAGTCAAAAAATAATAATAAATAGCAAATGAGATCAATGAAAAAATTGAAGATACGCTGATGATCAAAAGGACAAGACAGACATGCACAAAAAATTTAAGTCAAATCGGCAAATGGAAGGAGGCAGCCTACATATTTGTGGATAGATTCATTGGGAGAGAGCTTTAAGCTTCGCCATTCGGTGAGTACTTTGTCTTTGGCATCGGTGGCCAAAAACTGCTTCATAATGGAAGCTCTTAAAGCTTTCCATGTTTGTGGAGCTTCGCCGTTGGCTCGTAGGCTAGACCACCATTGTCTGGCGGACTTTTGAAAGTGCATAGCTACATGGCGTAGCTTAGAGGACTCCGTGAAGCCCTCATCTCCAAACGCCGCATCGAATTGTTGGATAAAGGCCAAGACTTTGTCCGTAGCACCAAAGGTACCATCATAGGTAAGGAAAGAGATGCTCTTCCCTCCCTCTTTGAATTTCTTCAACTTGGACGACCTCTTCCATGCGGCATAGGATTTCCTATGTCCTCTTCTTTTTGATGGTTCAAAGGTTGCACCATCACTTTCTTCAGAAGGTGAAGAATTTGAAGAAGGTGGAGAAGAGGGTGACCTCTTTCTCGCCTTTTTCTTGTCTTGATCTTTGTCGTCTTCACCATAGCTTTCATAAGAGGAAGAGGATGAAGAAGATGGAGAAGAGGGTGTCCTCTTTCTCGCCTTTTTCTTCTCTTGCTTTTTATCATCCCTCTTTGAATTATGGAGTGGAGAAGAGTGTGATGGTCTTCTCCACTTTGGTGGTGATGGAGAGCGTTTAGCCCGCCGTCTTCGTGGAGCCATCTCCGCCGAGGTGGCGGGAGACTCGCTTCTTTCTCGTTCCTTCGGTGGAAGCTCTTGAGTTCTCCTTTGGGAAGGAGATGCATCATCAAGAAGTAAATTCTTGATCCCTTCATATGGATTCTCTTCTTCTTCCCGAATCGGAGAGAGACCTCTTTTGGTAGTCTCACAAGGAGGCTTCCTAGGTGTTCTCTCGTCATGGTGATGAGCTTGCAGAATCCCGTGAGCACGGAGCTGCCGTTGCACTTCAATTTGGAGAGATGGATTGCCCATGGCTTGTTGAAGCCTAGAAACAAGATAGTTAACAAGCATTGAAGCATCATTAGTAGCTTGCTCATGAGCAAAATCAAAGTTATCAACATTAATTTCACTCTCTTTACTATTGTCAGCCATTCTAACAACTTTTAGGTGTAAACTTTTTAGGTGTACTTTGGCACTTCAAGCCCTAGTTGCTACTCCTCTTTACCCCTTTAGAAAAAAGCACTCAAGCTACTGTACCCGCGGCTCGAATACCATTAATTGCAAGGAATAGAAGAGAGGGTCTTTTGACACCAAAACAGCACCGACTCCTGTCAAGCTTCTAATATCTCAATAGTGGTTAAGCCGTAGGCAAGCCCCGTAGGACTCCACTATTAAGACCATAGCTCTCGACGGTGATGCCCCGTTAACTGCACGAAGGCAGGCGCACTGCAAGGCTGAAAAATCTCTATTCTACTTACTCACAGGCAATTAATAATACCAACCATTTGTAGCTAGCTTGAGGACCTCCCTTCTTGAGCAATAAAAGAGAAACCTTGAGCTCTGATACCAATGTAACATTTAATGGCCTAATAACTTATGAGTAGCGGAAATTAGCATGAACATAGTGGGCATTTCATTAGAATAGATTCCTAATGAGAATTACAAGAGTGCTTGGGTGGAGAGAGCAACAAAAAGCATAACACCTAGCTAGATAGCATCGACAATACTTTCAAAAGAGAGAGAAATTAAGCTATTGACAACAGTTGAGGACCGGATTTTCATGGAGCCGGTCCCCCCTCCAAAAGGCTTTGTATTATGGTTTCTCCCATCAAGAGAGACATTGTACAATACAATTCTTTGTGTTCCTTCAAGACTAGCTAGTGCAATGAAGATGGAAACTTCATGCACTAAGCAAAACACTTAACAAACACAACTTGAATTATCCCCGTTCTCAGACGCAAGACCTCACACACCTTCGAAGATGGTGAGAGCTAGCAGGGTATGAGAGTAGATTGAGAGGAAGAAGGAGTATCTTACGAGAAAGATGTACATCTCCTCACATAATCACTCATATGTAGCATAGCTTAGCTTAGTAATTAGCTTGGTAGAGGAGATGAGCATGCATTGAAGCTTGGCTCTTGGTTGGATTTGCATCCACATCCAAGAGAGTGTTGATGTAGGCTTCTATCTCACAAGCTTGGAGTAGGTGATGAGTTCTCCATTAAAGCTTGGGAAGAGATAGTCTTCTCTTTCTTCACCATGAGCTTGTGTGAGTGTGTGTGTGATAATGCCTTGCAAAAATCAGCCCCCTCTCTCTCTTGGGCGAGCCCTCTTGCTAATTGCTCTTGCTAAAGCCTCATTGGCCCTCCCCAAGTCAAGCCAATTACAATTAAGCAGCATAAGTGATAGCCTTCTGACATGTGTCCCCCTTTCCCCTTTTGTGAGAGCTTTAGGTAATTAAATAATTAAACTAAACTCTCATTGGACCCCTTTGCCTCCTCGCCAATAGGAATCAGGCAAGCCATGGGGCTCCTGAATGCTCATTGGACCCCTTGGGAGACTGCCCAATAGTCTTCTAGGAGACTTAATTCTCATTGGTTTCTTTTATTAAATGTTTTTAAATTAATTAAACTAGATTTACTCTAGCTTAATTCTCATTGGTCCACTTCAAGGGTCATCCAATAGAAATTGGGCACACCTTGTGGACATCTCGCCTAGGGAGCTGACATGTGTCCCTCATTCCCTTTGTGTAAAGGGAGCCTGTGTGTGTGTGTGTGTGTGTGGCTTTCTCTCTCATCCCCTACCTTTAGGGCTCGCCCCCTCCCATGTAGGGATGTGCAAAGAATTTTAGGGCACACACAAAGCATCCAATTTTCCCTAGGGTTGACCTTTGGACACAACCTTTGAATTTTGGAACCTTAGCATTTTGGAAGTCTTAATGGGCTGAACCTTAGGGTTTTTTTAGCCCATTGTTGCACATGGCTCTTTTGCAGATGGACCCCCCTTTGGATCCCTATTTTCCCTCCTTTGGATCCCTACTGTGGCCGGTCTCCTAGCTTAACCAATATTCTAGCTTTTTCTCCCCTGGCCTTCCCCACATTAAATGATCAGTTTAATATGAGAAAATCATTTAGGAGAATTAGATATTGATTATTATGACAAAAAATGAGAGTGGAAGTGTTTAATTATGTTTAGAAGAGTTAAGAGCATTTTATATTAATCTTAGTAGCTATTAGTAATATTTAATAAAATTTGAAATCCAAATTAAACTTAAAATTTTTAAAAACTCTCTCTCTCTCTCTCTCTCCCCCCCCCCCCCCACTCCTCGAGGGAACCACCGGAAGCCGGTCGCCCCCCCCCTTCTCTCTCTCTCTCTCTCTCTCTCTCTCTCTCTCTCTCTCTCTCTCTCTTACCACCACCCCTCCCGTCTAAACATGGGAAGCCGTCCCCTCCCGCCCGCCTCCTCTCTCTCTCTCTCTCTCTCTCTCTCTCTCTCTCTCTCTCTCTCTCTCTCTCTCTCTCTCTCTCTACCACCACCCCTCCCGTCTAAACATGGGAAGCCGTCCCCTCCCGCCCGCCTCCTCTCTCTCTCTCTCTTTGTTTCTCTCTCTTCTCACCCACCTCCCCATCTCACTCTCTTCCCCCCTCTCTCTTTCTCTCTCACTCTCTCTTCTTATCCCCTCCCCTTCAATTGTGGGAAGCGCCCCCTCCTCTCCCTCCCTCTCTCTCTCTCTCTCTCTCTCTCTCTCTCTCTTTGCTATCCCTTTTTAGTCATGTGCTCTTGTCAAAGGAGCTTATGAGGGAACACACACTTAACTAGGGAGCACCCTCCTAAAAGGGTAAGGGAGCTAAAAGGCTATCCTAGCCTACTCATAATCACCACCCACTTGACTTGAGGGTACCGCTCCCCTTGGAAGGAATCTAGCGATTATTTGAAAGAAACCCCCCCACTACACCATTGCTCTCAACTGAAATCTTGTGGGCTCTCTCTCTCTCCCTCTCTCCCCCCATCCGCTCACCTCTCAACCCCTTTAATAATTCAAAAAGGAGACTTGTGACCACTCATGCCTATATAAGGGAAAAGGTTTCTTGACAAAAACACACATGCACAAAAGTGACTGAAGCTGCTAGGAGACAACCACATACTACTCACCTCCTTGGAAAGGTGGGTTTGGCTTGTAGAGCAAGGGGAAGTTTCTTTGACGGTTTGTTGACTCCCAAGGAGCGCTTTGGAGGTGCTTCAAATGTAGCATTAATGTTGTCATTAGGCTCTTTAGAAGAGGATGCTAGAGGTAAGCATCTCTTTGAAATAAGTTTTTTGGATTGACTTGTTCTTGTTCTTTGTGGTGATTCCGATTTATTTTTTCTCTTCACCATGCTCTCTAAACATTGGCAAAAATCAAGGAAGAAGGTAAGTATGAAAGAATTTACAGAGATGGTTCTAAAAATGAATAGAGCACAATCTGAACTAATGTAAATCAAACACTAACTCAAGATAAAGCTTATCGATGGAGTTGAGATACACCAAAGTCCTTTATGGCTTCTACGCCCGATGCATGTTCTTGCCATCTAGCAATATGTTGGCGTTTGACGAAGTGTTTTATACAAGGTTATTCACTTGGCGAATGAAGCCAATGATCAACAACCTCACCTCCAGATTTGTTGGCTACTCAGCCATTGAGCTCAAAAATAGGGTTACCATGCAATTCTTGCAGGCTCTAGACAAAGAAAGAAACATCACATATGAGAAAGCTTTACATGCAATTGAAGACCGCCTCGCCAGCGGTCAACCCGAAGATTACTTCAGCCCATAAAATTGTGTCAAGGGACGACACAAGCGAGGAGGGGGGGAATGTTAGCAGCAAGCTAACTCAGATCACATTTTTCGGAGCTTTCATTGTAAAAATATTTATTATTTTGATGAATCGAGAATATTGTAACTCCTATTATCCGGATAAACCATTTAATTGATGAGTCGGGGCTACAAGCTTCCAGATTGTATCAACCTATCTTTAGTTAGAGCTCCCAGATTATTAGTTTTGATCACCAAAAATCTTGGTTAAGGTATAAAAGCCAATTTTTGTATGTTTTTCATAAGTTCTTAGATAATGAAATACAACGTGAGCTAATGGCGCTCACTTCTCTCCTTCTCGCACTTCCTACTCCCTCCCCGGTTGTCACATTGCAGGCGCGTTTGTTGCGTTGCAACCGCAGGTAAGAGCTCTACACATTGACGTAAGCATTTCACAGTATTTTGTAGCTTTTGGCGTCACCGATTCGCGGCCTAATTTCATCATAAGTAGGAATTTACACTTCAAAATCAAAGACTAAGTATAGGCAAGGGATTGGGGCATCATTGCTAAGCATTTAGATGCATTCTGGGTCGAAAACGACTAGGTCAAAACTCACTTCTGTTAATAATCGTGATTTTTTCACTTGACCTAAAGTGAGATTTGAGACCATAACATGTGTGCTTAGGTCTTATAAACATGTCCTAGAAGTTTTGTTACGTTTGGATGTCGTTTGATGCTGTGACAGATGTGATTTGTTTATCGATGAGTGATTGGCTTTTGGTGATTTCTATCACTTGAGTGTACCTTGAGTTAGATGCGAGTTGTTTGTTGTTTTCCAAGAGATTGACAACCTCTCGTAGCCTCAATGCACTAGTCGAGTAAACTTCGTCCCATGGATTGACAATTTATTTGTGGTTCTCGCTATGTCTGCAATGAGATAGGAGTGAGATTAGACGCCCGTCCCACAAAGGGAAAAGCCCTTTTGGAAGAAGAGAAAACTATAGTGCATGACATGATAGTAAAGTTGAAAAGATAAGCACTAGATTGAAAAGATGAGAGTGAAAGTGTTTAATTGTGTTTAGAAGAGTTAAGAGCATTTTATATTAATCTTAGTAGCTATTAGTAATATTTAATAAAATTTGAAATCCAAATTAAAATTAAAATTTTAAAAACTCTCTCTCTCTCTCTCTCTCTCTCTCTCTCTCTCTCTCTCTCTCTCTCTCTCTCTCTTACCTTTATAGGTAGAAGACAACGGATACGAGAAGTTGTTGTCTCACTCTGCGAGTCGCGACCTTCAAGTTCTCCACGTCAATCGATAGACAAATTCCTAGCATGGAAATTTTCATAGTTGGCGATTTCTCCACGTGGAGGGATCTGATCCATACATTTTAAGAAAATCTCTTTCGCGAGGTTGCAAGCCTAATCTTTTGCTCAGTGTAGAGGGCATGCTTGCAACACACTTGGCATTTGGGGTTGAAGAAGAGGAAAGATAGGGGTGGGGAAAGCCCAAACATTAGATCTAGGTGAGCATTGGATCCAAATGAGGCAACAGTTGGCATCCATGTTCAAGGCAAATATGAGCATGATGATGCATATTCCAAAGTGTGGAGCCATGTGCAAATGAGGGATCCTTCTCACTCCAATCCTGGTAGTGTATCGTTAACCTCCACACATAGTTCTCCTCTATCGAGTGATGAACTACAGCGATGGAAGAATTTTACCATCAACAATGGGTACCTACTCCACAAGGGGAGAGTTTGTGTACCAACGGACATTGCCATTTGGTGCCAAATTATTTATGAATGTCATGACAGTCCAAGTGCAGGGCACTCAGGTATTAAAAAGACTTATGATCTCGTACAATGACAGTTTTACTAGCCAAGTTTACATGGCTTTGTTCAAGATTATGTCTTGCACTGCGAAAAATGTCAAGTTAACAAAGCAGAGTACCTGAAGGCAGGAGGACTCTTACATCCTTTAGAGATTCCCAATGGGAAATGGGAAAGTATCTCTATGGATTTTATTGTGGGTTTACCAACCATTGTACGAGGTCATGACTCAGTATGGGTGATTGTAGACCGGTTGACTAAACTATGTAAGTTTATTCCAAGTTATTTGTGGACAATGTATACAGGTTGTATGGCTTGCCAAGTAACATTGTGAGTGATCGTGATCCCAAGTTTAACACTCATTTTTGGAGGGTTGTGTTTAAAGGATTGGGTACACAACTCAACCTCAGTACAACCGATCATCTAGAAACGGATGGTCAGATTGAACGAGTTAACCAAGTACTAGAGGATATGCTACGCGCATATATTAGCAAGAAACAAACAGACTGGGAAGAATATCTACCTCTTCGTGAGTTCACTTACAACAGTGCTAAGCATGTTACGACTGGATTTAGTCCTTTCATGCTCATGTATGGTTTTCAACCTAGGTCACCCACCATTACGGTAGGGTTGGCAACCGTAAAACTCCAGCAGGTTAAGGATATTCTCCAAGACCATATGGATATGTTGAAACTCGCTCGTCGGAATGTCTGACAATCACAAGATTGGTATAAGAAGTACACTGATGAGAAACGTCGACAAGTTACCTTTGAAGAAGGAGAGAAAGTATTTTTACGTGTGCCAAAGCATTCAAAAAGTTTGAAAACTGGGCCAACACCTAAAATATCTCCAAGATATTGTGGGCCTTTCAAAATCCTCAAGTGAGTTGGTGATTGTGCCTACAAATTATTATTACCCACACACTCTCGTGTCCATCCGGTGTTTCCTGTAAGCCGTTTATGTAAGCGACTACATGGGGACGGCAATGTCATTGACCAATAATTCTGGTCAATTTCGTTGAACCTTCTATCCCATCGCACAAACCTGAACAAATTCTTGCTATCATGATTTACGTACGCGTCATCATGTACGTCCACAAGCTTTAATCAAGTGTAAAGATCGACCTGAAGAAGGTGCCACTTGGGAAAACATTAGTGCTCTTAAGAAGAAGTTTCCCACTTTTGTTTTTGAGGATGAAAACTCTTCCTTAAGGGAGGAGTAATGTCAACAAGGGCAAAAGGAGTCACGGACTACGGCCAGGGGCCAGGCTAGTCAATGTGGAAAGGGGATCCATCTAGGACAAGAGGCTAGGAGTCTGCCATTATAATGGGAGGTTGGGAGGAGGATCTCAAGGTCTAGCTACCCTAAGTCTTATATGTAAGAAAGCTTTATATGGATTGAAGCAATCTCCTTGTGCTTGGTATGAGAAAGCTGGCACTCATTTGGTCAAATGAGGTAATAGTCCAACAAAATGCACATTGTATGTGAAGTGTGAGGGTGATGTACTTCTCACTATGGTTCTTTATGTGGACGATTTGCTGATCATAGGACCAAATGAGAGACATATTGCTGAACTTAAGTCTAATTTGAATGCTACTTTCAAGATGAAAGATTTGGGGCTGTTGCACCATTACTTGGGTATATAGTTTAAGCAGTGTGATGGTGGTATCGCCTTGTGTCAAAAAAGTTACATAGAGACATTGCTATGTAATTTTGGACTTGAGGATTGCAAACCTATTGCCACTCCATGGAAATAGGTTTGAAATTGAGTCTTCATGATACTGGTGATCCTGCAGATGTCAGTCTTTACTAAACTGCTATTAAATGCCTCATTTATATTTATGTATGCAACACAAGGCCAGATATTTAGTTTGTAGTCTCACAGGTCATCAGATTTATGCATATCCCAGGGTCTAAGCATTGATAGGTTTTCAAGAGGATTTGCACTACTTGAGTGGTACTTTACATCTTGGCTTGTTTTATCCCAAGGGGGGATCATTGCCGCCAAAATTATATGCTTTTTTGGACTCAAATTGGGTTGGTTGTTTTGACACGCGAGCGTCCACAAGTGGTTTTTGTTTCATGCTTGGTAGTTCATGTATATCATGGTTGAGCAAGAAGCAACCTACTCTGGCCACTTCTACTTGTGAGGCTAAGTACATGGCAATCTTCATAGCTACGATTGAGTGTGTATGGCCTAGACGCCTTATGGCTGATTTGGGTGTTGGAGAGGACACAACCACCACTATCTACATTGACAATTGCAATGAACCCATTTTTTCATGCTCGCACAAAGCACATTGAGGTGCATTACCACTATGTCAGGGAGAGGCTCTCAACTTGAGATATCAGCTTGGCTTATGTACCAACACAGGACAAGCTTGCAGACCTTTTCACAAAGGCATTGTCTCATGAGAAGTTTGAATCTTTTCACAAAGCTTTGGGCTTACTCCCCTTTGTGGATTGATCATGTCCTTAAGGCATGGAACTTCCCTTTACTATATGTGCCAGCTCTCATTCACCGCATCACTCAAGGGGGGTTTGTTACCATATACACGTGGTTGTTAACCACCGGCGTCCACTTCTAGTAGTCATGGGCCGGGCTTGTCGGTCCAATAGGAAAAGGATAAGAGTGATCACCGATGAGAGGTGCACTCTAATTGGAACATTCAAGGGTTAGTTGGCTAAGCATGGGTGCCCAAGTGTGAATGGGCGAGCTCATATAAAATTCACCTAAACCTAAAAATCACTCATTCTCTCATTTGTGCAATTGAAGAGTGCTCTTGCTCCATCTCCATCTTCTTCTTCATCTCCTTGATTATCTCCAAGTAGGTAAGAGATTCCTTGAGTAGAAATTTTCTCTTTGGTGTCGGTTTTGGATTAGGGCTTTCCTCCTTTTGTATTTGGGTTTATGGTGTGTTGATGATAAAAGGCGATTTCTTGCATGGAATTTTGCAAAGGAAGACGGGCATCACATGTACCCTTCTGCAACAGCATACATGGCCACCATTCTTGTGAAGTAACAATGATGTGCAAACCAAACCTTCAAGTTGAGGGTGCCTCTCTATTATGCCTTGTACCCATAAGGAGCGTTAGCCATTTGAGAATGTAGAGCATGACTATTGAACTGTTTTTGATGGAGTAATTGGTTGAGAATGAAGTTTCTTGCAGATCAGGACTGAAGTGTTCATGCAGAGGGATTGATGTACTGATGATCTTTGCACGTGATGTGGTTTGTTTGGTCTTGCAGCATGCGTGTGCATGCAAGGGGATTGATGTGCGGGTGGTCTTTGCACTTGTTGTGAATGGTTTGGCTATGAGATTAGGGTGATTGTTTTGGAGGGAGGGAAGTGTAGGAGTGTTGAAGGAGATAGATCTATCATGTGCTCTCTTGTTTGAATGGTTCTGGCTGTGTAGCACAATTTGAGTCTGTACTTGTGGTGTGAGCTTCTCATGTTTGCTGTACGTTGATGCATTTTAACTGATACACATTGGAACCATGAGAGAGGGATTCGATACACGTTGGATCTAGATTTTACTTCATTGATTGCTTGTTGCTATGTTAGAGAGATGTTGGCAATGTGAGTTAGAGTTGCACGTGTGGTTATGATTTAATTCTGAATTTCTATATATTTGTCTAATGTTTACTTCAAATTCTACTTGATTTTGCCGAGATTCGGGTATTGTGCAGGTATTTGTGGTAATGAAGGATAGGGTTGGGCACTAGGAGAGCAGGATGTGGCCTTTATGTGTCATGGATGCATTCCAGCCTAAAGGTGATCGTGGACCATTTGGAGAACGAGTGTTCATGTAAGTGAGCTCTACTTGGGAGCCTATAAGGGGTTGATTGTTTGTTCTTATGTGAGAGAGATCGCCTGGTTGTAAAAATGCCCTATTTTGGGTTTTATGGAAACTCTCGCTATGGGCCCCTCTTCCCTAGGCAACATTTCTTTTCGCGTAAGCCCGCACATGGATTTGCCATTTGCGTGGGTAAAATTTTTAAGGGAAAATTACCAAAATACCCCTCTAATTTGTGGAAATTCTCAAAATACCCTTGTATCTATTTTGGTTGGATTGTTCAAGATTTTCTAATCTTTATTCTTTTTTCACAATCGAGATCCATTTTTGAGTGCATAGCATGTAATTGGTCACAAATTACCTCGCAGAAAAGGGAGATTATTAAAAACAATGAAGCAATCCATCCTCAAAGCCTACATAACGAACTCAAATTCTAGTTTTAGCATCTTGTATTGATAAAACAATACTCTTCTTATGGAAAGCTACAAATTTTTGTCTTTAGAGAAATTTAATCTCAAAACCTGGGGCAGGCATTTTGGAAAATTTGGAAAATTTGAAGGGTATTTTGGGAATTTATGACAAAATATCATGGGTAGTTTAGGAATTTTTGAAATTTGAGGGGTATTTTGGGAATTTCCACAAATTAGAGGGGTATTTTGGTAATTTTTCCAAATTTTAAATTGCCCGTGTCCTCTATGCTTACGATAGCACACCCGTCTGTGCAAATAGTCCAGTCGGCATATATGTAGAGCTTTAGCTATGGCCTTTCAGCTCGTCAGAATGGCGGAGTACGCTATTCTCAACACAGGAGTCTCCATGCCCTTAGTAGGCCTCGGCACCGGCTCCGACGGAGCCTTACCCCTTAACCAAAGGAAGGCGACTGTAGAGGTGCCCTCTCTCTCTCTCTCTCTCTCTCTCTCTCTCTCTCTCTCTACACAGACAAACACTCACATAAAAGTACACACACACACAGTCTCTCTCTACACAGACAAACACTCACATAAAAGTATACACACACACACACACACACACACACACACAGATTCCTTCTCCCTGCAGGTAGGATATAGACATTTTGACACTGCTAAGATTTACAACAACTAGAGTGCTTCGTTAGCTGCCTTCGCATCGAATTGAGATCAAACAAAATATTGGAAATTATGTATGCCATTTCAATTATTAATTTGGAGGAGAGACATCAAAACAAAGCTGAGAGAGAGAGAGAGAGAGTACATCAAGGGTGTTATATTTATTTATTTTCCCGAGAGAAAATGAAGCACAGAGAGAGAGAGAGAGAGAGAGAGAGAGAGAGATTTTTCATGAAAGTGTGTTAGATTTTTTACTTGAGGGTGTTTGGGATATTGATCGTCATGATGCAGAGATGTACCTCAAAAAAATGGGATACCGATCGTAGTGCTTCGAAGTGATACCTCGCAAAAAAACCACAAGTAGTGTTAGAGTTTTGTCAAGCACAATGTTCATGATCATAGAAGATGTCAATGTTATTAGTTGTTTGTCGTTTCATTTTTATGTTTCAAAAAAAAGAAAGCATGCAAGTCTCCTTGCATGGGGGAGTTTGTAGAGTCCTCCCCAATTTTTATAATACAAGGGAACATCCCATTCCCACGACAGCGTACAATTTTCATTGTGTTCATTAGTAGCGTTCCCAGTATCAAAAAAAAAAAAGATAATTCTTACTCACCGTGCGATTGAATGTCTATCACCAATGCACTTCTTTGCATTAACTATGTTGGGCATCTCTTGCACTTAACCCCTGCAAGAGATGACATCCCAGAGAGGATACCCTTCAAGAAGTTTTTGTGCTATGGTGAGGACACCACATTTAGCATGCATATCGACCAAACCACCGCCAAATGATGAGATCCTGAATAGAATGTGCGTTGAGACCATTTGTTCTTTTGTGAGGCACTTGCATTTGAAATACATATCAACCAGTGCATTGCGACACACGACATCTTCCTTCAGCAAACCCTGACTGGCAGTCTCATTCTGAATAGGCTCTCCCATGTGGATGTTTTTCCACATGCTTTAAGCTTAAAAGCCATAGATTCATTTTTCCTAGCCATGTTGGGCATATCTTGCATTTGACTTTTGTATCGACCAAAGCACTGCCATTAAGACATCTTCCTTCAATAGCCCTTGACTACAAATCTCGTCATGGAATGTCTGCCCCATGTGAAGAAGCCCAGAGCTTCCTTGGCACAACATCCTTTTTCAACAACCTCTAATTAACAATATAATGGTGAATCTTTGTGCCCATGTCAGCATCTTACGTAGAGACACATGCCTTCAAGATGCATGCGTAACTGATTGCATCTGAAGAGAGCCTCTTGCTTCGCTTCAACAATAAATTTCTGGCCTTGCTCTTGTTGCGCACACCCCCCAATCAATGCATTCCAAGAGTCGACATTGCAAACAAGAAGCTCCTCGAGCACTTTTTGTGCTTTCTCAAGCACACCATATTAGGCAGTCCCAAGCACAACATCCTTTTTCAGCAGCCTCTTACTAACAATATAATGGTGAATCTTTGTGCCCATATTGGCATCTCGCATAGAGCCACATGCCTTCAAGATGCATGGATAGCTTATTGCATTTGGAGAGAGCTCCTTGCTTCTCTTTAACAAGAGCTTTCTCGTCGTGCTCTTGTTTCACACATCCTGCAATCAGGGTGTTCCAAGAGGCAACATTCTGGCCAGGAAGTTTCTCAAGCACTTTTTGTGCTTTCTGAACCGCAACACATGTGGCATACATATCGACCAAGGTAGTGCCAAGCAGGACATCTCCTTGCTCTTGTTGCACGCATCCCACAATAAATGCATTCCTAGAGGTGACATTCCGAACAAGAAGCTCCTCAAGCACTTTTTGTGCTTTCTCAAATGCACCACATTAGGCAGTACCAAGCACGACAACCTCTTTCAGTAACCACTGACTAACAATATAATGTGAATCTTTGTGCCCATATCGGCATCTTGCGTAGAGCCACACGCCTTCAAGATGCATTCGTAATTAATTGTATCTAGAGAGAGCCCCTCGCTTCGCTTCAACAAGAGCTTTTTGGCAGTGCTCTTGTTGCACACATCCCTCAAGAGGCGACATTCCGGCCAGGAAGCTGCTCAAGTTCTCTTTGTGCCTTCTTAAGCACTCCACATTTGGCTTACATATCAACCAGGGCAGTGCCAAGCATGACATCCTTTTTCAACAACCTCTGACAAACAATTTAATTGCAAATTTTTGTGCCCATATCAGTATCTTGTGTAGACTCACATGCCTTCAAGATACATATGTCGGTGATTGCATCTGGAAAGAGGCCCTCGCTTTGCATATATATCGACCAAGAAAATGCAAAGCACGCTGCACAAGGAAAATCTTGGAATTAGTGCATTCAAGGTGTGAGGTCCCCACCCCGCCATATCAGGATGGCGGATCTGATGGTGAACCTGGTGGCCACTAGATCTATTGCGGAAGCAAAAAAAATGGTTCAGGGTTCAACTAGCGGACCATCTCTCATCACAGGTGAGTTGAGTTCGAGATTACTAGCAAGGAGATCTAGCTCCACCTCGTAGAGGAAGCGTACTTGAACTATCTAGCGATCCTAAGACCCACCTTCCAAGAGGAGAGAAACCCCGAGCGCCTTTTTCCCCATATTTCAGAGGCACGTACCCTCGAGATTTCACCGCTCTAGGGGCAATGAGTATTACTAATATCAAAGTAAGCACAATGTGGACAGAGAGTTCCCGACCAATCGGGACCACCCATCTCGTAGGCATTGGCAACCTGAGCCAAGCCCCCACTTTCCACCCCCACACTCACACTTCCTTGTGTGACCTAATTACTACCACAAAGGTTGTTCAACATAAACATTCCTTGTTTTAATTCCGAAGCACATTGTTCGTTAAGACAGCCCTTCAACCAGTATTGCAAACAACACCAAGACAGTATTCTAGTAAAAATTCTACTCAAACCTTTTCATTAAAATTCCAATGTTCTGGAGGTACAACATCCCCCCTCCAAGTTCACTCCTCTTGTTGTCGCCTAGCTTCCCATACAACTAGGTATGTCCACCGCATAGAAAGCACGTCATGGACACTCCCACCGCATAAAAAGCAAGACGTGGGTTCCCACCGCATAGAAAGCAAGTCGTGGGTATCCACCGCATAGAAAGCAAGTCGTGGATTCAAGAGCCCTTAATGAGGAACTCTACCCCCTGTGATCAGTAGGGGGGTCAGGACTGATTCAACATTGGAAATAAAATGAACATGTCGAGCTAAATTTTCCCTAGCAGACATTCTTTCCTATTACAACCAACATACCCATCAATTATTTCCTTCCTACTTTAGAACTTAATGTACAATGAATTCAATGCCGAGGTTTCCGTCGGATTTCTCCAACATGTTTGCGGATATGTTCATTCCTAACTAAACGTGTGCAATGTTAAATTAAACAGCTTGAATGAAATTATGACCTACCTCTTCCATTTCTTCGTCGATGGCCCGTGAGATGGCCGGTATTTGTTCCTCCATGGGAGCTTTTCCCTTTCCATTGACATTGCTTGTTCCTGCCTCGCGGTCGTGGGCACCACGAAAGCGAGTTCTCTTAACCGGATCCATTTTACTCACTACTTTAAATAATTAGCTTGGAGAAAAAGCTAAGGTTCGCAAGCGTCATAACAACCCAATAGATATATTAGCATCATCAATTAATCCCTCCTATAGGAGAGGTCTAGATTTTTCATATAGCAATCATTATGGATGACACATAATCCTATGGGAATCGGCTCGAAAGATAATTACTCGGCTTACATGATTAAGAATAATAGGATTTCACTAATGGAATTACCAGAGAAATGAATTAAGTATGATTAATCTCTTTCCTAGCAAATAGATGGTGCAGATTCACCTTATGCATAGGTGTAAGAAAAGTCAACTCTTAGAGACTTAATGATGGATTAATTTTCCCTTAATTACATCTTAATGCATAAGAGAAATGAATTTAATTTAGCTACAATATTGATGAGTGACAGAAAGAGTGATTCTCATCAATCTACACAATTACCGGCTTACCGATTAATTACTATGCTACCTAGAGAGAAAAAAATCTAATAATCATGCACTTAATCATTAATTAAGAGTGATGAATGGCTGATAATTCAGCTATGGGATGATGATTGCATAATAGAATATGGTTAAGGAGAAATTAGAGAGTAATTATAGAGAATTATGACTAGGAATAAGCATAATAGACGAGGAATTTAGATGGTAATGAAAAGAATTTACAGAAGGCATTAATTAAACCGTGGTTACCGTGATTAAGGGCTGATAATCTTCTCAATTCTCTGATCTAAACGAGATTCTTGGGGCGAGAATTCGACAGCACCTCCCTCCTTGCTTCTTCTTCAAAAGGTGTGTGTACCGGCAGCACCTCCCCCAAGGTGTGTGTGTGTGTACTGGGTGTGTGTGTGAGTAGACCTTTAAATAGGCTCCTACAGGCTGAAAATCGATTTGTGCTGCTATAAGCATTTGAGTGAGCACTCAGTCCTTGCATGGCAAGTCTAGTTGCCTACCCACCAAGTGTCCAGTTAACTGGTTCTCACACTTAGTTGCAAGCTTGGAAACTTCCCAAAGACTCCCACAAGGCAAGAGGGCGCCCCCTAGCTGCTAAAGCTGGTCTGGAGTGGCCTCGAACCTGTTCCCACACAGCCCCGGGTCCCCAGTGCCTCCCCGGACAATTTTATGAAAAATTGGTTTTAGGCTAAAACGGGTCATACGAGTCGGATTTTGACGCCGTAAACTGCTATACGGAGCTCGAACTAAGACGTACTGGACCGAGTACCTGCCATATTTAGCAGCCCTCGGGGTCCAAAAATGCATTTTTTTCAGATTCGGGGTACAGGTGCAGTTTTTTGAGATGGTCAAAACTAGACGGGTCGGGCGACCAAAAACTTTCTATTTTTGGAAATTTTTTACAAAAATTATTTTAATTTATATTTCAAAGCTTTAAAACATTCTAAACATCATGGCACTGACAGAATTTGGAAAACTGCTAAAAATAGCAACTTATTCCATTATGTTCATTTCATGGTACAATGGTGCTCTTTTGATCGGGGTCAGAGACCTTACACAAAGAGTCCACACTCCAAAATGAAGCTCCTCGAGCTCTTGCATAGAGCAAGATGCCTTCAAAATGTAAGCATAGCCTTCAAGAAGAAAGTATAGGTGACGAAATCTGGAGAGATACACTTGCTTTGCGTCTACTGAAAGCGTCCTAGAGCATGACATGCTTCCCCAAGAGCCCTGGACAAGGTATGGCCTCATTAATTCTCTCAACCATGTCAACATCTTGTAGAAGGTCACATTCAGACTGAATTTGGAGAGATGCATTGCTGAAAACAGCCTAGAACTTTCTATCGTGCGTATCCTGCAATCAGTGCATTCCAAGAGATGACATTCTAGATGAAAAGCTCCTCAACCACTTTTTGTGCTTTCTTAAACACACCACATTTGGAAGGCAATACTAAGCACAACATCTTTTTTTCAACAGCCTCTGACGAACAATACAATTGTGAATTTTTGTGCCCATATCAGCTTCTTGCGTACGTGATTGCATCTGGATAAGGCTGTTGAAAGGAAAATAGAGCTTTTTGGCCCTACCCTTGTGGAGAAAATCATGAAATTAGTGCATTCCAAGAGTCCACACTCAGGACATGAATCTCCTCGAGCACTTGTGTAGAGCCACATGCCTTCAAGACGAAAGTATAAGTGACTAAATTTGCAGAGATATATTTTCTTTGCATCCACTGAAAACAACCTAGAGAATTTTGGTCACCTTCGTGTTGTACACATCCCGCAATCAGAGCATTCCAAGAGGCCACATTCTGGACAGAAAGCTACTCAACCACTTTTTGTGCTTTCTAAAGCACACCAACCACATTAAGCAGTGCCAAGCACGACATCCTTTTTCAACAGCCTCTGAGTAACAATACAATGGTGAATCTTTGTACCTATATCAGTCCATCTTGCGCAGAGCAACATGTCTTCAAGATGCATGTGTAGCTAATTGCATCTGGAGCGAGCCCCTCGCTTCGCTTCAACAAGAGCTTTCTAGCCCTGCCCTTGTTGCGTGCATCCCGCAATCAGTGCATTCCAAGAGGCGACATTCTGGCCAAGAAGCTGCTCATGCACTTTTTGTGCTTTCTCATGCAACCCACATTTGGCATACATATCGACCAAGGCAGTGCCAAGCACGACATCCTTTTGCAACAGCTTCTAACAAACAAGATAATGGTGGAACTTTGTGCCCATATCAACATCTTGCGTAGAGCCACATACCTTCAAGATGCATGTGTAACTCATTGAATCTAGGGAGAGCTCCTCGCTTTTCTTCGACGAGAACTTTCTAGCCCTACTCTTGTTGCGCACATCCCGCAATCAGTGCATTTCAAGAGGCGGCATTCCGTCCAAAAAGCTGCTCAAGCACTCTTTGTGCTTTCTCAAGCACACCAGATTTGGCATCAACCAGTGCCAAGCAGGACATCATTTTTCAACAGCATGCTCTTGTTGTGCACATCCTGCAATCAATGCATTCCCAGAGGTAACATTGCGGACAGGAAGCTCCTCAAGCACGTCTTTTTGTGCTTTCTCAAGCGCACCATAGTAGGCAGTGTCAAACATGACATCCTTTTTCAACAGCCTCTAACTAACAATATAATGGTGAGTCTTTGTGCCCATATCAACATCTCTCGTAGAGCCACATGCGTTCAAGATGCATGCATAGTTGATCGCCTCTGGAGAGAGACCCTCACTTCACTTCAACAAAATCTTTCTGACCGTGCTTTTGTTGTGCACATCCCGCAATCAGTGCATTCCAAGAGGCGACATTCCAGCCAGGAAGCTGCTCAAGTTCTATTTGTGCTTTCTTGAGCACTACACATTTGGCTTACATATCGACCAAGGGAGTACCAAGCATGACATCGTTTTTCAACAACCTCTAACTAACAATATAATTGCGAATTTTTGTGCCCATATCAGTATCTTGTGTAGAGTTACATGCCTTCAAGATACATACGTAGGTAATTGCATCTGGAGAGAGGCCCTCGCTTTGCATCCATATCAACCAAGACAATGCAAAGCACGTTGCACAAGGAAAATCTTGGAATCAATATATTCCAAGAGTCCACACTCCAAAAAGAAACCTCCTCGAGCTCTTGCATAGAGCAATATGCCTTCAAGATGTAAGCATAGCCTTCAAGGCAAAAATATAGATGACTAAATTTGGAGAGATACACTTGCTTTGGATCAGCTAAAAGCAGCCTAGAGCATGCCATGCTTCCCCAAGAGCGTCGGACCACGTAGGGCCTCATTAATTCTCTCACCCATGTCAACCGCTTGCATAAGGTCACTGGCCTTCAAGGTGCAAGAGTAAGTAGTAGGTCTCAAAGTGCCAAGCACGCCATCTCTTTTCAAGAGCACATTGCATAGAGCCACATGCCTGCAAGATGTACACGTAGGTGATAGCGTATGGAGAAAGGCCCTCGCTTCGCACCTGCTCGAAATAGCCCAGAGCTTCTTGCCCGGCCCTTGTCGGGCATATCATGCAATTAGTGTGTTTCGAAAGATGACATCCTGCATAGTAGCACCACATTTGGCATACATGTCGACCAAGGCATTGTGAAGCACGGCAATTTTCTGCAACAACCCCTGACTAACAATGTCAAGGTGAACTTTGAAACCCATATCGGCTTCTTGTGTTGAGCCACATGCCTTCAAGATGCATGCGTATGTGATTGCAATTGGAGAGAGGCCCTCGCTTTGCATCCTTTGAAAACAGTCGAGTGCTTTGCGGCCCTATTCTTGTTGCGTGTATCAGTCAATCAACGCACTCCAAGAGATGGCATTTGGGCCCTCACTTGAAGACTCATGAGTCAAGGCCATAATGTCCATTCAAGGATTTCTGTGACTGACGCCTTACGCGAGGCCTTTGTTGCACATGGCGAGGTGGTAGTGGTAGTGGGTTTGGGTCTACCTTTGCCTTGAATTCCTCTGACTCTGCTCATGCCGTGGCGATGGAGGCGACTTCAGCACTGCGCTCTGAGCTGGCAATGAGGGCGAGCAGCACAATGGGGCAAGCCGGTGTGCAATGGGTGGAGTGAGAAAGCGACGAGGTGTGACAGCTTTTCTGGATGGAGAGAGAGAGAGAGAGAGAGAGAGAGAGAGAGAGAGAGAGAGAGAGAGAGAGAGAGAGAGAGAGAGAGAGAGAGAACAGATTGGGAAAGTCACTATTTTTAACAAGGCCACGTGGATGGACGTGGAGCCAGAATTGAGATTTTGTCTTCTACGCTAACGAAGCAATGAAGGCTTTTTTGGGGAGGCTTTGAAGGAGGCTATGGAAGGTGGCCTAGTGAAACGAGAAGTTTTTTTGTCGGATGCCTATCCGGACGCGGTACTCCCTGCCCTGCGCAACAGCCTTAGGTTTTGCTGCTCCCTACCTTGGACTAGATCTAGTACCAACCTGTCTAACTTGTGCGTCTCATCTTTATGTTCGTCTCATGTGCACCTTAAACTCGGGGTCCAATATTTGTGGCTAATTCAGTGTTCGATACATTAGGTGTGCAATATGGTATGGATTTATAGTTACTTAAAGATTCCTGATGTACATCAAGGTAAATAAGTTTATGGATTACTCATAGGGCAAAGGTTAATATGGTAATCCTAACACTATCTGTAGTTTGACACAACAGGGATGGCATAGACACTATTTGTAGTTTGAGACAACAACAAGGAAACAGAATCATCATTTTACACAACTATGAATTGTTAGATTTTACTAAATCTTCATCAGAAGTCATGACTAACTAATCCACCGAAAGGCACTTATGAGTCACAATTTCAACAAAACAAAAAAATGATGACTATTTCTTGGTTCTCAAAAAAAAGTCTCAAATTTTCTATCATCTACATATTTTAGGTAAACCAAGAAATAGTCAATACTATGCATGATGTAGTTGATGGTTATATTGTCTTGTGGGTGACTACCATAAACCAAGAGGGGAGACCTGGGATCTGGTTGTAACTATAAGACCCATGCAGAGACTAGCTAGATCCATCCCTTACCTCCACCTATATAGATAACAATAAGCTCTGTTGAAGCTGAGGAGCCTCTCTCTACACTGCGAGCTATTATCGAGGTGGCAAGCTTTTGTTTGGTGCCTCTCATACGTTGCGGAAGACCAGTTGGTGATCATCAGTCTAGTGGTGGTGTATGTATATTTGTGGGATTGTGTTGGCGACATTGTGTGCGTGAGCATGGCACTTTGGTTCCAAGTAGAGCTACGTGGATTTCTTTATAGGTTGAGGATGCTTTTGTAGGGATTTTATGTGTGTGTGCTCCCATTGCAGCTTGTGCTAGGGCTTGTTTTTAGCAACAACGTGTGCATGTATTGCCTATTATGGACTCATGGATTGTCGGGGGTTGGTGATTTCAACAATGTAGAGATTGTAGAGGATTGACGGGTTGTTATGTTCTTGCCCTACCTTCTATTTTTGGCTTTGAGAGAGATGCTTGGGACAAATTTCTCTTTGCGGTTTTGGGTGAGGATGTATGGCTTGTACCTTCCTTCCCCCAGTTGAGGCACGGTCAGATGTTCCAAAAGATGGCTTTCTGTGGTTGCACACAAATTGCAACATACACATAGTGTCATTCGTGGATCCTTTGCATACTTGTTGTTTGGAAATCTTTTGTGCATTGTGACTTTCATTAATGCTTATTGAGGCATGTCTGGGTATAGCCACATCAGGCTCAATGCAAATGCAAAATGTGCACATGGAAGATTAGTCATGTACATTTTGTTTTTTGTTGTTTTTTTTTGCAAAACTCACAGTTTGTGAGTGGAATGTATTAAAACCAAAAAGTCACATAGCAGGCCATGCTTGCATCAAGCCATGGCATCAACCTTTACCATGAGAGACAAGATGAAATCACAATGACCCAGATCAAAATAGAATACTAGCTAGAACATGGGAGGCCAATCCCAACCAAGGAAGACACCTACACATCTCACAAAAAAAAACATACCATAGAGCTTGCCGAAAGGGCGGGGCTCATCGTCCCCATCAATATAAGACGCCTCTCAAGGTGCCACCATGACGGCAAGTCAAAGCGATCGAATAAAACCGAGCCAAAATCATAACCACCAAACAAAGGCTTCAACCAACTGGTCCAAACCCCAAAGGGCGTAGGAGCAAGACAAAGGTAAAAGGAGGGCGGGAAAGAGACACTACCAAGAGATCCACCCCATCCGACGTCAAGGAAACATGCAAGAAAAGGGGAGACATTCCCCAACATGGAAATTCGCTCACTGTCATAGGGTAGATAAGGGAGAACCAAAACAGACCGATCGCCCATTCTCCTCCTCGGGAGGATAAGGAGGGAGGGGTGACTACTCCCAAGGTCAAAAAAATGAGGGTGTTGGCAAGGGAGGGCTGCAATTACGAAGATGGAGTAGTTACAAAGACAACTGCAGTTTTTAATGAAAGGTTTTTGTAGGTGCAAAACTTTTGCATACACATTTTGATCCTCCAAATTTAGTGAGATTGATACATTTGCATAGGTTTCAGATAGTTGCTTTGTTCCCCAGTTGAGGCACACAAATTGCAGCACACACATAGTGTCATTTATGGATCCTTTGCATACTTGTTGTTTGGAAATCTTTTGTGCATTGTGACTTTCATTGATGCTTATTAAGGCATGTCTGGGTATAACTGATTCATGCAAAATTTGAATCATTTACATACCAAGTATTTTTTTAAAATTTCTATGTTTGTATGGCTAGTTGATCTTGTATGGACTTTATGCTCGATAAATGTTCGCAATGGCAAGTTTCACTTTGTTGCATGGGCTAGATAGTGTAGATACAAAATTGTGGCGTGCACATTTTGGTCATCTGAATTTTGCTAATTTTTTTGCATTTAAAAAAATATAGATAATTGTGTCATTGCCCCCTCTTGAGGCATCATTGCAAGCTTATAAAAATTCTCAATTTTGGAAAAAATGGAGCATTCTATGTTTCCAAAGGATCTTTTTGTGCATGCTACTCTACAGATTGCAGCTTATCCATAGTGATATTGATGCTCTTATTGTTAGGGTAAAGGTGGCATGTGCCTTGCTTGAGTCAGACGCCCAATTTTTTATCACCCATTGACTTTACTGACCATTGATCTTATTCTTTTACATAATAGAATAAGGGGTCTCACACATTTAATAGTGGGTACTCCACCCACATACAGTCAATCCCTTTACACTCAACACATGCACAATCACCCCACAAAGCTTCCACTTTGGTGTGCTCTTCAACTGGTATCAGAGCATAGGGGGAGTGGCAACAGAAACCTTGACATTATGTCATGGAGAGTAGAAAAAAGCAAGAATAAAACCTTTTGCAGCTTGTTTTTTCCATTTTTGGGCTTTGAAACATAGCTTTTGTATATCTCTGTCACATAGATTTTGATTGGTATGATCCAGGAGTCTAAGTTGGGATTTGGGCATGTTTTGGAGTAGATGGTGATGTTTATTTTTGAAATTCTATTAGAAATTACAAAAGGTGTAGCATTAGGTTTATTATGCACTTTCGAACCCCGAAACCTCGTTTTTGGCATATCTCTTATACTCAGACTTGGATCTATATGATGTAAGAGTCTATCCTAGGGTTCCTCAACATTTTGGATGTTTTGGAGCTTTCCAAAAGGACAAGTCCCATTGTCCTTATCATCAAAAGATGCCTCTCAAGGTGCCACAAAAACGGCGCCTCTGCCACGACAATCTGCATGCCCATAGGGAGCCTCCAAATAAAGCCAAAAGGATGACAGACAATCAAAACAAAATTGTAACCACCAATCAAATCTTCAACCGCCTGGGTCCAAACCCCAAAGGGGTAGGAGGTGGACAAAGAGCAAAGGAGGGCATGAAAGAGACACTACCAAAAGGTCCATTCCATCCGACGCCAGAGCAACTGGCTAGAAAAGAGGATCCATGCCCCGACCTAGAAATCCGCTCACTCTCACAAGGCCATCCTTTGCCTGTCACATTCCAGAGAAGCCCGCAAGGGGAGCACCAAAATAGAATGATCACCCATTATCCTCCTTGGGAGGAGGTGGGAAGGGCGATTGCTCCCAAGGTCCAAAAAATGAGGGTGTCGCCAAGGGAGAGCCGCAATTACAAAAATGGAGCAGTTATAAAGGTGATTGCAGTCTTTAATGAAAGGTTGTTGTAGACATAGAACTTTTGCAAGCACATTTTGATCTTCTAAATTTTGCGAGCTTGATACATCTGCACAGGTTTTAGGTAGCTGCTTTGTTCCCCCAATTGAGGCACCATCAAATGTTCCAAAAGATGGTTTTGTGTGGTTGCACACAAATTGCAGCATATGAATTTTGTGTGGTTGCACACAATTTGGAAATCTTTTGTGCATTATGAATCTCATTGATGCTTATTATGGCATGTTTGGGTAAAGCCATTTCAGGCAGAGTTTGAATCATTTATGTGCTTTGAGTTTTTTTTTAAATGTCTACGCTTGTACAACAAGTTGCTCTTGTAGGGAGTTTATGGTTAATAAATGTACTATTTACGATCTCACTTTGCATTACATGATTGTGGAAATTTTCATGTTTTTTTCATGGGCTATGTAGGCTCAATGCATATGAAAATTGTGTCAAAAATTGAGCATGCACACTTTATATTTAAAGTCTAGAGTAGACGAAAAATTGCTGCATGCACATTTTTGTCACCATGAACTTTTGCCAATTTGTTGCATCTGCAAAATTGAAAATGGCCTATGAACTTCGTGAATGGCGGAATTAAGAGAATTAGAGTGAGCATTTTCATGAGACTACTTTGAGAACACAAAGGGTGAACTTAATTGGCGGTAGCAACATAACCATTATACTTAATTAACTTGGCATGAACAATACTTTTTTAAGAGAGAGAGTTAGAGAACTTGACAATAGTTGAGGATCGAATTTATGTGGAGCCGGTCCCCCCTCCAATAGGCTTTTGTATTGTAGATTTTCACATCAAGAGAGACTTGGCACAATACAATCTTTGTTTTCCTTGTGACCTAGGTGATGCAATGAAGATGGAAAGCTTCATGCATCACGAGAATAACATAAACTTATAAAAGCATTAACCATCCGCAGCCTCAGTCCCAAGGCCTCAAGACACCTTCGAGGGGATAATTCTAGGCGAGCAATTTTTGGTGAGCGCTTTTTAGGAATCAGGCGAGGAGATTCATTGAAAAATTCTCTCTTCCTCTCTATCTCTCTCAAGCAATTTTGCTAGTCTCCACTCCTTTTTTTTCTTCTCTCTCTCTCTCTCTCTCACACACACACACACACACACACACACACACACACAGAGAGAGAGAGAGAGAGAGAGAGAGAGAGAGAGAGAGAGAGAGAGAGGCAATGAGGTAATAGGGAGATTGAGATACAGACAAAGATATGCCACCTTTCAAATTGTTTCAAAAACAACAGAAACTAGGGTACTTGAAAGAAGAACATCCATTAATCATAGAAGGGTTACATTTTATTGCACTTGTATTACATAGGCAAGAAGCGTTCATCTTCTGGAAGGCCTGAGAGTCGCATTAGTGTTGCACTCAAGCGGAAAAAGAAGATTCACCATATTCCCTAGCTGTTGCATCATTCGCTCCTCATCGTCCTTTGTGATGAGCCCAATCTTCTTCCAACAAGAGAAAGTGAATTGTCCCTTCTCTTTCAAGCTGAGCAAGGACCGCATATTGAGGTCTGTGTGGCAATGATAGAGGCGATACACCTTGATTGTTGCCTTCATAGCCTCTTTAAACCATTCAGCTCCATACAATGTCTCTCCGTTGGGAATGGCAAATCTCAAGCATGTTAATTAGTTGCTGCGAGACGGTTAGCTAGAGGCACAAGAAGAATCTAGTACCTCAGAGCAACCAAGCAATGATATTCCCTCAGCCTCTTTCGCTGAGATGGAAACACAACCGGCAGAAGGGCTAGGAGGAGAGGAAGATTTCCAGGTACCACTAATAGATGCTGAGTAAGTGCCAATGGTCCATCTACCTGAAGCTGAAGAAGATGCACTCAAGGAGCAGGTTGCTTAAGAGACAGATGAACAATGGAAAGCAGCAATGGATTGGGACTTGAGAGTTCTCCATTCAATCAACGTCACTCAGCTCACTCCCAACCAAATCAATGCACAATGGCATCAACAATCACTGCCATATCCTTTGATCAAGGTAGAGCTTTTACAAGTCAAAGAATGATTATACAAAGATATGCAGGAAGAAGGCATAGAGGAAGTCCACCCCAAGTGGAGAAAGAGCTGGCTAAACAAAACCCACGATACTTGATTCTGTTCACAAGAGCACCAGCAGCACTTCAAAAAGACCTAACCTTTTGTCCTGTACCAAGGGTAAGGACATGGCAAGCACATGAAGCAATCACAAAGAAGCGGCCTATATGGTTGAATTATCCAACATTGCCAACACCAGAGTAGGTAACACCAATAGAGGAATACATGGTGAAAACCCTAACAAGCGCCATGACATTCTTCAAAAGTCTCCCTGATCTCTCATGTACTATTCTCTACAAAATTTTCCGAATGCTGCTCACATGCATTGAAGCTTTTCACGAGACAGAGCCAGCAGGAGCATCGTGATGTCATTCCTCGAGAGCAATAAGTGTCTTTGCTATGACCTCAGTGGCCAGCCTTCCGAAGAAGTCCTTTATGGCTTCTACGCCCGATGCATGTTCTTGCCATCTAGCAATATGTTGGCGTTTGAGGAAGTGTTTTATACAGGGTTCTTCACTTGGCAAATGAAGCCAACGATCAACAACCTCACCTCTAGATTTGTTGGCTACTCAGCCATTGAGCTCAAAAATAGGGTTGCCATGCAGTTCTTGCGGGCTCTAGACAAAGAAAGAAAGATCAGATATGAGAAATCTTTACATGCAATTGAAGACCGCCTCTCCAACCGTCAACCCGAAGATTACTTCAGCCCATAAAGCTATGTCAAGGGACGACACGGGCGAGGAGGGGGGGAATGTTAGCAACAAGCTAACTCGGATCACATTTTTCGGAGCTTTCATTGTAAAAATATTTATTATTTTGATGAATCGGGAATATTGTAACTCCTATTTTTCGGATAAAGTTTTTAATTGATGAGTCATGGCTACAAGCTTCCAGATTGTATCAACCTATCTTTAGTTAGAGCTCCCAGATTATTAGTTTTGACCACCAAAAACCTTGGCTAAGGTATAAAAGCCAATTTTTGTAAGTTTGTCATAAATTCTTAGATAATGAAATACAGCGTGAGCTAATGGTGCTCACTTCTCTCCTTCTCGCACGTCCTACTCCCTCCCCGATTGTCACATTGCAGTCGCGTCTATTGCGTTGCAACCGCAGGTAAGAGCTCTACGCAGACGTAAGCATTTCATGGTATTTTGTAGCTTTTGGCGTCACCGACTCGCGGCTTTATTTCATCATAAGTAGGAATTTACACTTCAAAATCAAAAACTAAGTATAGGCAGGGTATTGGGGCATTATTGCTAAGCATTTAGATGCATTCTGGGTCGAAAACGACTAGGTCAAAAACTCACTGATATTAATAATCGCGATTTTTGCACTTGACCTAAAGTGAAATTTGAGACCATAAACATGTGTGCTTAGGTCTTATAAACATGTCCTAGAAGTTTTGTTACGTTTGGATGTCGTTTGATGCTGTAACGGATGTGATTTGTTTGCCGATGAGTGATTGGCTTTTGGTGATTTCTATCACTTGAGTGAAGCTTAAGTTAGATGCGAGTTGTTTGTTGTTTTCCAAGAGATTGACAACCTCTCGTAGCCTCTATGCACTAGTCGAGTAAACTTTGTCCCGGGGATTGACAATTTATTTGTGGTTCTCGCTATGTCTGCAATGAGATAGGAGTGAGGTTAAACACCCGTCCCACAAAGGGGAAAGCCTTTTTGAAAGAAGAGAAAACTATAGTGCATGACATGATAGTAAAGTTGAAAAGATGAGAGTGAAAGTGTTTAATTATGTTTAGAAGAGTTAAGAGCATTTTATATTAATCTTAATAACTATTAGTAATATTTAATAAAATTTGAAATCCAAATTAAAATTAAAATGTTAAAAACTCTCTCTCTCTCTCTCTCTCTCTCTCTCTCTCTCTCTCTCTCTCTTCCTTGCATCACCACCCATCCCCTCTAAACATGGAAAGCCGCCCCCTCCCGCCCGCCCCCCCTCTCTCTTTCTCTCTCGCACCGCCCCCCCCCCCCCCCCCCCCCTCTTCTTACCCCCTCCCTTTCCCCTGTGGGAAGCACCCCCTCCTCTCTCTCTCTTATGTCCCTCTCTCTCTCTCTCTCTCTCTCTCTCTCTCTCTCTCTCTCTCTCTCTGCTATCCCTTTTTAGTCATGTGCTCTTGTCAAAGGAGCTTATGAGGGAACACACTCTTAACTACGGAGCACCCTCCTAAAAGGGTAAGGGAGCTAAAAGGCTATCCTAGCCTACTCATAATAACCACCCACTTGACTTGAGGGTACCGCTCCCCTTGGAAGGAATCTATCGATTTTTTTGAAAGAAAACCCTCCACTACACCATTGCGCTCTCTCTCTCTCTCTCTCTCTCTCTCTCTCTCTCCCCCCCCCCCCCCCCCCCCCCCCCACACAAATCACCTCACCTCCCAACCCCTTTAATAATTCAAAAAGGAGACTTGTGACCACTCATTCCTATACAAGGGAAAAGGTTTCTTGACAAAAACACACATGCACAAAAGTGACTCAAGTTGCTAGAAGATAACCACATACTACTCACCTCCTTGAAAAGGTGGTTTTGGCTTGTAGAGCAAGGGTAAGTTTCTTTGACGGTTTGTTGACTCTCAAAGAGCACTTTTGAGGTGCTTCAAATGTAGCATTAATGTTGTCATTAGGCTCTTTAGAAGAGGATGCTAGAGGTAAGCATCTCTTTGAAATAAGTTTTTTGGGTCGACTTGTTCTTATTCTTTGTGGTGATTGCGAGTTATTTTTTCTCTTCACCATGCTCTCTACACATTGGCAAAAATCAAGGAAGAAGGTAAGTATGAAAGAATTTACCGAGATGGTTCTAAAAATGAATAGAGCACAATCTGAACTAATGTAAATAAAACACTAACTAGAGATAAATCTTATTGATGGAGTTGAGATACGCCAAAGTAAAACACAAAAATTGTCCCTTGGGACCACAACCATAGTAGTAAAGATGGCCAATGGGTCTATCGTTAAACCTATTAGGATGCTAGAAGATCTCAAGATCAAGGTCTTTGGACATAAAATAAGAAATACCTTTACTGTTATGGATTTCTCCAAGCACACTATGGCATTTGAGATGATCTTAAGACGTCCTTTCAAGAGGGAAGCAAAAATGGTGCATGATTGGTCTAAAGACCATGTCTACTTGCAGTTCCAAGATTTTGTCATTCGAGTGGATCTTGTAAGTGTTCGAGCACATCCTCTAGGAAACAGGTTTATAATTGATCATACATCTGACACCACAATTCACTCGGCCCAATTGCAGCATTGTTGCACATGTAAAGTGGACACTGATGTTGGGGAAGATTCTTCTTATATGGATGTACTACCTGGGATGACCGAGTCGGACAATGTGGATTGGTTCCACTTAGCAGTAACCATAGACACTTGTGAAAACAGGGAAATGACTTGAGTAACACCTGAGGGGGATGAAATGCCATCACTCCTACCCTTGAATATGCTAGAAGCAATGCATATAGCTTTTGATGACCTACAGGATGAAGGTTTGACTGGCATTGGAACCAGTAGAATCTCACAAGACTATAGCCCACACGATGGGGGGTCAAAATCATCAATTGAAATTGACTCTAAGGACGAAGAATCTGAGTTAAATCTTAGTGCAAATGTGGGGACAAACCATTCAGGGCCTAGTGGTACCCTAGATGACAATCTATCTAAGGGAGCAGAAGACACAAGTAGCAATTCATCTAGTGACTCTTCACTATAGATCGGTCGTAAAAAATTAGACAAGAAGAGTAAGAGATATAAGAGGCAACAATATCGAGCAAATGTGCATGCTAGAATAAATGAAAAGAAATCTACTGTAGAATGGATTAATTATATAGGGGCATGTGATGCTCATCGAAAGTTGGTAGATAATTGGGATGAATACCTTCAAAGCGTTATGTGGTGTAGTCCACAACCCATTGACATCGCACAACTAGAGGCGACAGACCGAGGGATTCACCAAGGAAAACTTATCGCACCACGTAAGTGCAGGGGAGGGGGGTTTTTTTACAAGTTATATAAGCGTATAAGTTAGGGGTAGGCCCCCAATAATTTATCTCCCAAGCTTAAAAATAAGGGAGGGGGTATCATATTTATTGGGGGGGGAGGGGGGGGGAACCTGATCCATGTTGATTACTTGTAACGATTGGTCACCAATGTGCACTAGAACTCGGATGAATTTTGCGGACTTTTTTTATCAGGTCACACATCAAATTTTGCATCAAGCTGATCATAGATAAGGGTTAATTTACACTAGCTTTGGTTAGGTAAGAATTGGACGAGTAGCCATAATGCAGGCGGATCGAGCACATAGTTTGAAAGTCAATCTAAGACACATTGAGGGTACATCTAGTTATCAACATACGTGGTTCGTTAGTATGTTGGTGCAACCAAATACTGTCTACCCATGGAGAACTCAGGTGCACGTATATGAAACTAAGCAGGATGATGGTGGAAGGCTTAAGCATGTGCTAGAAGCACTGCAACAGGTGCAATTGAGATGTGTATGCCAAATGAGGCATTTAATGGGTCAAATATGGTTCAAAAGCTTTGCCAATCGCGATGCCTAAAGGTGCCAATAGTTGATAGTTCTCGTCTTCAAAGGCGCCATGATGTACGTAGAATGCTTTCTTTGGTCAACCAGTTCGGGGTTTTTGTGTGCTTGGGTTCAAGAACATTGTAGCTCAGCGATCGAGAGTTAGTGAAGAGGAGTCTACTATGTGACCATCTCATCGACTAATTATCCAAGAGATCGAGGCTAGAGTTTGGAGCAAGCAGTAACGTGTGAAATCAAGTAAAACGGAAATTTTTAAAGCGGAGCTCATGCTAGCATTGCAAGGCATGAAAAAGTAGGCCACATAGGGATTTTTTTACTAAAGTAAATCTTGGAGTTAGCATTAAAAAACATAAAGCACTTGCATCACAAGAACTTCATGACACGTTAGGTATATCCTATAATCAACACATTGCAAGCGACGACATTAAGAAGAGGATGCCCAATAAGAACTTTTCGTGCTTTTGTGAGGGATCACATTTTACACACATATCAACCAAAGCATTACTTTTTGTAGAGTCCCACTTTTCACGTGTGCTCCTTTTATAAAATCCTAGCGCTAGATTGGAATAAGCCTAGATTTAGTGTAATCCCACCTATAAATTTTGAGATTTACCTCCAAAAAAAAATTAAACTTGAAGGTGAGGAAACCTATAAAATTTAGCTTGAAAATCTTCACTAATATTTCTCATACAGAGGTTTCTCCAGTGTTTGGAAAGAAGATTTTTTGAGCAATGGCTAGAAATAGTATGGTCTTCACGCGGCAAAAAATCATGCGCGTAGGGAGATTGATAAATTTTGAGCCTCTGCCTAAAGGCTTACAAATGTGGGCGCCCACATTACATCGTGTCTAAAATCAACCCTAGCTATTCGTCTCCTCCGTCACACGGCCCTCTTCTACAATCGACCTGTAACTTCTGCGTTAGTGTAGCCAGATCTTCCCCTCGTCGCCTCTGTTTTGCCTTGCATTGTAGGAAATAACCTAGCTCTCCTTCGGAGCTGTCACAATCATTCTTCTTCCAGACCACCTATGTGTTGGTGAAGGAAGGGTGCTCAGGGATCTGCTAGCCCTTGTCACTACCCCTTTGCCCGTCCCACTGTCGCATTGAATGGAGCCGCACCTGGATGTTTGTGCATTGAGGATAGCAACCTCGACCGAGGCTCCCATGGAGGTGATGCCCGTACATCTGGCTGGCCCGTCCATCTGTGTGTCCCTTCTACTTGGAGTGGATGCGAGATTTGTTGTTGGGGTTTGTCAGATGCATTGGAGAGGCTGATGGTGTGATTGGAAACTCCTTCGACGCTCTTTGGCAGTGAGGACAAAAGTATATCCAAGCTTGGAGATTCTCAAGTCTCTATAACAAAGCACAATACCTACCAGTAAGTATTTGAATTTGCTATGTGTATTTTTTTTTTCTTGCTTTCTTTGAATAAACAAGCAAGCTAATTAATTGATTTTTTATTTTCATCTGAAGGCAGAACTCTCCATGGGATCATCTCTCAATGGTAAGCACTTAGGCTTTGGGAGTTTCAAAGTGAATTCTTAACATGGGGGAGGCACGTGATGGCCATGCTTGATGTGATCTATACATAAGGAAATTTATTATTTTGTAACGACTAACCTCATGGGATAAGTGTTGTTTTGTTGTTATGCATGGACCTAGCTAGATAGAATTGTACCCTCTTCGGTGCAATCAACGATGCTCTACTATTTTCAAGCCTTACATTGTATTCCTTGACAAGTATTAGCATTTAAGAGCTTGATCAATTTGTATGTCTTGTTTGAAAGAAGATTGAGTTTATAAATGGGGGACTATTGTAATGGTTGTTATTTGAAGCATCAGAATTGACTTCATGGTTTACCTTTATGAAATCAAGTTTGTTGCAAGGTCTTGTCTATCTTTTTTTCAGCAGGAGGCAATTTGTAAATTGTAGGTTAAGGTCCCCATATGGTAGTGTGTACATTCCAAGATTTAAGTGGTTTAGTGGAGATCTCTGCAAGGGAATGTCTTTGAAGGTTTTTTTTTTGGGAGACAAAGTAACCATGTGGTGTTAGTTCGATTGGGGTTGAATATTATGTTGTGAGTTGAGTTTTGTAATGTAATACATCATTCGTAGATTTGGGAAAGGTTGTCTAGGTTTCTCATCTGGATGTGTGTTGGTTGGATCAATAGAGATAATGACAAGGGAAGAGGGGCTTGTTTGACAGTTAGTACCTTGGTGTATTTTGCAAGAATCAAGTGAGGTAGAAAAAGGAGGGTATGAAATTGTTGCGTGGCAGTATGGTATACTTAATTTTCTACATGGGAATCTGCATCTCATTTCAATTAGAATGTTAAAGAAATTACTACTTTTTTTTTTATTTTTCCAAGCACCCTTATCAAAAGTGGAGATATGGGTATGATCGTTCACAATGTAGATTTAAGATGGAGTTGTAGGAAAGGTCTCAGTCCATTTTTGCAAGATGATAATCCACCATCCCAACAAGATGGACTTAGGTAAATAGTATATATTATTTTGAATAGCTCATGATGCATATGTATCCCTGCAAGATGGAGTTAGGTAAATAGTATCTATTGTTTTAGTAGCTCATGACGACTTTAACCTTGTGAGAAGGAAATATATTTTTCTATACAGGTGATTTTTTTCCACATGGGACAAATGGAGTGGTAATATAGAGATGCTCTAATCAAGAAATTAGCAACGTATGAGTTTTTTTAGCCTTGTTAAATGCAAATGTATTTTTCTATATAGGTAACTTTTTTTTTCCACATGGGACAAATGGATGCTTAATTTTCTACATGGGAGTTTGTTTTTCCCGGATGGAGTAAGTTAAGGCCCAATTTTTTCCCATATGGAAGTATAGAAGGCTCAATTTTCTCTTATGTAGATTTTTTTCTTAAATGGAATAAAGAGATTTTCTAGTGTCTTTTCTATATGATGGGGATAGTTCTTTTAAATGGAAAAAATGTGGAAATAAAAGCTACACGTAGGGACTTCAACAGGGGATATTTCAGAAAGCCACTAGTTGCGGGGGAGAAGGGTCCATCTGGAGGGCGATCAAGCGACATGTTGCAAGGGGAGGCCGCCAAGGACCGATAGGGTAGGGGTTGTTGGACAACCTCGTCCAGGAGGGTGATTCCAAGGGAAGCGAATAGCGGAGCCCGACGGGGAGCAAAAAGGGGGTGTGTCTTGTTGGTGGACTTCATAGAGGAGCAAGGGGAGGTCGTAAACCATAGAGATGCAAGAAGAATGGCTTGAGGAGGTCAAGAGTTGCAAAGAGTAGTGGGATACATAGTCTATGGACTGGGGATCACCAGAGAGATAAAAAGCCACGCTAGCAGGGCCAACTGGAAGTGTCGAGAAGGTGGATGGTTGCAAAGAGCAAGGCCGTAAGGGCATTTGATATCGGATTGTTGAAGCTCCCATAATGCGAAATGAAGGATTGTCTGTTGTGACTTCCAACGACAAGATGAGTTTGCCAGAGCCAAGGGACAAGAGTCCCATTGCAAAGTCTATTAATTAAAGCCAATTACATTGAAATTATGATCTTTATGTTTTTTGAGTGTATATTCTACATATCTCTCTCGCTCTCATGTCCATAAGTATTATGTATTTAATTGGTTCTTGAGCAAACGAGGCGTGTGCTAAGGATACATCGGGTATATGCGCTCTTTAGAGGTGTGAGTGCTATCTATATGGTTGTGATATGTGCCGTGAAGCCAATGATCTTGTGGTGTTTGAGGGTATTGTGACTACTTATATATGAGTGTATGGTTCTATCAAGGGTTAGAGGTCGAGATAATTGATTGCATGCTTTGCGGATGGGTGTATACATGTAGGGTTGGTTGGGTTTGGGTTCGGACAACAATTGTTAGCAGATTGGGTCTTTGTGTGCATGTTAAATAGGAGATAGGGGTGTTGTGATATCAATGGGTTATAGAGAGACTATCATATTATGTGTTGGTTGTTTTCTCATTTCCCTCTTTCCAACGTTAATAGTCACTATGCTATACACTCTTTGACTAGTTTTACTTAGTTAGATTACATGAGATCTAAATTTTATATGTAAGATAGGGGTATGATTGTTTTCTTCATTGATTGTCGTATAAGCGTAGAAAGGGGGATAATATTCCTTAATATGATTTGTATATAGAGGTTTTATCAAAGTTGTCCGTTTGTAATTGGCATCCCGTTTGTATATAGAGTGAATCCCCCAGGGCGACAGAGAAGCCAAAGTTGAGCTGTACCGTAAGGAGACGACAAAATCGAGAGTTAGCTCAATAACAAAAGGAATTGGAAGTGAAATCACAGTCCACAGAACAACAGGACCCCACAGAACAATAGGACCCCATAGACTTACACCCTGCACCTTACACCACATAGGAACATAATGTTGTGTATACAAAGGCTCAAAGAAAACCTATCGATGGAAGCAATGGAGTTTATGACAGTCCAACGATAGTTAAGGAAATAGAGTTAGCAGACCCAAGAGAAAAGTCCAAACTTGTTTTCATTGCCCAAGATCTGACAGAGACTGAGAAGTGTCTACTTAAAGAACTTCTCAAGGAATTCAGAGATATATTTTCTTGAATATATCATGATATGAAAAGTGTTCCACCTTCTGTGGTGCAACACACAATCCCCATGAATAGCATGGCTAAACCAGTTCATCAACAACCCTACCCAATGAATCCTAAATATGCAAAGATCGTTCAAGAAGAGAGCTTGTGAAATGCGGATTTATATACCCTATTGAGCACTCAGAATGGATTTCTACAATAGTGATTGTGCCAAAAGGAATGGGAAACTCAGAGTGTTCGTGGATCTCAAGAAGGTCAATGCCGCCACTAGGAGGAACCATTACCCCTTGCCATATTCAGAACATGTGCTTGAAAGAGTTGCAGGGAAGGAAGCTTATAGATTTTTAGATTGGTACTCTGGCTACAATCAAATCATAATTGCACTAGAGGACCAAACTAAAACAGCCTTTATAATCGAATTTGGAGTGTTCGCATTTCGTGTTATGGCTTTTGTCTTAACCAATGCCCCTGCTACCTTTCAAAGATTAATAAACACTGCTTTTGGAGAATATTTGAGGGAGTTTTGCAAAGCTTTCTTAGATGACCTTTGTGTTTATTCCTCTAGGTTAAACATGGAGTCATTTTAGGGCAGATAGTATCCAAAAATGGGATTTCCACATATTAGAGCAAAAATAAAGCCATTGATGAATTGCCACCACCTACAAACTATAAAGGAGTTCAAAGGTTCATGGGCCATGTTGGTTATTACTGGAGGTTTATTTTAAACTTTTCCAAGATAGCTCGCCCATTGTACAAACTTCTTATTGAGTTTCATTGGACCGCGCAGTGTGACCATGCTTATGAGTCATTGAAAAAGACCTTGACTAGCGCTCCTATTATATGAGTTCCCAATTGGAATCTAATTTTCCATGTGCATATTGATGCATCGAACTTTGTTATTGGGTGTGTTCTAGCTCAACCAGGAGAACATAAACTGGACTACCCCATTAGCTGTGCAATTCAGCAATTGAATGATGCCGAGAGAAACTACACCACTACAGAGCGAGAAGGTTTAGCTATGATTTATGAAATAAAGAAATTCCGCTACTACTTCTTGCCAACAAGTTTATTTTCTATGTGGATCATCAAACCTTGTTGTATCTAGTAAATAAACCTTGTTCCACGGGAAGAATTACATGATGGTTGCTAATTCTTCTTCATTTTACCGTTGTGGTGAGACTTGGTAAAAGACATGTCATGGTGGATCATTTGTCTCACATACCCAATAGTGAAGCACCTACTGGAGTTGATGATGAATTGCTTGATACTTCTCTATTCCTAGTCGAGACCATACCTGAATGGAGTGAGAAGATTGTGAACTTTTTAGTTAACGGTTTTCCACCCAAAGAGCTTCGTAAGGACATAGCTCAAAAACTGTTAAAAGTGTGTGAACCTTATTCTCTCATCATCATAGGAACTCTTTACAAGATAGGAAAGGATGATATTCTTAGATGTTGTGCCTGTGAGGATGAGTATTTATACATACTCCAAGAAGCCCACATGGGTATAGCCGGAGGACATTTCTCAGTGAAACTAACAGCTAGAAATTTGTTGCAATCAGGCTATTGGTGGCCTACCTTATTCAAGGATGCATCACTTTTTGCAAAAGGGTGATGAATGCCAACATTACAAGATCACACAACAAAAGGATAAGATGCCCTTACATCATGTTAAAGTGACTCAACCATTTGAAAAATAGGGTTTAGACTTTGTAGGTCCAATTAGTCCTGCAGCTCATAGCACTCAATCTCGATATATTATCGTTTCCTCTGACTATGTAACAAAGTGGGCGGAAGCCAAGGCGACACGTAAGGCTGATGCAAGGTCAACTACCAAGTTTCTCTTTGAGAACATTATTACAAGATTTGGTTGTCCCTTTGAGATTGTGAGTGACAATGGTACTCATTTTATAAATGGAGTGATGAAGAACTCACTACCAACTTCATGATAGCTCACCATAATTCCACGCCTTATTATCCACAAGCAAATGTCCAAGCTGAGTGTACCAACAAAACTCTTATCTCCATTTTGACAAAGACAGTTGAGGCTCATTGTACAGATTGGGATTTAAATCTTACATCATCTCTATGGGCTTATCATACTTCTTACAAAGTGTATATTAATTGTGCACCATTCCAAATGGTATATGGCCAAGAAGCAGTTATGCCATGGGAGTTTGTAATTCCTAGTCTGCACGTAGATTCACAAGAAGGTTGGGATGGTAACACTTTAGTTGAGCGCTTATACATCCTTGAGAGGTTAGATGAAGAAGGACAATTGGCTGTGCAAAACGCACTTGTGGAGAAAGATAGGAGGAAGAAATGGTTTGACCGTCGTCTAAAGAACAAAGATATTAATGTTGGTGATAAAGTCCTTATGTATAGAGTGCGTAACAAAAAGAAAAAGTTGAAATATGCAGGAAAAGGACCATATAGAGTATGTGAAATTACTCCACAAGAAACCATTCATGTGGAGACTCTGGATGGAGTTGAAACCATCGGATTCCTCAATGGTAGCAAATTTAAAAGATATTATGATCCTTTAAGCCAAGAGAAGCTACATGCCATCCATCAAAAAGAGGCAGCCAAGGCACAAACAGAATTGAAGAAGATACAAGCTCAAGCTGAGGCTAAAGAGAGACAATAACGCATAAGACAACTAGAGGCCAACCTTGGAGTTACACATGCATTCCACGTTGAAACAGAGGATGATTGGTTGAACTCTGACACACCTCTACGATATCCTATTGAGATAAATAGCACATATGGAAAAGTGCTATATAATGCCTTATTGGATGGGGATGCTAAGTATAATCTGCTATCATATGGGGTGTGGTGTTAGTTAGGGAATCCACCTCTATCTGAGAGTAGTATCCAAATCAAGGGTGTCAACAAGAAAAAATATGTGGTTTTTGGAATCTGACACATTTATGTCAGTTATGAAATGGGGTTGTAGCTCAAGACTTTTTGGTCATGCTTGCTGGAACTATGGAGGATAATATAAACCTAGGATGCATGTGGATGATAGCCACCAAATACACTATTGATTGGGAGACTGGGGGTGTCACAATGCAGAAACCAACTCTTAGCCATGCCACTCAAGCCATAGTCCCTGAGGTATTGCCTCTTAAGAAAATAAAACCCAAAACATTGCATGTCCAAGAGGTTGAACCATATGTCTCCATAGCCCAACTCTCTAGAGCTTCAACTGTGTAGTTGAAATAAAGCTTAAGACACACAAGACCCATTCTAATATAACAAAGAAAACATACAAGTGGGTCCCTAAAGCTTCTTTAGCGACCATAGCTAGTGCTAAAAGATAGGAGCCTGGTAAGAGACGTCCTTCTCGCCTCAAGAAATGTAAAGAAACGTTGCGTTGGATTCCTAAAAAACTATTGGAAACCCAAGGCTACTATGAAGAAAATGATCAAATTTGGGTGCCAAAATGTAAATTGTGCTCTTACTTGTCACCTGGCCCATGTGAGCCCAATCCTGTAGCTCCAAAACAAATTGAAGATCATGGAAAGAAAAAAATCATTAAATGCTACACACCCGCTCCAGAGCTAGTTTGGGTACCAAAGAAAGAACGATTTGTTCCACCTAGCTCAGGAACAGGGAAGTCAAATGAAGCTTCTTGCTCTTCATGTTGTTCCTATATGGAAATAGAAGCTTCTACACAACCTCTACCTACCATTGTACATATCCATACAAACAAGAAAGAATTTGCACCTCCCGTTGTAAGTTCACCACCTACAACAACGTTGCAAATAAAATCATGAATGAGTACCTCACCACCCTTGCAACTAGATGAAATGCCTAGGGCGGTCAAAAACTATTGGTCAAAGTCTTCACCCATAACAACTTGAAACAATTGGTTTCAAAAGGCGACAATATCATTTCAAAAGGTATGATCTACCCAAGGACAGGGGAAGTGTTTGGTGACATCCATCATTCACTTGCTTCCCTCTCAACCTTTCTCCCTGACCTCTCAATCTCCCAATCTTAGAGAATGTATATATAAAGCGTTATACTCACAAAAAAAAAAAAAAGTAAAAGAGCAAGAGCCACCAAACAAAAACCTACAAGTTCTAGTACATGACCCAAAATCATAAAAACACATTATACAGGAGGACACAACTTTTTGACACGACTCTTATAATATTTTCACTCTAACCATCATCTATCTATGTGTACAAATATGGCTAATATGCTAGAGTCATCCACTCCTGCCTTGGATGAGAGGTACCCTCTTTACTTTTCACAAGTGTTTCACATGGTCTTTTTGGTGCTTTCTTGTGAATGGGATTTGGTAGGTACGCTAGCATGTGAGAGGAATTTCGAGGAGTTAGAATGGCTCTGATACGTCTCTTGACAACGACTGATCCATACTTAGTAGAGAGCATCTCTCCCATTGCACAAGCCTACCCTTTTGACCAAGATGATTATAGACATCTAGTGACCTTCTTAGTAAAAATTGGTGCCTCTAATGATGAAGACGATTTACATGATTACACGGATGGCACATAAGGTCTCATAGATGATGACTTTGTTTTTCTTGACGACGAGGATAGGGGTTTAGCCGTAGGGTTCTCCCACAATCTCTACAATATCCTATTCCCTTGACTCTCTATGGGGAGTGCAAATAATTAGGTTAGGGTTCCTTATGTTGTTTAATTGTGCCTCTTCCCAATGATGTGCCTCTTAGAGATATTCTTTGTGTTTCCTAGTGTGTACAGGAACGTATTGTTGTTGTTAGGATTTGAACCTTCATGGAATCTTTCTCTTGTTCACTCTTCAAATAAGGGTTGGTACCTCTTCCCAATGATGTGCCTCTTAGAGATATTCTTTGTGTTTCCTAGTGTGTACAGGAACGTATTGTTGTTGTTAGGATTTGAACCTTCATGGAATCTTTCTCTTGTTCACTCTTCAAATCAAGCGCAATCATCAACACAAACAGAATTTTCTTATCATTTAGCATTGCCCCTTATATTTTTTGCATCCATGTTTGTCTACTTTAATTGTGATTGGTAGCATAATATCCAGCTCATTTGCTTAGTATCAAACATTAAATTAAATTTAACTTTTTTGTCATAGTCACTTGTTTAGGTTTAAAAATCAAGCAGTCCTTCTCTTAATACCATGGGGAATGCCTTCTTAATAATCAATGGTCAATTTAGGTTCTTAATCCAATTTAGGTAGCATTGTCTGCAATGTACTAATGCTTTCTAGTGGGCTTAGTCCATATTGACCTTTAGCTTAAGTATTATAAAGGGAGTTTACTAGTGTGATGAGGGTAACAATGTTATATGACCCCCCAAAGTTACAAAACTAAATTACTGAAAACGAACAAACAAAAAAATCAAAGAGCCACAATGTAAAATCTTAAGCGGGAAGAGAAATCTCAGCTTGATTTGGTACTTCACTCACATGTATCGCCTATTGTACTAGAGCCCTAGAGGTTCCCAGTGTGGGCGCTTTTCTCTGAAAAGCAAAAAACCCAATTAAGACATACAAAATAAGCACACACATCAAAATTGAATCAATGTGAAAAGACTTTAGAGGGTCAAAGAAAAGAAAATAAGTCACTCGATGATTTCATGAGCAATTCCTTTTATCGTAGCTTAACTACAAGGTCTTCTAGGTATAGCCTCTAGTTAACCCTCAGACATGAAATATTTGGCTCTCGCAATTAAACAACTTAATTGACTAGAGAATTGAGAAGCTTGCCTATGGTATTAATGGTTGATCTCTAGTGCCTTTCGACCGTTAAATTAGCGACCCCATACTTGTTTAGTTTTTTACCTTTATAATTGTTTATGTGTTTGATTATATTATAATTTAATGTTTATTGCTGGATAAATTATTTAATAGTTTGTTACCAATCAATTTATCTGCCTACAACTGCATATACTTTTTATTGTAAAGGACTGCAATAATTGTGTCAATTTTGTGTGATTTTGCAGTGACTAAAGAAGGCTAAGGATATTCATCTCAAATGCTCTTCCACCTCGAAGAACGAGTACAGAAGCTACATCAAGAAGGGGGGCATGCTAACCACCAGCGTCCACTTCTAGTAGTCATGGGCCGGGCTTGTCGGTCCAATAGGAAAAGGGTAAGAGTGATCGTCGATGAGAGGTGCACTCTAATAGGAACATTCAAGGGTTAGTTAGCTAAGCATGGGCACCCAAGTGTGAATGGGTGAGCTCATATAAAAGTCACCTAGACCTAAAAATCACTCATTCTCTCATTTGTACAATTGAAGAGTGCTCTCGCTCCATCTCCATCTTCTTCTTTATCTCCTTCTGTGTGTGTGTGTATGAGAGAGAGAGAGAGCATTGCGATGGCATGGCGGCGGCGAGGCAATTATGTGAAGCATGGAGGTAGCTCCCTCTTCTTTGCAGCGAGGAATCCTCCATGAAGGCAAGCGTAGGGCGGTGAGTGACACACCTTTGCTCTCTTGAGCTTGCTAGATTAGTCTAGTTGTGTGCTTGCAGCAATTTGTGGCTTGCACGCAGTGTACGGCAAGTCCTTTTCTTTGACACGTGCGACGCGCATAGTGGTAGTGATGTGTGTGAACACACTTAGGACCACCGGGGCATTTTTTCCCTCTCTAGAAGCTTTTGTCCCCCATGCATTGTATATACGCCCATCATTCTAGGACTAACTATCTTTCCATTGCACACTAAGTAGTACACTCTTTGTTGTGTGCCTTGAGCTTCCTTCGTCTTCTCCAAGCTGTGTGTGTTTTCCTACAACCCTAATTCCAACAGAGTCTAGAGGACTAAAGTGAGATTAATGGGTCCTATTTATAGGTAGCAGCAATGGGTTTTAACTGCTTGGCACAATCATACGATATAGGACTGTTATGTTGCACCTCCCTGTAACTTCTACCACTGGTGGTAATGTTGGAAAGCCTAAAATTATAGGCTTTAGAGAGAACATATGTGAGATTTCTCTTTAAAGAGTCTCTCATCCATGAGGATGAGTATAATCCATCTCTCTAAAGAGGTTGATACACCATCTACATTCCTCCTTCCTTTTCTTGAATTTTGATATACCCAAAATTTTAGATCACAATGCTTCATATTTTATGTTTGCCCTTCCTTTTGTCTGGTGATTTCTTCAATATAGGTTTGTGAATTTTAACTGATGGTGCCTTAGAAAATAGAGATGGTGGCCCTTAATGTTGTTGGCTGGCTCCATATTTTTTGGTAACCATCTAATGCTGAGAAACACTAGGGACTACATTATCCTCCACGATCAATACGTAAATGGATTCTTGCTCCAATTGCTCCTTTTAGGTATTCATCTTCTCAAATTCATAGGGTAAGATCTGGTTTCATTTCTTTGTGTTATGATCATACATTTTTTTCCTCCCTTTGTCAGTCTAGCTATGGCTAGCTTGTGGCATACGGAGGTAGTGGTCATCCATCTGGTAGTATCTGGATGATTTTTCTTGATTCTGGCGTCAAACAAAATCTCATCCATTTATTTGAATTGAGGCTCATGACTAGTCTTGTTAGGAAGATCCTTCTTTGGTATATTTGATGCTTGAATAGAAACTTATAGCAGGTCATTTGTATGCCTTACCACCTATCTCAGATGGTCTTTCCACTGGCTCACCATCTCTTTGAAGTTTTCCAAGTATTCTTTTAGCTTAGCTACTATGTCTTTCTTTTCAATGTTGTTGACACTACAAACGATACCCGAGAGCATTAGTATGCTCATTCCAATCTTACAGTTGGTCAAAAAACATAGGTCACTTAATCTGCGTGGTCATTGTACATTGGGTAGACTACTGGATAGAACCTTGGGAGTTTATCTTCTTTCATAGGCAATGCATACATCAAGATAAGGTAATTTGGCATTGTTTCAATATAATGAAGTACAATGTCATTCTTTTTTAGCATCATTTTCCTTGTGACCCTCACCAAAAGAAACAATTTTATGATTGCCTATTTTTGCTCCTATAAATCTTGCATAATCAATTTAATTTTTTTAAGATTATTTGTCTTAAGATCACAAGTTAATACAATCTTAATGTTAGTGTTTACTAATCATGGTTCACACTTAAGTAAATGTTATTGTATAGAGCATATGCATTGTTATTTTCAAGTTTGTATTCTTTCAAATTTATTTTGCAGCTACAAAGAAGGGGGGAATAAGGGGATAGCTTCATGGAAGTGACGACCATGTTGCTTGAACATAAAACTCCCATTGCTTTCATGGAGATACCCCATGGATGGAAAATGATGCAAAGAAAACAAATGGGAATCTCCCAAGACGGAGTTAGCTTGAAACTTACGTTGAGAGAAAACCTTAAACTCCCAAGAGACTCACTGTATTTCTTAAGGTCTTGTTTGAGTAGACATTAAAAGGAAATCGGAACTAGGAGATTATAACTCAAGGAACTCACTCTAAATTTTAATTAGGACTAAAAGCTTTACTGAGAAGATTTGACGTGGATAGCCCCTTGATAGCCCTAGAATAACATTCAAGTCTTAAGTGTGAAACTTGTCTTACATGTTTGGAAAAAGGCTAGTGGAGGTGTTTACCTATGGAATGCAAAGGGGGATGGTCCTTTTTGGCTAGGACTGATAATAGTTGGCCTATGTTTTGAGCTCGAGTTCATTCAATGCTCTAGAAATGGGATTGGATGGGAATGATTCTCGGCCAGAGGCAGTGACACCCGCGGAGGATGCGTTTGAAAATTGGCTTAGTTCGGGTAGGCCTGATGCCGATGGGAAAAGGAGAAAGGAAAATGGATCCATGAAGGGATCAAATAAGGGAGGAGGATGTGATTTAATTAAGGAACTCTTCTAATTGTGTAAAAAGGAACATTGGAAAGGCTAAAAACCTAAATGGGATATTTTGCAATTTTTCTCATCAGCCAGACCTTTGCTTTGCTTCTCAGATTATTGATTTAAAAATAACCTAGAGTAGATTATCTTTGGAGCCTTTGTCTCCACACGTGGTGGAGGAGACATGATAGCCAAGTCCTGGGATGAGGATAGGGTTATGCCTGTAGAAGTATATGTGATTGCTCAAAAGATAACTAGATAACTTTAATAATACTAAAGGAAAAAGGAAGTAAACCAATATAATACAAAAAAGGTAGGAATGACCTGATAAATGCACAGTTGCAAGGGTATGCAAGAGTTTACATGCTCCTTTCAAATGCTTGAAATGTATTCTTGGTTTGACATGTTTGGAGTATTGTTATTCTAGTATCATAAAACTACGTTGGAAAGGTCCATTTACCAAACGGTTCGGTGGGAAGGTGGATTCTAGAGGGTTAATTTTTTGTCTAGAAAGTTGAATCCAATTTTATGTTGTCGATTAAGTTAATTCAAGAGTGGAAAAAATGAATTCCCATCTACGAAGTGGGGATCAAACTTGGAAACAAAAGATTCATGTAGTTAGTAAATACACTCATCTTAGGGGAACACACTGACGACTCTGCTTGGTCATAACCGAGAAAAAAGTTTCAATGACCTTGAACCAAGGGTAAATTAGAGAACTCACCAGTTGACCCTGGAAGGTAGAGTTCAAATTTAGTATGTGGCTTCGATTGAAAGTTGAATAAATAAGGAAAGATATTTTGGGGTTCAGGGTTCCTCATGAGAAAAAGTGAATGTTATCGCCCCCTTGAGTAAGCATCAAAGAGCAGGAGAAGTCTTGTCTTGGTGTCAGTCTCAAGCGGGAGGGATTTCAGGAATCATGGTGTATCCATTTGGAGGTGGTGTAGCTAGCGGTCCATGGTATTGCTTTCACAATTCCTTACACTCATATGTACATACCCTCACTCTAGGTATTCTGTTCGTCAAAATTTGTCAATATGGCTCATTATGATGCATGGTAAGTGTCAAATTCTATTGAAAGGCAATAAAAAAGAAAAAATTAAAGCAATAAAACAAAATTGATAGACTATACACATGATCTTTAATCAACTTGCATCTTGACTCTTGAAAATTGCCGCTCCAGCTACTCTTACTCCCACCTTTCCATTCTGAGTATTTTCGGACGAAGATTTGTGCAATGTGCATGGGCGCGAACAACATGTCTATGCAAGGCCATGAAATATGGCCCTATTATTCTTATGGAAGAGCTGTAATGGGTAACACTATTATTTGCAAGATGTAGGTACTGGACTAATTGTTTATGGTTTGCGTTTGCGAGGGTCCATCTAAGCTAAGTTTTTTGAACAAAAGGTTTTGGAGATGGGATGAAAATTCCTTGATTTTTGGTTTAGTGAGTACTGTTGGTAGGTTGTTGATTGGGCGTGGCTTGGCTTTTGTACCCAATTGTAGGATTTTTTTTGGAGACTGCAAAGATTATTGTCTATTTGATAGTTTAGGTCTCCATTGGCATCTTGATTTTTTGAAAATTGTTGACCTCTATGATTTGGACTTTGGAATCCATTAAAACCCTGGTTGGTGTGATGAGAAATTAGACCCTTGCATGGAGCTGTGATCCCAGTACCATTGCTTTGAGTGGCAAGGGCTCTGCTTAAGCTTGGCTGGACTATTGGAGAGGGTTGCTTTGGGTAGTCGTATCTATATCGTCTTGGTTTTCACGATGGATTTCTTGACCCAAACTTGTTGTACTTGCTTCTGTTGGTGTTGTGATGATCATGGAAGTCAGGTTGTAAGTCGTGATTCCTGTGGGTCTATTGTACATTCCAAATGTGATTTGTCTGTGCCAAGGGAGTGACATACGTGGTACCCTTAAGCTTGTACTTCAGAGTGTTATCCTGCCAATCTAGAATTGCTTTGTACATCCGCATCCATGAAACTCGCAATATTAAGAGAAATATCAACTTTGCATGGGCCTTGTAAGGAATCCTAAGTTTTAGGGATTAAGGATAATGTTGTGTAGGGTTAAGGGGACAAGGGCATTCAAGAAGCTAATTTTTAGTAGTTTTTTCTAGCCTTTTTTTTAGACACATGTAGGATGTGGATGTAAGAGGTCATTTTCTCTCTCTAGCTTTTTGAAAGTGAAGGGAGTAAAGGGGAGTGACCACATCAACAAAAACGTGGGTCAGTAAGGGCCAAAATTTGATTTTTTTTCAAAAAAGTTATTTTTGACTTAAAACTCCCTCCCAACATATATATACATATATAAAAAATTCATTTTTTTGGCTTTTTTTAAAAACCTACAAGCACTGAAAGTCCACCTTTTCAAAATCTTTCCAAAATAAAAATAAAAAATTATCCTCTCCTATCTTGCAATCACCTGAGGGGAAGCACATTAAGGATGCAATCACCAAGGACTTTATGCACAAATTGAGAAATGTGGTTAGTAAAGATGACGTACAACAAGCTTGTGATGAGGTTGGGATCAACACCAAATCCACAAGGCTATTTTTCAACTCTTGAAGGATGCCCTCAAAGAACATGGCATTGTGGAGAACCTATTTCCCGTTCCGCACAAGGTCAACCTTGCAAAGAAAACCACAAACAAAGATGTGTTTTCCCGTATTGGTGCATACCTACACATTGAGGGCACGATTCCAGCTTCGCTTTATGCTTCATGCACATCAAAGGCAAGGGAAAAAGTAGGCAAAACTCCATAAGACCTTCAGAGAAGGGCTTCCTTTACACAATGTGAAAAAATATTTTTGTGGACCTTAGAAGGCTTCAACAAGCTGTGCTTAGATTGTATGAGTTACCTGAAGAAGGTGACACAATATACTTATTTCTCTTGGTTGTGTTCTTCTTATCATAGACTTTGAAGTCTAATAGACTTTGAAGTCTAAGGTCTTGCCTCTACTTGTTTTGTAGTGCTTGGCACAAATATTTCTTTTGTGTTGAAACTCGATGAGTTTCAAATAGTGAAAGGTCAAAGGTTAGAGAGGCTAAGTGTGACTCTAATGAATGAATCCCAGTTGCAAACCAAGCAAAGGGATTCAATCAAGCCATCTCCCATCCCGTCTTTCAGTGTGCAATTAGAGAAATACATTTGGTGGCTCAATGGTATTGAGGTGCCCAAAGGAGACTAATGGAGTACTTTCATGGATTTTTGAGAGAAATCCATGGATCTTAGAAGTAATACACTCCTAACTTGCTGGTGAGAAGTTGGAGATTGAGGGTTTTGGTAGCTTTGATGTGGAGTGACACTTAGGCAAAGACTTGAAGACCATAAAGTGTTTGCTTGGTTGCAAACAAAGGGATTCTTCTCTCTTTCCTTGTCTAGTTTTCACTTGAAAGTACAAACTTAACAGACAAAAATCACACAAGAACTCTGCAAATGGTGGTTCAATGCTTCCATGGAAAGAGGATGGAGACAAAGGATTGGACAATCTTGATATCGGAGGTGGAGAATGGGAAGTGACTGTTTTGAGATGTCCCATGCTCAATGCCCCAGATCGTGCACAAAAGGATAAGGCTTGGAATCCAATATTTCCCTATCCTCTATCAAATGTATATTTTTGCACATTACATGCATTCATGTGCATTTTCAATAGGCTATTGAAGCTCCACTTTGACTATGCTTTCACAATGAAGCCATTAAAAAAGTCCTCGGAAGTGATCAAAAGGGTGGAGGGACTTCTGAATTCCATTGCCTATCATGGTGGAAATGTGTCAATTTTTGCCGCAAAGAACACGTGGGAGGCCCATGAAATCACCCAATAAGTATCAATGAGTGGACAAAAAGACACTTTTTTGAAGAAAGCAACCCAAGGAAACCCAAGCCAATATGATGCTCATAATAGCTCCAACCACAAGGCAGGTAACCTTTGGGAACTCTGGAAGGAATTACACAAAGCTACTACTGACAATGACTTGAATGGCGAGCTTGCAAACAAGTGCAAGCAAATTTTGGCAAACTTTTGATAAAATGGTCAAGCTTTGGGTCTTACCAGCACGACAGAAGAGCCACATCAATCAGTTTAAGAAGTCTTGGCGGATTTCACCAAGGTATTTACCCTTTCTTGGGGTGAAAATAACATCACACATCATGTGAAGGAATGGATTGTAGGCATGCATGTGAGCAGCAAAGATGGAGAGAGAGAGAGAGAGAGAGAGAGAGAGAGAGAGAGAGAGAGAGAGAGAGAGAGAGAGAGAGAGAGAGAGAGAGAGCATGGATGGGGGGTGGAGCTCCCAAATCTCATTGTATGAGAATAGTGTGAGAATCAATGAGAGATCCTTATTCTTTGTATGTATAAAGAATAAGGAGATAAATGTGGACAATCAAACACTAGACGGCGGACACGGGCGAAGCACGGTGAGGCACACCACCTTTACCTAAAATTCTCCCACTAAAGGTTGTGTGCTGATAAGTGGCGAGAAGACTAGCCTACAACTAGTATATACAAGAGGTGAGAGAAGACGACTCTCAACCTATGCCCAATAACTCACTCCAAACATGTGAGTGCATCTGTAATAGCTCTAGTGGAAATGCAACATGCATACCACTAGGGCTAGAGCCATGATGAAACTCCTGATGCAGGTATCGAGTGACAAAATTCATGGCTCCACAATGCACAATGCCAGTGTCAATCATCGCACAACAACAACTGACAACTCCCATTGCAAATGCACCAACCACATAAGCAATATCATGTCTCAAGACCAAAAGGTCAGACATGAGAGACTCGAAAGCCAATGAAACATGCACTGTGTGCCAACCTATCCCTGTTAGCAACCTCAGTGCCATATGCATCCTCATCAGGAACCACGTGACTATGCATCACCATGTGAGCATCATCTGGCAAAGGTATATCTACTGAGAATGATTGCAGAACCAAAAAATCAATACCACTACAATCACACATAGTTGTCTGAAGGACACTGTTGCCCTCAAACGTATCAGCAACATCATAGAACAATGCATCGGTCTTTGGCTCAAGTGATGTCACCTCAATTGATGTCCGACCAAGCTGTGGATCCCTAGAGATACCAGTGTCTACATGAACATCACCACGGGGAAAATGCACAACTTGCTCTCCATGCAGCCATCCGCAAAAGAGACATGCCTCATATCTCACTCTAAACATGGTTGTAAATACACAGAGGCTACATCATCTCGTGTGTCATAAATATGTAAAGGGTATACCAAACCACTCCTAGCTCCTCTCGCTATCACCAGTGATCCACTATGCATTTGAAATGACCGCTCTCCAAGGTACACTATTCTATAACTGACGCACTGAAATGAGACTCTGCCTGAGTCCTAGTACATAACATACATCTCGTAGCGTAAGCAATGCACCGCTAGGTAAAGACATGCATACATCTCCAACACCCTCTATGTCATATGGTGAACCATCAACAAACTACACACAGCCAAGTCTCCCACTAGAGAAAAAGAAAAACAAATCACTACGTGGCATCACGTAAAAACTACATGCTCATCTAGTAGAAAACACGTAGCCAATGTGCTATCCCAAGACACAAAGTAGTATAAAGGCAAGCTAAACTCAAAAGTGACATGTCCATCACATGCATACTCTGTAGCATCTATCCTCATAGCAGCACCATGCATTTGCCTCTTTTGTTGCCTCATAGACCTAAAGCAATGATGCCTAATATGCCCCTTGTGGTTGCAATGCCAACATGTCAATCACGATCATAAGCGAGAACCGCCTCTAACCTGAAGCATCTCCATAAACTATGGCAAACTATGCTCAAGATCACAAGACTCTCCCACCCAAGAGCAAACCACTATCTCAAGCAAAGAAGGTGAGAAAACGGTCAAGCTCACTAGCCTCTGCAATATGCATAATTATTTGGTAAAATTTTGGCAGAGTCTCCTCTGTAACTGGAGCAAAAAACTCAACTATAAATTTGTAATGGAGACAACAACAAATATCCAAATGGCCAATCCACGAATGTACTCGTCCAGAATCACCTCACAAAGTCATACACTGAGCCAAACCGCTCTAGCCGAAGTATCACTCAAATGACATACATATATGAGTGAAAAATTGATTCCAAAATTTGCCAATGAATGAACAATGTGCCGGAAAAATGTAGCATACACAACCTGTGCAAAAGTGGGAGTCAAAACTCAACCACTATCAAGAGTAATAAGAACTATACTTGTAGAGTAACACAAGTTCCTATATGGTTGAAAAATGGCTGCAAATCAGTCCCACATTCAACTCTCAAATAGCTGGAGAAACAAGTTACAACTATGCCACAAATTAGCTTACAATTGAGCCATACATAGGCACTTGCAAAGAGGGAATGATGGTTGAAAAATCTAGCTCACAAATGACCCTTAAACCTACCTGTAAACCTGTAAATGTGAGAGCTAAGCTCAATCACAAACTATGGCGAGTAAACTCCAATCACTATCCCACAAAAGCATACACAAAGCAAAATCTCAAAACACTTGATGTGTCGAAACCGGTATGCAAGCGAAAACACTGTAGAAGATGTCCTCAACTGCAAATGGAAACACCTGTGGGAGTACTAGACTCAACCTGTACTGCAAATGGAAACACCTGTGGAAGTACTAGACTCAACATGTAGCTGGGAGTAAAAACTGGAAGCTCCAAATGGTCGAGCACTCACAACTCAAGACCAAACATGTAGAGCAAAACATGCTCGTGATGCACCACCCAAAAGGGAAAACACTGCACGCAAATCGTGAGTGCAACAAGCAATCACAATATTGATCCCACCATCGATGCGCATAAAATGGCTACAAAACTAGTAACCAAAGTGACTGCACGCTCAAAACCATGAGCAACCAAAGCACATTAAACTGCACTCCAAATGCATGCACCAATCTCTACACTTTTCATACATCATTGCAAACACGTGCAAATCTAGTACAGAAATATCTGCTCTACCCTTGTGAGACTGCCAAATAACATGCTCAAGGCATACGTTGCTGAGCTCAAATTGCAACCACATGAGTCTCCCTAAGCATCAAATTATATAAGGCATACATTGTAGCCTCCCACCTATGAGAAAACTTGCAGCCAATGCCACTCTCACATCCAAGAGAAAACCATGTGTGGAATCCTGGACACACAATAAACAACTGCTGTAGAAAAAATTTTAGAGGTCAAAATTAGTCCAAATGGACATCACCATTGTGTTTGGAGCATGCCAAAATCCTAGGTTATACCCTAATCTTGCATAAATCGCATTTCGTATGCAAAAGTTACGCAAAAAACACTGTTTTGGAGCCAAAAAATTGACATGCGAAAATGAAAATCTACTTTCTTCCTGCAAGTATGGCTACAAAAAAACATACACACTTGCAATACACCCTCCTCTCAATCTTGGGATGTTCCTCAAGCTTTCATGAGCACAGATCTGGTGGTTTCTCTCCAATCTCAAGCTTCCACCGAAAACCAGCTCACCATAGCCGAAAGCTCACTTCTCTGTAGCACTCCATCTATCGCAAAGCCAAAGCTCTAATACCAGTTGTGAAGGAATGGATCGAAGGCATGCGTGTGTGTAGAAAAGATGGAGAGACTGCAAGACATGTAGTCTCATGACGTGCATGTATGCAGGGAGAGCACGTTCCGGGTAGCGCTAAGCAAGAGAGTGATGTACACACACACACACACACACACACACACACACACACACACACACACACACACACACACACACACACACACACAGAGCACGACACAAGGATATGGGGTGGAGCTCCCAAATCTCATTGTATGAGAACAATGTGAGAATCCGTGAGAGCTCCTTATTATTTGTATGTATAAAGAATAAGGAGATAAATGTGGGTGGTTAGACACTGGCCCACACACACGGGCAAAGCACGATGAGGCACACTGCCTTCACCTAACACACTACATGGTAAGCCATGTCACATAGTGGACTTACTACAAGAGATTGTTTTCATTTAATAATGTGCATTGTTTTCTCATGTGAACAACATATCTTATGAGCACATGGTGTCATTTTTATGCACAAATATGGTTCGCTTGAGGTTTTTAGCACTCAAGGTGTGGAGAAGTTCCATTATCGAGAAAGGGAGGTGTACTTTAAAAATACTAGACATGGTGGTGGTATGGTGCAATCTAATTACTTGGAAGAGATGTTCAACTAGTTTTTTTGCATGGCATTTGCTCGTAAGCTCACCATGGAGCGTGTGCGACAATTCAAGTTTGCAAGGGAAGTGCGCAAATTGAGTCGTCAAGAGCACAACAACAAGTGGTGAATGTCGTAAGGCCCCGCAAATCCATGCTGCATGGCATCAATGCAGAGTGCGGCAAGGGTCAAGGTGGATTCAATGCCAGTGACTACACGTGAACGCAGGGTCCAACTCTTCTTTAGATATTTTTTAATAAATTTTGGGGCACCCTTTTAAAAAATAATAGCCTTTTGTAAAAATTATAGTGCGAACGGGTCCTTTTAAAATGGGCCTTTATAAATATTAGATCCACTCATTAGTCACTTATTTATTTAGTACAGGTGAGCTCTTACCATACCCGATGGCACGCAACAAACAAACTACCAAAGATAATCCGCATGCCAACAGAAACACTCTCTAAGGATGAGAGAGTCCAGCCTGGTTTAAAGGCACAAAGAAACGGCTGCAAATACTTGGTTGTTCTAGGTTCTCTTCAAGCATGTGGGCATGGTAGTCGGGCCCAAGATTCATTTTCCCAAGACACCATGACATAGAGTTAAGCAACACGCAGAGCACTTGCAAGAAGAAGAGGGCCCAGCATCATCGAAGTCTAATAGGCAACATCCGCCACACCACCAATCGCAAGCATGGCCATCTAGAGCTCGGGTGGTTTATATAGATAATGAGTCAGAGACAGAGCCACCATGGAAATGTGTTGAGATATCGTGCACACACCGGATGCCAGTGGCGGGGAAGACACTACCTCATGGCTAGGGAGCTCTCCCTACAGCACAAGATCGGGAGGCAAGGAGAGAGGACAACGATGAGGATCCAAAAGAGGTGGAAGATCCAGGGCCAAAGAATGTAAATATGTGCAAATCAAAAAAAATTAAGAAGCCAAAATGTTGCCCACCAACAAACGTGTAAGTATCCTCTAGACAACCTCAACGGTGTTGCAAAATAGCAAGGGCATTTGTTGAAATTTGGCACTACCAGAAGACAACCAAGCTATTGATTTGATGAGCCTCCTTTGCTCACATAGTAAAGGAGGTGCTCCAAAGCTATGGAAATCAATAGAGAATGCAAGTAATGGAACTAGAGGCGATTCAAGAAGCTGTAGAGGCCCACATCATCTCTGTGCTGGAAGATACCAACCTGTGAGCCATACATGCAAAGAGAGTGACGATACAACCAAAGAACATACAGCTTGCACGCCAATTTCATCGGGACTTCAAGCATTAGTCAAAGTGATGCCTACCTTTTTGTATTATTCACTCTGCTTTTGTACTCAAACTATTTGACAATGACAAAATGATTGAGAGTTTTGTTTCTTTTGTCTGAAAAATCAGTTGACTTTTTGGCTTCTTAATGTGTTTAAGTTAAGCAATATCTTTGTATTGAATAAACTTTGAGTCCACAAGTGTTAAGGGGGTGAGTCTGTGCATGAACAATTAAATTCAAACATAATTTGAGGGTCCATGTCTGGCCGATCTGTGTGCCCTTGTGGCCACTAGCCTTTTGGTATTTTTTGGCCTTGTCTGTACACTAGGACACCAAAAATTCTCACATATTGTATAAAATCAAGTGTTTATGCAGCAACACATGTAATCTCTAGCACAAGGGACCTAGTCAGTGCTTGAATAGTTGAATTGAACCTGCACAAGTGCTTTTTTGGTGTCCAGAGCTGCAGATAAGGCTAGAAAGGGCCAAAAGGAGGGGTGTTCACAAGGATGTGTAGATGGGCCAAACTGGGACCAATTGTCCACACATCACTTCAACCCCAGCAACCTCCCCACCCACTTGAGCGGCGGCCCCACTTACACTGAGTTTTTACTCAAAGCAAAAGGATACCAGTTATAAAATCACAACACCAAGTTCAGTAATTTACAAGACAGAGAGAACACATTGAAAATATTGGACAAGATAGAGAAGCAATTCCATATATTTTATTACTTTTGAAAAGATGGCAATTTACATCATACATATGAAGAGCCTATAATTTTCTTAGCCATTTCTTGGTGCCTCTCTTGCACGTAGGGTAACTCCCCGGCCAGGAGGGAGTGCACTATTGCCTGAGGTTCAGTTGAGCAAATAGAAGCATGTATCCCTATCTAGGCAAGCACCTTGTCACGTAAGTTGGTGCCAAATGCTGTGAATACAAGGGATATATGAACTAGGAACACACGATGTGCAGTTTGGGCAATGGTGCATAAACACAAAACCTTGCTTAGAGCTTTCAACAACCATGTCATGAAATGGCCTTGTGGAGTAAAATCTTTGTGTACAATGGAAACATCACCAGGGGAGAGTTTTCCTATGTAATATGCAAGGGAAGATTGAGGTCCAAAGGCCATCATCTTGCTGCCCATCCATGCTACAAACTCATCGAGCTCCGGGATGTCCTATCATATACCAATCAAGGGTAAGAAAAAGATAATTAAGGTTAGTAAAAACAACCTTGAAAGTAGGGTAGATTTTACCTCTTGCTCCTTGTCCTCCTCCTCCCTATTTCCCTTAGCATCCAAGTTGATGCATGATTTCACCGCATCCACGAGCTTTGGCTCATAAGTGTGTGTGTGTGTGTGTGTGTGTGTGTGTGTGTGTGTGTGTGTGTGTGTGTGTGTGTGTGTGTGTGTGTGTGTGTGTGTGTGTGTGTGCGCATGCGTGCGCGCGTGCGTGCATTGGATTAGACATCCTAGTCACAACCTTGGCTTGCATGGCTTGAAAATCTTCCTTGGCCACGTGCAACTGCTTGTTGCTAGGACCTCCGTACACACAACTGCAATAGTGTCAGTAACAGAGTCACCAAGTGGCAAGAGCTTGCTTTTAAGGGCATTTGATGCAGTATTGCATTGGTGCATAGCATGCTCATGCACTCATCCATGCGTAGGCCAAATTATTTTACCAAGTCATGCAAAAAGACATACTCCTCCCTATCCACTACCACTGAGGAAAAGTGGACGATTTCTACTTCTGGGATACCCTCATCCATCAGGCGTGCATCCTCTAGAGTGTCACTAGTGCCAGCCACAACGATGGATTTTTCAACCACTCCTTGAGCCCCCTAGGGTAATCAAGCCAAAGTGCCTGGCCTTCCGCTGCATGGTTCATGGGGACACCCTCCTGCTCCTTGTGACATCCTTGATGATGGACCCAACCTGAAGGTGTGGAAGGCAGAGCTCCTCAAAATCAGGTTCCTCGCTACAAAGAACATATATGTTGCTAGACGAGAAAGGTACTCCACCCCTAATTTGTGCTTCTTGAGCATTGACACCCTCGGGGCCTACTCATCCAAGAAATGGCCCGCATTGACAACAATTTCTTGGAGTCGTCTCAACCGCTTGGAGAATGGGAAATCACCTTTGTGTATGTAGCACAAGAGATTGCAAGGCACCCAGATCCTTGCATGTGGGGGGATAGATATGACATATTTTATAATGTGCTCCTCCATGAACTTTGATAGAGTGAAAATTTAGTGGAAGGATTCTCACCTTTGACCTTGTAGACAAAATTGCGCTTGTTGAAGGTCCTCAAAACCCATAATAGCCAAATGTTCTTGCCCATTGCTGAGAGTCCAATGCTTGTTCACTTGGACATCCTCCAAAGCATCATTGGGCATCCTCACTGCAATGTCAAATCTTGAAATAGCGCCGTCTACACTCTGTAAGGGAGTCCACACTCCAAACTTGTACATCTCACAATCATAGTGAAATTGTGTGTACAAGGAGGTGCGGGATTTTAAATAGTGTATTCCAATACTTGATGCTCTAACCTTACAACGATACCTATCTCCATTGTACATGCCCTCCACAAAACCCTAGTCCTCTTCTAAAGCTTCCCTAAATCCTCATACTGCACATCTTTACATACAAGCATTGTGGTAGTCTCCAAAAATCCAAACTCTTTGAAGACATGCATGAAATAGTGAATAGGCAAACACCAACTCAAGCCCACAGACCTAGAATATTTAGAATATTTTAAGAAGTTTTGGAAATCTATTATCATCTTCTGCTTGAAAGATACTATCGACCACAAATCTGGTTGTGGCCACTCCATACTTAATAAGGAAGATATTTTGATGGGTTCAAGCTTCCCATACCCTTGTGTAGAAGTAGCTAAAATATAAGAGTGAGAATAGAAGAAAATTATTCTTTGAACCAGTTTGGCTGGGTAAAGGTGTTCAAAAATTATTGATCCAATATCCGTACGTATTGCATTGAATGTGTTGGAGAAGCTATGAAGTGGCTGCTCCTCCACCAATGTGGATGGAAATATGACTGTAAAATCATGGTGAATCATAATTATGCAACCATAAAAACATTCCATTGTGATTTCACACACAACTTTGTATTATCAAAACATGTACTTACAATGTGTTGTGAATCGAGCCGATTGTTACAATTACATGGTTAACATTGAGAAAACATGTTGCACAATGGCTACAATTCCCTTGTCTTTGTGATTCTTGAAGCCCAGGATCTTTCCTTTCCAATGATAATCCAAGTTTGCACGTTTTTGCACAGGATGATAGCCAATAGCAGATGGTTGCATGTATACCCAAGCACCTTTGGTGAACTCTTGTGGTACCCACTCACCATCTATACCTCTTGTGTTGTGGCATACAAGTGTTGTGACCTCATCCTTTGGCCACCTTTGCGGAGTAGAGTTGGCCATGGGTGAGAAAAGAAAATTAGGAGGAGAAGGAGGACCTTGCTTGTTGCTACAATGCAGGTGGGAGAAACAGAATGAGTTTTCTTGGTGTGCCAATGGGAGGTGGTAGTGGCAGAGGGGGGGAGGAGCGTGGTGGCAATGGAGACATGAGAAAGTGGATCATCCTTTCTTGGTGTGGCAATGGGAGGTGGGAAGGGAGGAGAGAGGAGCTTCCTTGATGTAATAATGGAGATGGTAGTAGTAGCGAGAGAGAGTGCTAAAGTAGAGGGTGTGTGTGATGGTTGCAACCAAGGAAGGCTTGGAAAAGGGTTCTAGAAAGAGAAAATCACTTTTTAACCATGGAATAGTTTTGGGAAGGCTTTAGATAATAGAAAATGATGTTTCAAAAGTTTTTGAAAATTTTTGAATTTTAGGGTTTTTTGGTATACGTTTTGACTTTTGGAGGTCCAAAAATGCTTTTTGACCATAAAATAGTTCTAGGGGGGTTACAAGAAGATAAGATTTAATTTTTGAAAATTTTGAAAAAGAAAAATCAAAACCAAGTAAAAAAGGAGGGAAACTTGGAGGTTCTAGGTGCACCACTCGGGCATCAATACCCACAAGTGCACGTTCTGTTGATCCATCTATTAGCTGAACACTGATTTTCACATCTATTTGTCCAAGCCAGCAGTCTGGCTCCATCTCAATTGCTTCAATAGGAGGTGGGGTGTTTCTAGTTGTAAAATTGAAGGTGTATTCTATCGTTCTTTGTGCTTTAGAATCCGTAACTTTTCTTCCTCTATTGCATGGTCTTGAATTGCTTGTGCTTTCTCTTTCTTCTCTTTTGCTTGGTGAATGTTTTCCAACATGTCAGCTACTAGAGTTAAATGGTATTTCTTTAATCTGCACCCATTGATCCAATTAGGCATATCCTCTCCCACTAATGTAGTAATTTTTATGGCACCACTAGGTGATATGTCACTGATCACAAATGGGCCATTACCTCGCCTTTTCAATTTCTTGGAATATTACTTCAAGGTGTAGAGTAATACATAGTATCCCTTTTGAAATTCCTTTGCCATCATGTGCTGGTCATGAAGCTCTTTCATTTATTGTTTTTGTGTATATATAGTTGCAATAGCCTTGAGTCACGATTAGTCTAACTTGGTGAGCTGTTAAACTCTACCTAACAACTCATGTCCATTCCATCCTCAGTCCTTAGCCTTTTGTTGTGAAGAAACCAAGAACTCTAAGGGCAATATGTCATTGACCCCAAATACCATTGAAAGGTTTCATTCCCAGTGTCATTTTGTACGCTACCCTATATGTCCATAGAGCTAAGTGTAATTTTTGGTCCCAATCGGCTCTAAAACTGTTCACAAATTTGGTAAGTACAATGCACATAATTTTGTTTGTGGTCTCAGCTTGTCCATTTTCTTAAGGGTGATATGACACTGACTTCAAATGAAGGACCATAAATTCCCACAATAGATAGTCAATCATATTGTTTATGAAGTGAGTCCCCCTATCACTCACTATCTCAATTTCACAAGCCCATATCGAGTGAAGATGTTCTCATATAAGAATTGCATTGTCGTTCTAGAATCATTCTTCTCTATTTCTTTGGCTTCTACCCATTTAATCAAATAATATGTGGTTACTATGAAGTATTTAGCATGTGTCCTATAGGCTGGTGGTGAGATAGGTCCAACAAAGTCTATTCTCCATTTGGCAAAAGCTCTTGCACCTATAATCGGTCTTCATTAGGAGAAAGTTGGACTCACTTTTGGGCCTTTCAGTTCTAGAGAGAGAGTGGTGCTCGACCAATGAGGAAGAGGCTAACATTACGTTGAAAATCGACATTTTGGAGTCAAGCTCTTTTTTAAAAAAGGGAGGAAATATTATTTTTTTTCATCAAATTGCACAATTTCACGCTTTCAAGGCATAAATGCCATAAGTCGTATTAACTCTGTACCGAGGAATTTCAGAACTTTCATTGAAGACTCTATCTAGTATTTTTGTTCCCACCCAAATATGACTTTGAGTAGCTCTACTTCCCTCTCAAAACTTCTTCCCTTTTTCATATTTGCGCTAACCTTTCTGTGTATTCTAGTGCACACAATGACTACTTCTCGAAGGCCTAGCACTACCATTGACTCTGTTAGCATTTTTAACAGTTATACTACAGACGATCAAGCATGGATACCATCTCGAATAACTATCCGAAGTTGGGTTCTACTGCAAACTAGGAGGAGTAAGAGGAGGCAACGCAATGATTTCGTGGTGGCTTTCAAGGGACAAGTCAAAGAGTTTAAAGTGTGTGCACAAAGCAAGCGGGTGAAAGAAGTCCTCATACAACATGCTTTCCAACATGCAGACTTAAGGTTGCAAACATCTCCTCCAAGTTTTCCAAGGCATCGACCCAACTGTAAGTTATTTTGAGCATCTCTCTTAGTGCATGATTATATTCGAAGGTTAAGTGGTGGATATCATCTTTGGTATGTTTCAGATATTTATCCATCAAATAGGACAGATTGGCAACCAGTTGAGAGCATAGTTGGGATTTTTGATGCTTTCCATGCATTTATTGGTGAGAAAATGTACCGAGGAAGACAACACAAGGAAATTGCAGATAATGGAATTTTCTTTTATGATATGTCATATGTGGAATCGAGAACTTCCATTGGTTGGGGTCGTGTAGCTCCTTTGTCACTTCCATCCTTTGACAGCAAGGATTGGTCCTTTCTAGCTTCGCAAACTAGTGAAAGCTTTAGGAATAAGTTGTTTCAGGATATACAAAAGTCTCTCAAGTATTCAATTGCCACAAAAATAGTTCGGCTCACACTATTTATGCCTCTTGAAGTGTTTGTAGATTTTTTCTTCGATGACCAAATAAGAACTACCGCAACAATGTTCATTTGCAAGTCTGAGAGCTGTTTGGACTTTTTAGATGACAATTGGGATAGGAAACAATCACTAAACAAAATCTGTATTTTGCAAAAGAAGTCCATAATTTGCAAGTTCATTATAAGCTCTCAAAATTTCTTAGTGTCGTTTTACTATATTAGATATCATCTTCTTAGTGGGCAGCTTATTCCATTAGACCAAGATACAAAGAATAGCCTCGAGAACAAACCTCTATCAATGGAGCTCTACTTTCGAGACAGCCTACTTACTGTGATGGAGACAATACCATGCACAACTCTTGCACAGCTCAGGGTAGATCTTACATGTGAAGAACTTCCACTTTTGTCGGAATTGTATGCATTCAGTCTCAACAATAGAAAGGTGCTTACTAAATCGATTAATTTTGATTGTCTTTAATACATTAAGACAGAATCTAACTTTTTCTTCTTTTCAGATTCCAAGACGCAAGGAGAAAACAACATTATGCAAGGAGTCACTAACAAATACACTTCACTTAATTGCTTCCACCTGAAGCTAGGTCACATACCTTGTGCATGCAAAGAGCTTTGATGCCATGCAAACCATGATGTACTCTTCAAAATGACTAATGCAAAGACATTGTTTCAAAAATGTACATTTTCATTGTCTCAAAACTTTACATATTGTGTTGTTTCTATCAAGATTTATACAATTAAATTGCTCCCTTTCCCTGCTACTGTCCTCTCCCCCGGTTTGTGCCACTCGTCCCCTGTCCTCTCCCCCGGTTTCTGCCACTCGTCCCTTGCCCTCTGCTCCAGTTGCTCCCCTGCCCTCTGCTCCAGTTGCTCCCCTGCCCTCTGCTCCGGTTATTGCTACTTCTGCCTCTGGGGACACTAGTCTCGGGCATCCTTTCGCATCACTCGAAATCATGGACCTCTTCCATGGCTTCCCATGCTTCTTGCACCTGTGAAGCTTCCCTCTGTTCTTGCTCTTGTTGTCGACGTGTAGCCCATTCCTCTACTTCTGCGACGTCTGTATAATATTGATTTATTGCTTCTTGCATATTTCGAACTTCTTCTTGAGTCTGATTGTGGCATTGCGTCATTTCATTAATGCGAGCCTCTTCGAACTCCTCAGCTCTCGCCGCTTCCTCTCTTGTGTGTCTGTTTACTGAGATTATAATATGCTGGATGGCCATTACAGAAAAATGTCGCACATCGTTGGGGGTGTAGTTATGTAATTGAAGTTCCTGTAGAAGCATGATACAGACATTTTTTGCTTCATACAAACGTTGCAGTTGTAGCAAACAATGAAATAGCACGATTACTTACGTTCGGTACATCCATAATTTGACTGAGGAGCAACAGGGCGTTCAAACAGGTTCGCTAGTCACAACTATAGTCATCAGTCTGCGTGGGCACGGTTACCCGTTCGTGCCGGACGGTATTTCCTAGATCATGTTTTAACAAAATATGCTCTACACAGCATACAAGTTTTTTCGCGGCACTACATATATAACCACTTGAGTCAGCAACACATTACAAAGAGACACTACTTCCAAATGTAACCAGATGGGCCTTACGTTTTTACACGACTGTGAAACGCTCAGCTTTGCCCGGAGTTTGCGTAGTAAACAATCTTAGCTTCCATGTCAAATAACATCAAACTCCAATGATCACTACAAAGACACCATCAAAGATGAGGAGAAAGATTCTAAATGCAACTTGGTTTTTACAAGGATAGAAAAAACTCATGATTGGTTGTATGTAGTGACCAGAAAACGCGCTAGATCAAAGTTGACTCTGCTAAACCAGTTCATCGGACTCAAAAAGGAAATTGAGGTGTTATGCAGATAAGGCGATATCAACCAATCTATTATGTATACTTTGTCTTGAACCTCAGGGGGCAGAAGCGAGACAGCGTGGCTAACATGAAATAATGGCAGAGATTAGAAATGAGGTATTTCAGCGGGCTGTCACTGCCACAAACCCATGAGTCAATACCGAGCGAGTGGGGCAGCTATCAAATTCCATCGCCACTCACTCGCTTGGTATTGACCCATGTCTTAACGGTAGTGAGCCATTTAATGAATCAAGCGTGACTTTATAAAGATATACTTGACGACTGCCGCGGAGACATGGGTCAATACCGAGCGAGTAGTACCACTATCCAATTCCATAAGCCACTGTCTCGCTTGGTATTGACCCATGTCTTGGTAGAGATCCTTTTAATGAACCAAACGTGACTTCTAAAGAGCATGAGAATTACCACAAAGCAATGTTGACGACCTCATTCGTTCATTGGAGTTGGAGAAACTGCGCATGCACAGGAAGTCTTGGTGATCGAGGTTGAAAATGCAAGCCTCCTCTGACCTTCCAGGCAGCAGTATCTGTGCATGCAGAGGCGCTGAGCTGAACAGAACTCTCAACTCCTCTTCATTCTCTTCGTTGATTTGCTCTAAAATAATTGACTCATCTGATATATTGGATGGCCCTTGCGATGCAAAGCCATGCCCTTGCCTTTCTTGAGCTGGCTCCCTGGCTGGCTCCTCCCTAACAGCCGTAGGGTCCTTCCTAACATGCACAGGCTCCACATCAGTTTCCTTCAATATTGGTTCCTCCATAAATACCTCAGGGTCCACCCTGACCTGCTCTTGCCCCTCATAAGCCCTTACTGGTTGCGGATCCTCCATGACTTGCTTATTTTGGTGTCTGGCTGGCTCCTCGATAATTGTTTCTGTTTCTGTCATGACTGCCTCCGGGTCCACTCTGGCTTGCTCATGGGAAGCTGCGGCTATCTTAGCCTGCCCATCTGTGTCGTTTCTCTCGACACGTGATCGGGTCCTTCTGCTGTTTTTTTCATCCCTAGACGGCTCTGTCTGTCGTGCACGAGGATGGAGAGGGGGGATGTTGACAATATCCATGGTTCTACTATCCCGGATGGGCACTGGCTGAAGCATCCCATCGTAGCAGAAACGCAGCCTCCGAAGAGTATCAAAATCTCACGGCATGATATTAGTAACGCGGTGTGCATGGGCAGCCAGGATATATCCATCGCTGAAGAATTCAACAAGGTAGTCTTCTGCAATTTCTTGAAGGCAGAGTAGTGCACTGCTGGCCCATCGCATGCCAACTCTCCACTGCTCGCAAATCTCCCACACTACTCGTTGGAAAGGGAGACGTGGAATAGCAGGTTGAACGTGTCATTCTATCTTGCGTAGCTCTTGAAGTACACCTCGGTGCGCCTCATATCGGCATCTTCTTGCTTGAGCATTCAAAGATTCACCTGTTGCCCTCCTAGGCGTGGCCTTTACACGAGGCATCTCTACAAATAGCATAGCACAAAACGAACAAACGACATTTCATTTGTCAGCACAAGAGACTTAAGATTTCAGAAAAGGTCAGTACCAAGCGAACAGGTGCATCGGCGAGAGTTTGCCTTCCCTTATTCGCTCGGTAGTGACCTCATAAAATAGTAATAGCAGACATGTCTACCATTTTGTGAGGTCAGTACCAAGCGAACAGGTGCATCTGCAAGAGTTTTCCTTCCCTTATTCGCTCGGTAGTGACCTCATAAAATAGTAATAGCAGACATGTCTACCATTTTGTGAGGTCAGTACCAAGCGAGCAGGTGCATCTGCAAGAGTTTGCCTTTCCTTATTCGCTCGGTAGTGACCTCAGATAATAGTAATAGCAAACATCACTTATATTTTTGAGGTCAGTACCAAGTGAACGGTGCATCGGCAAGAGTTTGCCTTCCCTTATTGGCTCGGTACTGACCTCCAAAAATAGTAATAGCAGACATATTTTATATTTTCTGAGGTCATTACCAAGAAAACAGGTGCATTGGAAAGAGTTTGCCTTCCCTTATTCGCTCGGTACTGACCTCAGAAAATAGTAATAGCAGACATATCTTATATTTTCTGAGGTCAGTACCAAGCGAATAGGTGCATCGGCAAGAGTTTGCCTTCCCTTATTCGCTCGGTACTGACCTCAAAAAATAGTACCCTGCAACAAAATACCAATGTGAAGGAGACGTTTAAGTCCATGCGGTCCTAACTGTCAGTCATGTCATTCCCTCCCATCATCTCCTTTAATCTAGGGGGGGTGGTACCTTTGCTTCTCTCTCCCACGTCTACCTCTCATCAAACCGCATGGTGATACCACTCATCAGCCAGAACCCTGGCGCTGCTTTTCAGGCATGTCCATCTAGTCTATTTAACCATCAGTTTTTTCAGAACCTCCCTCAGGGTTTCTCAGAAAAACTACAAGAAGCTCAGGATAGTGGTGATGCCTTTCCAAGGTATACTCCCGCAGCGCCAGTAGGACCGCATCAAGGCCCTCCTCAGGAGGTCCCCCCTTGGTCCTCCCCCGATGTTACCCTTAATGTTCTTGACTGACACAGCCCGGGAGTGACTGCTGTTGACACGGGAGTCAATTCTTGAGGTAAGCCGCTGGTAATTATTTGCTTTCGAAGTCCCAATTTTCAAGCTCCTAGTTTGAAGAGCTTATTTGCTAAATGCTCTGTGTAGGATGCTAGCCTGAAGCGGGAACAAATGCTGATCGTTAGGGAGAGAGTCTCATCCCTCAAAGACTCTCTGGAAGCAAATATGTCTGAAGACGTGCAGCGATTGCTCGCCGAGAATGGCTCTGTAGAGGCTATCTATAATTGGCTACAGGAGATGAAGGATGAAGTGCTTGAGCTAGGCGGTAAATATGAGGAAGCCATCAACTTTGCCAACAGGCTTCAGGAAGAGATATTCTGGTTGTGAAGGAAAAGGACTACATGGTTATTGTGAACCCTCAAACCCCGGAAATTAGTAGGCCACTCTCTTGTAAAGTCTGAAACTTGGCCTTTGCGCCTGTCCCTAGTGTTTTCTAACTCAAAACCCCCTACATGGGTGTTAAGTTGTAATTTTGCTTCTCCCTTATAAATCAAAATGTGTATTTGAAAAAAAAAACCCTAAACCCGCAACAAACAGGGTTTACCTTCCCCTTATTTTCTTAGTATTGACCTCTGTACTAGCAGACATCACTTATATTTTCCGAGGTCAGTACCAAGTGACTAGGGGCATCGAACAAAGTGGCCTTCCCTTATTTGCTTGGTACTGACCAAGGAAAAGAAAAAACATCCTATGGTAAAGACGATGGTCAGTACCAAGCAAACAGGGGCATCAAACAAAATGGCCTTCCCTTATTCTCTTAGTACTGACCAAGGAAAAGAGTAAAAGCAAACATCCTATGGTAAAGACGATGGTCAGTACCAAACGAATAAGGGAAGGCCAACAGGGTTTGCCTTCCCTTATTCGCCTGGTACTGACTACACAAAATACAAGTGCACAAAAGGGTAAGTAGCATACCTCTTCACTGTGTGTAGGTAGAGTTATGCAGAACAGGAGTAAGAGAAGGATGCGCGAGAGTAAGTAGTGGTGATGCGCAAAAAGAGTTAGGATGGTTTGCTTACCACGTAGCGTCGATGGGCGTAGAGTTAATAAAAATGATGCGCAGTAGAACACGCGAAAAGAGGCAGAATAGTTGAAATGTTTGGCGAGGGTACTGCCTCTTAACTTAGAATGCTTACCTCGGCGAGGGTGACAACTTCACTTATGCACGAGATTGTGGTTGGTAAATCGTATTGCATGGGAATCTGAGACCATTTATTACTGGTTGTCCTTGTGAACGCAGCCCACGTGCCTTTTCGAGTGACCATTTAGGGTCAGACAGACGCCAATCACCCTTGCAGTCACCATCTCCAGACTCCATCTCCAAGTGGAAAAAACAGATCGCCGCTGCCTTTCCCTTTTTCTGTGCTCTTCCCCTTCGCCAGCTCTCGTGATCCTGCGTTTAGATTCAGACGTTGATCACCCTTGCAGTCTCGCCATCTCCATCTCCAACTAGAACAAACAGATCGTCGTTGCCTTTGCATTTTCTGCGCTCTTCCCCTTGGCCACCTCTCGTGATCCTGCATTGAGAGTCAGACGCCGATCGCCGTTGCAGTCGCCATCTCCATCTCCAAGTAGAACAAACAGATCGCTGTTTCCTTTGCATTTTCTGTGCTCTTCCCCTTGGCCACCTCTCGTGGTCCTGCGTTGAGCGACCTCCACTGGGTCAAGTCCTTTGCTGCCGCGTCGCCATCACCATCGCCACCTTCTGGTTCTTGCTGCTGTCGGTGGCCTGCGACATCACCATCCAACTCGGCGCCATTGGATATTGCAGAGACAGGTTCTTTCTCCCTGCCTTTCTCCCCTTCCTATGTGATGTTAATTGTGTGCGCACCGAAGCCACTGCGTTAGGGTAAAATTAAAAGTCCCAAACCGCATGCATGGTTAGAATAATTACTCCTTATGTGACCATGCCTGAGTTTGGGCATAGTGAGTGAGTAGGCCTATAAATCTATCACTAATAACATTAAATGCTTTGTTCTTATCCACAGACTCCGAATGCTTGGGTCACTTGAGTCAGAACCAAGCGAATAGGGCCCTTCGGAGATTCTTGGGCCCCTATTCGCTAGGTTCTGACTCAAGTGACGTCACCTTCTATGATATTAGTGAGGCGAATAGGGCCCTTCGGAGATTCTTGGGCCCCTATTCGCTTGGTTCTGACTCAAGTGAAGTCACCTTTTATGACATTAGCGCACGGGACATAGCCAAGTGAATAGGGCCCTTTGGAGATTCTTGGGCCCCTATTCACTTGGTTCTGACTCAAATGACGCCACCTTTTATGACATTAGCGCATGGGTCAAAACCAAGCGAATAGGGCCCTTCAGAGATTCTTGGACCCCTATTTGCTTGGTTCTAACTCAAATGACGTCACCTTTTATGACAGTAGCGCACGGGACAGAACCAAGCGAATAGGGCCCTTCAAAGATTCTTGGGCCCCTATTCGCTTGGTTCTGACTCAAGTGACATCACCTTTTATGACATTAGCGCACGGGACAGAACCAAGCGAATAGAGCCCTTTGGAGATTCTTGGGTCCCTATTCGCTTGGTTCTGACTCAAGTGACGTTACCTTTTATGACATTAGCGCACGGGACAGAACCAAGCGAATAGGGCCCTTCGGAGATTCTTGGGGCCCTATTCGCTTGGTTCTGACTCAAGTGACATTACCTTTTATGACATTAGCGCACGGGACAGAATCAAGCGAATAGGGCCCTTCGGAGATTCTTGGGGCCCTATTTGCTTGGTTATGACTCAAGTGACATAACCTTTTATGACATTAGCGCACGGGATAGAACCAAGCGAATAGAGACATTGAGGAAGGCTCGAGGCTCAATATTTTCTTGGTTATGACACCACTTAGTTTCAGCTTGCTTTTTCTTTAAGTCATGGGGATCATAATCCTGGAGACAGACGTGAGCGAGGATACATGTGAAGAAAAACTATTCACGTTCTTATACAACGGCCGTGCTCATCACCGTACACCGAAACTATCAGAAATGTTTAATGCAGAGTTTTCTATACAGAGGATTATAGATTGCTCGTATGAGTACCTACAAACCCATTTGCAACAGTATGAGACAATCACTTGTGACAATTCCATGACAGTTGATAGCATAAGATATGTGCACCCAGCCGACCTTGACCCTGACAAGAGTGCTTCAAGGAGATTGAATCGCTGTCTAGAAAAGTGTCCCTCCAATGCAGTGCTTATACAAGACAGGTGTATGAAGCACTTCAAAAAGTGTCGCTTAGTGAAATTCTACCACGGGTTTGTCAGTTACTTATACTTGCAGATGGATGGTGAGTCAGAGACTTCCCAGTCAATAACTTTCGGTAGTTGTCCATTGGCTCCGGAGGAAGAGGTAGAGGATGTGGATGTGCAGTTCGACCCAGAAGAAGAGCGGGTAGAGGTACTAAAGGAAACATTTGATGCGGGCTTAACTCTTGCTTCTCTTGCGGATGCAGCATTAGGGTGCAAGCAAGAAAGTCCAAGTAAGGAAGTGACTTTTCCTCTGAATTATGCTCCCAGCTTTGCTATGGCGGGCGACACCCACTATGTTCTACTCACAGATATCATGCATGAGCTCAATATACGGGAGGACTACTGCCTAGCTGCAATTGCAAATTTTTGTGAGGCAGACATGGGATTTGTGGATGATGATGGAGTGGACCAACATCTTATTGCTGACACAGCTGTCCGCGACTCACAGTTCACTTCGGGGTGGGAACTAATCAAAGATACATTCAATGAAGCGAAGTCCGGAGAGGCCTATTTGCCAATAGATGAGCAGTTTGAATCGACAACAAAACAACTCGGCTTGGAAAACATGGGTAGGTCCCTGGCACCCAAAGATCAACAAGTAATGAATAGTCAGTCTATTCACTTGTGGAGGAGGTCGATGCTGGAAATGGACGAGAATCAGATGGTAACTTTTGTCGTGCATTCAGATGGTATTGGAGATGGCCCAGTGATAAAATATCATGATCGTTTTTTTTGTTGACAGGTGCTAGTGTATGACGATAGTTTCCTTTGAAGAGCGAGAGGCTCATGGCAAGGGCTTGTCACTGGAGTCCAACGCAAGGATGCGGCGTTGTCTCACTACATCGGGCGTTTCAACCACAAAAAGGTTTGTAGAAACAATTCAAGTACTTGGAAATTGTACTCATCTCACTTACGGCCCATAAATTCATTACAATTTTTATGTAGATCATAATATACCACAAGGAATACTCCGATGACAATGCAAAGTTTCCACTGTTTGCAATGAAAGTTATTACAAGATTGTGTGGTGGGCACCCCCTCCCACTAAATGCAGAAAGACTAATTCTGATTGAGAAACAGTTTTCTCTACGAGTATTTGGCATTGGGTATGGGTGTCAAGCACTCAGAGCCCCCTATTTCATGTCCTACACAGCTCAGGCTCTGGCTGCAGGGGTTGAAGATCCGGAAAGCTTAGATTCATACAACAAGCGGCTGTTTCTAAGGGAAAGAAGACGCCTGATGCCCGTGGGGATGCTGCCATCAACAGAGGAAGGAGCTCGTCTACAGAGCTTGCACATCGAAGAGGTACAAAGTGAGGAAGAAGGAGATGCATCGAAGAGGATAAAAACGACGGGCTCAGGTCCATCTTCTCCCGCTCATGACTCGTGACCGTCACCACCTCCCATGGTGCTCCGCCGCATTTGAAGCTCCCCAAGCAATCTGTTTCTTCTCTTTGCGGATGTGTTGTAAAGACCGTGTAATTTCTGAACTCTTAAGAAGTTCTTTCTGCCTTGCTCTATGAATTAGTCGTCTATAAGTCCATTGGTGTAACTCTAATAGGCTATTGGCCTTATCTTTTCCTCCCCCATGTCTAGTGTGCTTAAAATAATTTGTTCTTGCCATGTAGTGGGTTTTTTCCATGCCTTGTGTGGACGATATTGATAGTGATCCGTATGTCTTGGCAAAATATGGACCATGGTTGAACACTATGTGCTGCATTGAAATAAAACAAAATGGTCAGTAGAGTACAATTTAAAATTTTGTTTTGTATACGTAGAATGCCAACCCACCATGTAATGTGTGATATGTTGCCCACCCCACCCTGTAAGGTAAGCCTTTTTCCAATCCAGCAAGACTGCTTGAAATGATGTGAGCTTACTTTGGTCCCAAGAATGCTACTCAACGTAGTGGAAAATTTTATCTAGTGATTTCCACACGTTTGCCTTGTGATTCTGGATTGACCCACCACAAGCATTGTCTTTAACCACTTTATGTAACTGTTTCCATTTGTTGAACAGGTTTCTCCTTTCTTCTCTATCTGAATCTTTGAGGCTAAACCCAAGAAACCTTCTTGCCTTCACTCCGCTTATCGATGCTTTCCTCGGTACCTTGTACCGACCTTGAGACATCTTAGGGTCCTCTTCGATTTTGACATTGCTTCCATGCAAACCAATGTCTGAGAGCACTCCCTCTAATGCTTTGATCACTCTTTTCGACTCACTCTCTGGCTTTAATGTCCATGCAAAACATATGTACAAATGAACCACCTTTTCAATTATTCGACAGAGTGCATGAAGTGTACAGACGTGAACTCTACTCAGAGGAATATCAAGCACCGGTTTAAAAGTCTTATCTTGAAGATGTCTGTTGGGATCTCTATTCCATTGCACACTCTCAAGAGATTGTGCATCAGCCATGCAATATAAGAAAGGATTTGCCACAGCTGCTCCATGTGTTATGTTGTACATACACTTAAGAGTCTTTAATTCACCTATCATGTGCCATTCCACTGTGTAGTCACCAAATCCTTCCACTGAAAGAACGGCTCCGTTTCTTTGTTCACTGATGATAGAAGGAATTTGGGTTTGACTAAAAACCCAATCGAGGATTTCAAAATTTTCCTTATCAATCTGCAGTGAAAAACGTAAACACAAAAGTGACAACCAAATAATCAATATTTTTGTTATCATAGAGTGAACGAAATATACCTGAAATGATCCTAGAGTTAGAATGTTGTTTTCAGATTGCACATTGAAGTATGGTGGATCCTCTTTCGTTATTGATGGATCCAAAGCCCTGTTCATGAGGGTAATGGTGACTCTCTCTAGCTTCTTGTTCTTCAGGACCTCGCACTCGTCAAACTTCAAAACAAACTTGAGAACCCCACCGCACTCCTCTCGACTGATGTCAAAGAAGTGAACTGCATACATTTGCAATGCTTCAAGATCAACGAAGAGGTTGTTGTGCTTGTTAAAATGTAACTCTCTGCCGCCCTTGCCTAAGAACGTTGCTTCAATATGGAATGGTGACCCAAGTTTCTCAAACACCTCATCATTTACGTGCCGGCGAACAGCCTTTACATGTGATGACTTTGGCAGCAATGATCCTCTCTGTAGTTTATTTTGAGACTTTTTAGCTAATGCTTTGAAGAGTGCCATGTATCCCATGTGCGAGATGCCACTCTCATCAAGTATTGCTTGCACTTCCATTGGTTCCAGCCGATTCTCGTTCATGAAGGAGGTAAGGAGCCTTCCTTTCAACTTACGAAATTTTTTATGAGTTATCATCTCTTCAACTACTTCTTTTGGAACTCGACGGCTATAATGCACTCCGGCATTGAAGCCTGCACTGTTCGAGTTTGGATGTAGTAAAGACCTGCCAAAAAAGCACCATGCGTTATGATCATGTATAGGAAAGTGTTAATGAAGCACATTGAAGAAACAAACTTCGAATTACCTTAAAGCTCGTATTCGTTTTTTCAGGCCACCACTACCAACCTTCATGTTCTCGATGTTTCACAGATCTCGTTTTCTTTTTTGACTACCAAGCATGGTGTCTTTCTCTCGCAAACTTGTGATCTTCTTCTCAAGGCCTTGGATTGTCTCTCTGTTTGATGAAATCTTTTGAGAGCATGCTTCATTAAGTTTCTTCAGGTGTATGTTCTCCATCGCCAGGAAGTTTCTTTGCATTTCCGCATTGAATCCTCTCATTTCCAAATGTTTGGTGTATCCCAATAGCCCATCCTTGCCATCGCCTGTGAAATGTAAGAGATTAGTGATATTAATAAAGGGAGGTGGTGCATTTGTCGCAGGATCCTTTGGATAAATAGACCCATCGGTCCACAAATCCAAATGATGTTCCTTGTTTGTCCTTCTAAGTTCTTTCTTCCGTTGAGATAAGAAAGACTCCCTCCTACATTTCTGCAGCGGTGCGTACTCTTGCAATACATCGATATGAAGATTATGTGTGTTCTTTCTTTGGGGAAGTGTTAAAGATGAAGGGGCTGAGGATTGCAAGTTCAAATTAGTGTTTTCATAAGAAAAAGAAGCCTTCTCCATTCCTAGAGTTGATAGAGAAAAAGACAGAGACTCGAAACTCATGAAATATCTCAGGTTTTGGGAGGGAAGGCCATATTCTCACGTTTAGAGTTGATAGAGTTCGTGTGGCTTATGTTTCTAGAGGGAACGCTTGTAAGTTCGCATTTCAAATCATTAGTCATACGGTTAGTTGGATTCCTGACAAGAGAACGAAGGATAAGAATGATAAAGACGGCGGCTACCTACAAAGAATGTCATTTTGGCTTTTTGTTGCGCAGAAAAGTATCACATAAAATGCACAATTTAACATTTTCATTTTCTCTCTCTAGCTAGGCCGACGTGGCACTTCTTACAGGGCCCAAAAGTGAGTCCAACTTTCTCCTAATGAGTGGAATTTCATCACGTCCCATAGGTGCTTTTGTGCATTGGAAGTCATTGCATCATTTTACATATTTCCTTGGGGAATTTACCATTTAATATCCCCCTATATAACGTGCATTTGCAGGGTATTTAAAAACCCCCTCTTTTAACATGTTTGAATGAATAAAATAACCCCTTATTTTAAGATTTTTTTCCAAAATTGAATATAAAACCCCCTTATTGTAATGTATCTCTATTAAATCACCTTTTTTTTTTGCATTTTAAAACCCCTTCTATCGAACTCATGTTAAACATTGACATGATTACATTGTGCACCCCCTAAGAATATTTCTCAACATCCATATACAAAGGCAACCACTAGATTTGTGCAAGAAGTATTGCTTTTGCAGTCTTGTCTACAGAAAAGCGACCCCCTATCAGCTTGCTCAAAGTATGTGCTCGCATTTTGCGGCATAGATTTGCAATTTATTATCCATCTCCCTTCAATAAAGGTGATTTTCAATTATGAAGTGGTTTTTTGCTTCCCTTTGGATTGATTGTTGTCTCATGTTGGCTGGTAAGACTCTTATTTCTAGATAGTCCACAATGTATTTTGTCATAAAATCTAATATCTAACAAACTCAATTGATTTTCTCATATTAAAGTGATCATTTAATGTGGGATAATGAACAAGGGTTAGAATATAGACATGTGCTATCTCAACACGAGGCCAAGGTTAAAGGGTCCAAATGAGGGATGGTATGTCAAAGAGAAAATCTAGCTAATGGAGCTTAAAGACCTTAGGGTTAGCTTCATTAAAGACCTCCAAAGGTTAGTGTCAAAAGTCCTTTGACCTTAGGCAATAAGCTAAGGTTGTGCTTGAGGTGGGAACCCGGCCCAAGCTTGTGGTGCTTGTTGTGCTTGATGACTAAGGTGTTAGGGCTAAGCTTGAGGTGGAACCTTCTCCAAGATTGATAGGGTTGTGCTTGATGTGGGAACCTTCTCCAAGCATCAGGGGCTTAAGGTGTTCCAAAAGTCAACAAGGATCCCTACAAGGAGGGGGCCAGCTCTACAAGTAGGGGCAAGAGTGAGAACACACAAACTCTCACACAAGTCAAAGCCTTTCCTAATGAAGCAGCAGGGACACATGTCAAGTTCCTCTTCATGTTGCGCTCATAATGTGCCTAAAACCTATTGGTTAGCCTCTCAAGGGGTCCAATGATAATTTACCTAATTTAATTGATTGTGTGAAGTGCAAAGTGCAAGAGATCCATCTCCTTCTCCAAGCTTGTTGAGAAGTTGAGAGCCTACACCAACACTCTTGGCTATGTAATGCAAATCCAATCAAGAGCCATGATCCAATGCTTAAGCTTGCCATCTTCTTCATCATTAATATGCTATGCAAGAAGAGTGATGATAAGTGAGGAACTATTTCTTTCTCGTACTTTACTTCTTCTTCCTCTTCCTTACTCTCATTCCCCGCTAGCTCTTTCCACCTTCGAAGGTGTGGGTGCAATTTTTGGGCAAGCAATTTCTGGCGGACGCTTTTTAAGAATCGGGCAAGCGGATTCCCAAAAGATTCTTTATCTACCTCTCTCTCTCTTTCTATCTCTCTCGGCTATTCTAGAGTCCATAACCATTAGCTACGTGCCTCTCACTCCCTTTTCAACTAAAATGTAACATTGAAGATTGTACATTCATGGCCAACTTACATTCAAACAAAAACATGATTTACCACCATGGTTACATTCAATACACTATTGATAAGACAAACAGAGGTGCCTTACACACAATTATGGTATATTTGACATATCAAACTCCAAATCTATGTGTTCCATTGCATCAAAAGTAAATATATATGGGGGGGGAGGTACATCATGGGTGAGGTGGATGAAAGAAGAGCGGTGAAGGGCCATATGCTCCTGGAGGAAACAAAGGTCGTGCCAATGGGGGTAGTGCACCAAATGATGGGGAAACTCCTCCGAATGGAAGAGGGTACGAGCCATATGTGGGGAGGCCTATAGGTAGTGTGCGAGGCAATGGATCAACTCCAAGCGGGGCCTTAGATGTGGAGGCACTGAATGCACTAGGGGATGGTCTAGTTGTAGGCCATGCCAAGACTGGGGCTGTGAAAGTCGTATGTGGAGCTGCTATTGCCCCATTCCCCCCCCCCCCGACTGCTGAGTGGTGTCGGCAAGGTGGCTCCAATATACAATTTGCTTTGTAACCTGCTCCGGATGCTCAACTATATGAGCTCTATCTTTCCTACAAAACATCAATGTCGAGCCTAAATCTGAAGGTAGGCACTAAGCTGGCCCTAGACAAGCATTGAAAACTGACCAATCATTCTCACAACTAATGTAATTCCTATGTAGCAGTAAACATTGTGCTGCCAATGTCCCCACTCCTGCAAAATAGTCAAACACGGCATCTCCCATGTTTGTGAAGGTACCTAGTAGCCACCTACAAAGCAACAAAATTCCTTACATTTTTTATACCTCCAATTTTTAGGAACATGAAGTCAAAACATCCAATAAGATTCTAGCACTTGGCAAACACTGGACTCCTCTAAACACCTCTATGATAAGGCATGCCTATACGATCAAGCATCCACTGTGTGGGATCCGTATACCTGGTAGCTTCTCCCACAACATGTCGTCATCTACAGAGAAGCCACATACATTTCTGCAATCTCTCCATCCGTTGGATGGATCATACCTTTGAAGCCGACACCCGCCGCCCTCTCTACGGGACGAAAAAATGACTAGCAACAAAGTACTAACCTACAAATACTATTAACAATAAGATATTTTGAAATGTGAACACCACATATACTAATCAACATTAAAACAAAAATCAACATACCCCCTCTACATAGTCTTGAACAGTCGTGCAGCTAGACTTTGGCAAGTGTATGTACAATATCCTTAACAACTGGAAACGAGGTCCATTTGTCTTCGAAGTGATAATGGAAATGTGTTCTGCATGACATGTCACCACAACCATGCCATCAACCCAAAGAAACTCCGTTGTGAGAAGGAATGCAGCATCCACAAGCTCGCTATCCCACTGGTTCCATAAAGGAACTCCATCTGTGCTAGCTGCATGTTGCCTAGTGTGTATGGGAAATGCCATGTACATCAAACGTATGCCACCCAAACTCAAGTTGGGGGTCATCTGCCCTGTTTCTGCTAGAGAGCCCAAGAATCTACATAGTGATTGCATAGATTTGCACAAAATCTTTGTTAGCACTAAAATTGTGGCCATAACTAGGAAGGAAAAATAGTGTGGCTTACCTGTCATTGCACAACAAAATCATGAATAGCTTTTGCCAAATACTTGACACTAGCATGCACTGCAAGGTGGCATGTCTCTACAAGCATATTTGTATGCTCAACATAAGATTAAATATATCTTGCATGCAATGCTAAAGAGAACAACTCAACATTAACCATTTTCACATACCTGGAGGGTTTTCTCCGACCACTCCGGCCATGTCTGATAGGTCCTCTGCAACCCTGCCCTGTGATGGTGAAGATGGAGGTGACTCATGGGTGTCCCCTACTAGTTTCAAAGGGAAGGATAGTGTTGGTACACTGTGGCTCATAGCACCAAGGCTCTGAGCACTATCACTGACCTCTATAGGATTCTCCTCAACTACATGCTCACTCTCACTATCACTAGAGGCCATATCTCTCTTCCTTCTCTTCGCATGTTGCCTATAAGCCAAGGGGGCTTGCGGGCCCGATGTGGTGCCAATCTTTGGGTCTTTTTTTTAGGCTGATTTCTTAATTTTTTTTAGAGAGAGTACATCATCTATCACAACGGCCTTCTTCTGTGAAGCATTATGCTCCGCTATTAATTAAAAAATGAAGGTTATTGTACCCATGTCATGTTGCATAGCAAAGGCAAAAATCTACATAGTATGATACCTATGTAAAGTACTTCCTCTTCGGGTGGGTACTCCTTATCCGAGTAATCCAGCCACCAAGGACACTTTCCCCACGCTCCCTTTGGCCACAAGTAATCTATCCACGTGTCCGAATATAAGCTCGTCTCCTCTCTCTCTCTCTCCCGACATGCACCATGCATCACTGGGGTGCTCGAGAATGGGGAAATCTAAAGCATTTCTTCACCATCTACAAGACAATAAATAATGTTTTGTGTCACCATGACAAGATTAGTGTAACCTACAAAACGTATGTAATGTGTCTAGCAAAGATATCCAACCTGTAGAACATGCGTCGTGCTGTGAAAACGAAGTGGGGTTGCTCCTCGGGATCTTGTGTGGACTTGATCCATACACTCCACTTTTTGAAGGCTTGTGGTTCTGTCTGTATTTTTGCAATGGGTGTGCGAGTGTGCAGCCATGCCTCTCTTTAGCCTTCTCATGTAGTTCTACAATATGTTGATTCTCGCCCTCCATTTTCTCGGTCATCTCAAGTACTCTCTTGCAGCAAATAAAAGGACACAAGTTAAATCACCAACAGACTTATTCGAGGACATAATCACTTGATCCAGCTTTCCAATTTCCACCAATACACGTGATAGCGAAGCCATTGGATCCATGCCTTCTTTGTCAACCCTATGCCATTCTCTTTCAAGGTTGCATCACCACCATGGAGCAAGTCGATTAAGCGGCACTTCCTAGCATAGGAAAAGGGAGTCTTATTTTTTATTGAGACATAATCAAAAGAGAAATATGTCAAATGACTTACAAACATTTACTTACTCTTGTGGACTAATGCGCCTGCGCAACCTCTACCACTCTAGATGGTGTCATTTTGTAGTCTTCTCACCCCAGTTTGTAATAATATACATTTTTGAAAAAAGTCACTGCCAGTTTTTGGATTTGCAATTGTTGCTATTTCAAGCCCTTTGCACGTGAAATACTACTCTGTTTGAGATAACGCAAATACGATACTTTGCTCGTATGCATCAGGTGCCAAGTCGTAGTCTAAGCTCTCTTTTGATGGCAGCCCTTCAATTTTACTATTGTACATAGCATCGAACTCTTCCTATCATTTGCAAAGGACACAATCAAAACATATATAATAAGTAATCATAATCAGATCACATGCTCATTTAGCATTGCTTTCAAGCATACCTTCCAAATGAGTTGAGCAAGAATAGTCATTGGCAATTTCAGCCACTTTGATTTGTTTTCAAATCCCTCTCTACTGCCAGTCATGCTCGTTTCGATAATTTCTACAGGAGTGAAGTTGGGTCCGCCAGCCCTAGCTTTCTCATCATGAATATATCATGCGCAGTGTTGTGAGGGACTGAAACCCTTGTGGCCTTGTTTAACACTTAGATGTAATACACATTGTCAAAAACAATAAAATGCATTTACATTCGTAAGAAACAGTTGGATTTACATGCTTATCATTCCCAAAACCAATAGAAACTCCGTTGTCTCATGGGGTTGAAAATCCACAAGCACGCACTCCACCTACGGTACCTCCTCAATGAGGATGTCGTTCTCGTTCATCCACCGCATCCATGCCTCCAATCTGTGATTTCCATCCCAAACCACAAAGTACCTCTCGGCCATGTGACTAAGCTTGGGGATTAGACGAAGTTTCTCATCCAAGTCATATGACATCACAAGATCTCTCAAAGTGTGACCACAACGACAGAATTACTTATGATCGTCCCCACGAATCCACTCACTTAGAATAAATCTTGCCATGGTTGGTTGGTAGCTTTTATTTGCAATGGAGAGTTGCAAATCCACCACATGGTCATCATGCATACGGATGGCGTGGTACAAAAGAAGTCAACATAGAGGTAAGGTGGAAGTTTGCCATCATAGTGAGCTCTATGAGAATCCACCCAACCCAAAGAAATATGCTTGTTGATCACATTTCCAAATGCTTTATTTCTTGTGTCTTTTGTTGTGGTAGCGGTTTCCACACAATGGCTCAATTCTCCACTTGGTTGTGTTGTTCCACCCACATCGATTAAGGGGATACAATCCGATCTAAAGAGCTTATGGCTTGAGATTGTTCGCTCTCTTGAGTGCATCGCGGAGGGACTTCCTGCGACATAGTAGCATAAACTTCATCTACAACACCATTGTTTTTTGATTGATTTCTTATCCTCATAATTTAGCTAAAGAAATAGAGAGAAATAGAGAAAGTTATGGCTTATGAGAAATTGAGAACTTGAAAGAAGAAAAGAGATGAAAAGTTAAGAGCTTGAGAAGAGATGAAAAGTTGAGATCTTGAGAGTAAGAAAGTGAGATCAAATGAAAGCTTGACAAAGAAATGAGTTTAAGATAGAGAAGTAGAGATGGAAGCATGGAGAGAAATGAGAGAACTTGAAAAAGAACTTTGGCAAGCTATTTATAAAGTTTCAAATAAAAATATATTTTTTTAATTTTTTTTAAAATATAATAATACAAGTGTGTGTTTTGAATATTATGTGTGTGTGCACATATAGTGTGTGTGACACACGCACGGATGTGTGAGTGGTAAGCACACACACACACATACATACACCACGCAAGTGTGTGTGTGTGGGAAGTGCACGCACACACACCCCCCCATGTAGGTGTGTGTGTGTGTGTGTGTCTGTGTGTTGACACAACACACACACACGTGCGTGCGTGCGTGTGTGTGTGTGGGGGCGGGGGGGATGGCATACTTGGGCCACACGCTTCCACGCGGTGGCATGTGGCCCCGCATGACCCCTTGCCGCATGGGGACGTCTCCATGCGCCAAGGGCTGTTGGGCGATGTGTGGCCCAAGGGCAACACAACAGCCCACTAGCAGACCACGTGGCCCCTTGGCGCATGGGGATGTCCCCATGCACCAAAAACTGTTGGGTGGCACGTGGCCCAAGGGCCACGTGTCACCCAATGGCCCAGTGGTAGAAGAGGCCATGTGTCGTGCCACCCGGCCAACGGCAGTACATGTGGCATGCCAACTGGCCACACACCGTCGATGTGATAGCGTTGCGGCCACCTGGCATGCCACGTGTACCGTCGGTTGATGACGGTACACATGGCATGCCACGTGGCCACGAGGTGGCCTACGTAGATGCCCCGTGAGCATGTGACATGCCACTGGGCCATTGGGTGACGCATGGCTCCCTACGGCAGTGGGCGCCAAGCGCCCATGTGCCACGCGTTGCCACATGTCACCACGTGGCAGCGTGTGGTCCACGCATACCGCCGCCCCCCCCAACACACACATACACACACACTCGACGTGTGTGTGTATGTGTGTTGTATGATAGACACACACACACACCCGCGCGAGGGGGTGTGTGTGTACGCGCGTGCTTGCCACATGGCCACACGCTGCCATGCAGTGGCATGTGGCACTTGGCACATGGGGACGCCAAGGACAGTTCGATGGCGCGTGGCCCAAGGGCCATGCGTCACCCTATAACCCAGTGGTAGACCACGTGGCCATGGGGCGGCCATGCAGGCCGTCTCGTGGCCACGTGGTCAACCACTTTCCCCTTGGCATAGGTGAAAGAGGCCATGCGAGGCCACACGCCACCGTGTGGCAACGTCTGGCCCACACATGTTGCCTTCCCTCCCACACACAGACTCACACCGTGTGTGTGTGTGTGTGTGTGTGTGTGTGTGTGTGTGTGTGTGTGTGCGCCATACACACACTCACAGTTCCCTTCTTCAAACACACACATACATATTTACCTACGACACATAGACACAAGCAAAAATACTAAAAGAGTTTTATATTTTTAATGAATAATTTTTAAATTATTTATTTTAATATTCTATTTGAAAATAAATTTGTTAAAATATTGAAATATTATTAGATTTATATTTATAACGATTATATTATTAGTTGTGAGGTATATAAACAATTTGTTAGTTATTATAATGAGATCTTATGCTTAATTACTTGTTTAGCTTATTATTATGGCATGTTCTTTATTGTTTCTTGATAAAGAACTTTCTTATCCTTTTTACAATGGTAAATTTATAATATCTGAATTATTTCTTTTAGAAATAAATTATTCAATGCAATTTACATCTTTAGATGCAGTGATTGAAGTTGGTGATATTGAGATGACTCTGCCTCTTGAAAGGACGCTCAACAATTTCGGTGAAATCATCTATGTACTGGATGAACAACTTTCACTTAAATACAAAGTCAACGTGTCCCATCAAGCACACTATGCAAGCTCACCTAGCACGACTTCCATTGCCATTGTGGATAGTCCGCTAGAGGTGCACTTCGCTCAAAAGGAGATAGTAGATATTTGCACCCCGCATCAAGTTTTGCTTCCAAATAGCTTCAAAAGGAGTACAAGACAAAAACTTCTGCAGGCCGAAAAGATGGGTACATTGACAAAGCTTTTAATGCAAATACAACAAGTGGAACAAGTTACACAGATTCCAAGGGCTTACAATGGTGATCTTGTTTTAGGATTTTCACCTACCATGGGGAGGTTACACCATATGGATGAAATGGAGCATAAGTATGATCCTCATTTGTGGTCGAAGCCACAAACATCCAATATAGTTTTCTCGGGTGTAGAGCGTCTTAGTCATTGCCTAGGTTAATGCTTTTACGAGTTTATGTTATTCTCGTGATGCATGAAGCTTTCCATCTTCATTGCATCACCTAGGTCACAAGGAACAAAAAGATTGTATTGTACCAAGTCTCTCTTGATGTGAAAATCTACAATACAAAAGCCTATTGGAGGGGGGACCGACTCCACATAAATTCGGTCCTCAACTGTTGTCAAGTTTTCTAACTCTCTCTCTTGAAAAAGTATTGTTCATGCCAAGTTAATTAAGTATAATGGTTATGTTGCTACCACTAATTAAGTTCACCCTCTGTGTTCTCAAAGTAGTCTCATGAAAATGCTCACTCAAATTCTCTTAATTCCGCCATTCTCAAAGTTCATAGGCCACTGTTCCATTACATATTTACCCCCCATGGGTGCTTCTGCTATTTTGAATAGTGTAGCATGTTCAATTGAGATTTGAATTGCACAAGTATCACATGAACTAACATAGTCATGGACACTTTGCTACACATGAGGCCAATACACCCCAAGTCTATTCAATCACAGAGAACAACGATTAAAACTACATCATCCACATGCCTAATTGCTTTGAGTTGGACTATTTTGAAAACCATGCGCATTTGAATTTAACCATTTATAAAAACTTCTTAAAGCATACAAATAGTTTGAATTTTGCTTCAAGTAGATACACCAAATATCACTTTGGATAAGCTGCAATCTATGAGTAGCATGAACAAATATCTTTTTTGGAAACATAGAATGCTCCATTTTGACCAAAATTGAGTGTTCATCTAATCTCAAAATAGTGCCTCGAGAGGGGAGCAATGACATAATTATCCTAGATTTTTGCAGATGCAACAAATTGGCAAAAGTTCAGAGTGACAAAAAAATTTGTGCATGCCGCAATTTTTCGTCTACTCTAGACTTTAAATAAAAAAGTGTGCATGCTCAATTTTTGACACAATTTTCATATGCATTGAGCCTACATAGCCCATGAAAAAATCTGAAAATTTCCACGAGCATATAATGCAAAGTGAGACCGTAAATAGTACATTTATTAACCATAAACTCCCTACAAGAGCAACTTGTCGTACAAGCGTAGACATTTAAAAAAAACTCAAAGCACATAAATGATTCAAACTCTTCCTGAAATGGCTTTACCCAAACATGCCATAATAAGCATCAATGAGATTCATAATGCACAAAAGATTTCCAATTTGTGTGCAACCACACAAAACCATCTTTTGGAACATTTGATGGTGCCTCAACTGGGGGAACAAAGCAGCTACCTAAAACATGTGGAGATGTATCAAGCTCGCAAACTTTAGAAGATCAAAATGTGCTTGCAAAAGTTCTACGTCTACAACAACCTTTCATTAAAGACTGCAATCACCTTTATAACTGCTCCATTTTCGTAACTGCGGCTCTCCCTTGGCGACACCCTCATTTTTTGGACCTTGGGAGCAATCGCCCTTCCCACCTCCAGCTCCCAAGGAGAATAATGGGTGATCATTCTATTTTGGTGCTCCCCTTGCGGCTGCTCTGGAATGTGACAGGCAAAGGATGGCATGGTGAGAGTGAGCGGATTTCTAGGTTGAGGCATGGATCCTCTTTTCTAGCAAGTTGCTCTCGCGTCGGATGGGATGGACCTTTTGGTAGTGTCTCTTTCATGCCCTCCTTTGCTCTTTGTCCACCTCCTACCCCTTTGGGGTTTGGACCCAGGCGGTTGAAGATTTTGTTGGTGGTTACAATTTTGTTCGATTGTGTGCCATCCTTTTGGCTTTATTTGGAGACTCCCTCTGGGCATGCAGATTGTCGTGGCAGAGGCGTCGTTGTTGTGGCACCTTGAGAGGCATCTTTTGGTGATAAGGACAATGGGCCTTGTCCTTTTGGAAAGCTCCAAAACATCCAAAATGTTGAGGAACAATGTTTCGGGGTTCGAAAGTGCATAATAAACCTAATGCTACACCTTTTGTAATTTCTAATAGAATTTCAAAAATAAACACCACCATCCACTCCAAAAGATGCCCAAATCCCAACTTAGACTCCTGGATCATACCAATCAAAATCTATGTGACACAGATATACAAAAGCGATGTTTCAAAGCCCAAAAATGGCAAAAACAAGTTGCAAAAGGTTTTATTCTTGCTTTTTTCTACTCTCCATGACATAATGTCAAGGTTTCTGTTGCCACTCCCCCTATGCTCTGATACCAGTTGAAGAGCACACCAAAGTGGAAGCTTTGTGGGGTGATTGTGCATGTGTTGAGTGTAAAGGGATTGACTATATGTGGGTGGAGTACCCACTATTAAATGTGTGAGACCCCTTATTCTATTATGTGAAAGAATAAGATCAATGGTCAGTAAAGTCAATGGGTGATAAAAAATTGGGCGTCTGACTCAAGCAAGGCACATGCCACCTTTACCCCAACAATAAGAGCATCAATATCACTATGGATAAGCTGCAATCTGCAGAGTAGCATGCACAAAAAGATCCTTTGGAAACATAGAATGCTCCATTTTTTCCAAAATTGAGAATTTTTATAAGCTTGCAATGATGCCTCAAGAGGGGGCAATGACACAATTATCTATATTTTTTTAAATGCAAAAAAATTAGCAAAATTCAGATGACCAAAATGTGCACCCCACAATTTTGTATCTACACTATCTAGCCCATGCAACAAAGTGCAAATTGCCACAATCATATAATGCAAACATTTATCGAGCATAAAATCCATACAAGATCAACTAGTCATACAAACATAGAAATTTTAAAAAAATACTTGGTATGTAAATGATTCAAATTTTGCATGAAGCAGTTATACCCAGACATGCCTTAATAAGCATCAATGAAAGTCACAATGCACAAAAGATTTCCAAACAACAAGTATGCAAAGGATCCATAAATGACACTATGTCTGTGCAGCCACACAAAACCATCTTTTGGAACATATGACCGTGCCTCAACTGGAGAACAAAGCAACTATCTGAAACCTATGCAAATGTATCAAGCTCACTAAATTTGGAGGATCAAAATGTGCATGCAAAAGTACAAAAACCTTTCATTAAAAACTGCAGCTGTCTTTGTAACTACTCCATCTTCGTAATTGCGGCCCTCCCTTGCCAACACCCTCATTTTTTTTACCTTGGGAGTAGTCACCCCTCCCTCCTGATCCTCCCGAGGAGGAGAATGGGCGATCGGTTTGTTTTGGTTCTCCCTTCTCTACTCTATGACAGTGAGCGACTTTCCATGTTGGGGAATGTCTCCCCTTTTCTTGCATGTTTCCCTGACGTTGGATGGGGTGGATCTCTTGGTAGTGTCTCTTTCCCGCCCTCCTTTTACCTTTTCCTTGCTCCTACGCCCTTTGGGGTTTGGACCAGTTGGTTGAAGCCTTTGTTTGGTGGTTATGATTTTGGCTCGGTTTTATTCGATCGCTTTGACTTGCCGTCATGGTGGCACCTTGAGAGGCGTCTTATATTGATGGGGACGATGAGCCCCGCCCTTTCGGCAAGCTCTATGGTATGTTTTTTTTGTGAGATGTGTAGGTGTCTTCCTTGGTTGGGATTGGCCTCCCATGTTCTAGCTAGTATTCTATTTTAATCTGGGTCATTGTGATTTCATCTTGTCTCTCATGGTAAAGGTTGATGCCATGGCTCGATGCAAGCATGGCCTGCTATGTGACTTTTTGGTTTTAATACATTCCACTCACAAACTGTGAGTTTTGCAAAAAAAAACAACAAAAAACAAAATGTACATGACTAATCTTCCATGTGCACATTTTGCATTTGCATTGAGCCTGATGTGGCTATACCCAGACATGCCTCAATAAGCATCAATGAAAGTCACAATGCACAAAAGATTTCCAAACAACAAGTATGCAAAGGATCCACGAATGACACTATGTGTATGTTGCAATTTGTGTGCAACCACAGAAAGCCATCTTTTGGAACATCTGACCGTGCCTCAACTGGGGGAAGGAAGGTACAAGCCATACATCCTCACCCAAAACCGCAAAGAGAAATTTGTCCCAAGCATCTCTCTCAAAGCCAAAAATAGAAGGTAGGGCAAGAACATAACAACCCGTCAAGCCTCTACAATCTCTACATTGTTGAAATCACCAACCCCCGACAATCCATGAGTCCATAATAGGCAATACATGCACACGTTGTTGCTAAAAACAAGCCCTAGCACAAGCTGCAATGGGAGCACACACACATAAAATCCCTACAAAAGCATCCTCAACTTATAAAGAAATCCACGTAGCTCTACTTGGAACCAAAGTGAGGTAAGGGATGGATCTAGCTAGTCTCTGCATGAGTCTTATAGTTACAACCAAATCCCAGGTCTCCCCTCTTGGTTTATATATACCTAGATGAATCCAGGATAAGCCAAGATTCACCCTTGAAGGACGGTGCAAGGTATAGACCCATGGTAGTCACCCACAAGACAATATAACCATCAACTACATCATGCATAGTATTGACTAAATACCACGACAATATATACCTCTTGGTTTACCTAAAATATGTAGATGATAGAAGATTTGAGACCTTTTTTTGAGAACCAAGAAATAGTCATCATTTTTTTGTTTTGTTGAAATTGTGACTCATACGTGCCTTTCGGTGGATTAGTTAGTCATGACTTCTGATGAAGATTTAGTAAAATCTAACAATTCATACTTGTGTAAAATGATGATTCTGTTTCCTTGTTGTTGTCTCAAACTACAAATAGTGTCTATGTCATCCCTGTTGTGTCAAACTACAGATAGTGTTAGGATTACCATATTTACCTGTGCCCTATAAGTAATCCATAAACTTATTTACCTTGATGTACATCAGGAATCTTTAAGTACCTATAAATCCATACCATATTGCACACCTAATGTATCGAACACTGAATTAGCCAAAAATATTGGACCCCGAGTTTCAAGGTGCACATGAGACGAACATAAAGATGAGACGCACAAGTTAGACAGGTTGGTACTAGATCTAGTCCAAGGGAGGGAGCAGCAAAACCTGAGGCTGTTGCGCAGGGCAGGGAGTACCCCGTCCGGATAGGCATCCGAGCACCAAAGCTTGGATGTGACAAAAAAATCTTCTCGTTTCACTAGGCCAGCTTCCATAGCCTCCTTCAAAGCCTCCCCAAACAAGCCTTCATTGTTGTAAATCTTAGCAGTGTCAAAATGCCTATATCCTACCTGCAGGGAGAAGGAATCTCTCTCTCTCTCTCTCTCTCTCTCTCTCTCTCTCTCTCTCTCTCTCTCTCTCTCTCTCTCTCTCTCTCTCTCTCTCTTTCTGTGTGTGTGTGTGTGTGTGTGTATACTTTTACGTGAGTGTTTGTCTGTGTAGAGACAGACTGTGTGTGTGTGTGTGTGTGTGTGTATACTTCTATGTGAGTGTTTGTCTGTGTAGAGAGAGAGAGAGAGAGAGAGAGAGAGAGAGAGAGAGAGAGAGGGCACCTCTACAGCCGCCAGAGATAGCCACCTTCCTTCGGTTACGGGGTAAGGCTCCGTCGGAGCCGGTGCCGAGGCCTACTAAGGGCATGGAGGCTCCTGTGTTGAGAACAGCGTAACTCCGCCATTCTGACGAGCTGAAAGGCCATAGCTAAAGCTCTACATATATGCCGACTGGACTGTCTCTGCACAGACGGGTGTGCTGTCGTAAGCAGAGAGGGCACGGGCTATTTAAAATTTGGAAAAATTACCAAAATACCCCTCTAATTTGTGGAAATTCCCAAAATACCCCTCAAATTTCAAAAATTCCTAAACTACCCATGATATTTTGTCATAAATTCCCAAAATACCCTTCAAATTTTCCAAAATGCCTGCCACAGGTTTTGAGATTAAATTTCTCTAAAGACAAAAATTTGTAGCTTTCCATAAGAAGAGTATTATTTTATCAATACAAGATGCTAAAACTAGAATTTGAGTTCGTTATGTAGGCTTTGAGGATGGATTGCTTCATTGTTTTTAATAATCACCCTTTTTTGCGAGGTAATTTGTGACAAATTACATGCTATGCACTCAAAAATGGATCTCGATTATGAAAAAAGAATAAAGATTAGAAAATCTTGAACAATCTAACCAAAATAGATACAAGGGTATTTTGAGAATTTCCACAAATTAGAGGGGTATTTTGGTAATTTTCCCTTAAAAATTTTACCCACGCAAATGGCAAATCCGTGTGCGGGCTTACGGGAAAAGCAATGTTGCCTAGGGTAGAGGGGCCCATAGCGAGAGTTTCCATAAACCCCAAAATAGGGCATTTTTACAACCAGGCGATCTCTCTCACATAAGAACAAACAATCAACCCCTTATAGGCTCCCAAGTAGAGCTCACTTACATGAACACTCGTTCTCCAACTGGTCCACGATCACCTTTAGGCTGGAATGCATCCATGACACATAAAGGCCACATCCTGCTCTCCTAGTGCCCAACCCTATCCTTCATTACCACAAATACCTGCACAATACCCGAATCTCGGTAAAATCAAGTAGAATTTGAAGTAAACATTAGACAAATATATAGAAATTCAGAATTAAATCATAACCACACATGCAACTCTAACTCACATTGTCAACATCTCTCAACAAGCAATCAATGAAGTAAAATCTAGATCCAACGTGTATCGAATCCCTCTCTCATGGTTCCAATGTCAATCAATTAAAATGCATCAACGTACAGCAAACGTGAGAAGCTCACACCACAAGTACAGACTCAAATTGTGCTACACAGCCAGAACCATTCAAACAAGAGAGCACATCATAGATCTATCTCCTTCAACACTCCTACACTTCCCTCCCTCCAAAACAATCACCCTACTCTCATAGCCAAACCATTCTCAACAAGTGCAAATACCACCTGCACATCAATCCCCTTGCATGCACATGCATGCTGCAAGACCAAACAAACCACATCACGTGCAAAGATCATCAGTACATCAATCCCTCTGCATGAACACTTCACTCCTGATCTGCAAGAAACTTCATTCTCAACCAATTACTCCATCAAAAACAGTTCAATAGTCATGCTCTACATTCTCAAATGGCTAACGCTCCTTATGGGTACAAGGCATAATAGAGAGGCACCTCAACTTGAAGGTTTGCTTTGCACATCATTGTTACTTCACAAGAATGGTGGCCATGTATGCTGTTGCAGAAGGGTACATGTGATGCCCGTCTTCCTTTGCAAAATTCCATGCAAGAAATCGCCTTTTATCATCAACACACCATCAACCCAAATACAAAAGGAGGAGAGCCCTAATCCAAAACCGACACCAAAGAGAAAATTTCTACTCAAGGAATCTCTTACCTACTTGGAGATAATCAAGGAGATGAAGAAGAAGATGGAGATGGAGCAAGAGCACTCTTCAATTGCACAAATGAGAGAATGAGTGATTTTTAGGTTTAGGTGAATTTTATATGAGCTCGCCCATTCACACTTGGGCACCCATGCTTAGCCAACTAACCATTGAATGTTCCAATTAGAGTGCACCTCTCATCGGTGATCACTCTTATCCTTTTCCTATTGGACCGACAAGCCCGGCCCATGACTACTAGAAGTGGACGCCGGTGGTTAACAACCACGTGTATATGGTAACAAACCCCCCTTGAGTGATGCGGTGAATGAGAGCTGGCACATATAGTAAAGGGAAGTTCCATGCCTTAAGGACATGATCAATCCACAAAGGGGAGTAAGCCCAAAGCTTTGTGAAAAGATTCAAACTTCTCATGAGACAATGCCTTTGTGAAAAGGTCTGCAAGCTTGTCCTGTGTTGGTACATAAGCCAAGCTGATATCTCAAGTTGAGAGCCTCTCCCTGACATAGTGGTAATGCACCTCAATGTGCTTTGTGCAAGCATGAAAAAATGGGTTCATTGCAACTATCAATTTAGATAGTGGTGGTTGTGTCCTGTCCAACACCCAAATCAGCCATAAGGCGTCTAGGCCATACACACTCAATCGTAGCTATAAAGATTGCCATGTACTTAGCCTCACAAGTAGAAGTGGCCAGAGTAGGTTGCTTCTTGATCAACCATGATATACATGAACTGCCAAGCATGAAACAAAAACCACTTGTGGATGCTCACGTGTCAAAACAACCAGCCCAATTTGAGCCCAAAAAAGCATGTAATTTTGGCGGCAATTATCCCCCCTTGGGATAAAACAAGCCAACATGTAAAGTACCACTCAAGTAGTGCAAATCCTCTTGACAACCTGTCAATTCTTAGACCCTGGGCTATGCATAAATCTGATGACCTATGAGACTGCAAACTAAATATCTGGCCTTGTGTTGCATACAAAATGAAGCATTTAATAGCAGTTTAGTAAAGACTGACATCTGCAGGATCACCAGGATCATGAAGACTCAATTTCAAACCTATTTCCATGGAGTGGCAATAGGTTTGCAATCCTCAAGTCCAAACTTGCATAGCAATGTCTCTATGTAACTTTTTTGACACAAGGCGATACCACCATCACACTGCTTAAACTATATACCCAAGTAATGGTGCAACAGCCCCAAATCTTTCATCTTGAAAGTAGCATTCAAATTAGCCTTAAGTTCAGCAATATGTCTCTCATTTGGTCCAGTGATCAGCAAATCATCCACATAAAGAACCACAGTGAGAAGTACATCACCCTCACGCTTCACATACAATGTGCATTTTGTTGGATTGTTACCTCATTTGACCAAATGAGTGTCAACTTTCTCATACCAAGCACAAGGAGATTGCTTCAATCCATATAAAGCTTTCTTACATATAAGACCTAGGGTAGCTAGACCTTGAGATCCTCCTCCCAACCTCCCATTATAAAGGCAGGCTCCTAGCCTCTTGCCCTAGATGGATCCCCTTTCCACATTGACTAGCCTGGCCCCTGGCCGTAGTCCGTGACTCCCTGGCCTTGCCCTTGTCGACATTAGTCCCCCCTTAAGGAAGAGTTTTCATCCTCAAAAACAAAAGTGGGAAACTTCTTCTTAAGAGCACTAATGTTTTCCCAAGTGGCACATTCTTCAGGTCGATCTTTCCACTTGATTAAAGCTTGTGGACGTACATGATGACGCGTACGTAAATCATGATAGCAAGAATTTGTTCAGGTTCATGGGGTGGGGTAGAAGGTTCAACAAAATTGACCAGAATCTATTGGTCAATGACATTGCCGTCCCCATGTAGTCGCTTACATAAACGGCTTACATGAAACACCGGATGGACACGAGAGTGTGTGGGTAATAATAATTTGTAGGCACAATCACCAACTCACTTGAGGATTTTGAAAGGCCCACAATATCTTGGAGATATTTTAGGTGTTGGCCCAGTTTTCAAAATTTCTGAATGCTTTGGCACACGTAAAAATACTTCCTCTCCTTCTTCAAAGGTAACTTGTCGACGTTTCTCATCAGTGTACTTCTTATACCGATCTTGTGATTTTCAGACATTCCGATGAGCGAGTTTCAGCATATCCATATGGTCTTGGAGAAAATCCTTAACGTGTTGGAGTTTTACGGTTGCCAATCCTACCGTAATGGTGGGTGACCTAGGTTGAAAACCATACATGAGCATGAAAGGACTAAATCCAGTCGTGACATGCTTAGCACTGTTGTAAGTGAACTCAAGAAGAGGTAGATATTCTTCCCAGTCTGTTTGTTTCTTGCTAACATATACGTGTAGCATATCCTCTAGTACTTGGTTAACTCGTTCAGTCTGACCATTCGTTTCTAGATGATCGGTTGTACTGAGGTTGAGTTGTGTACCCAATCCTTTAAACACAACCCTCCAAAAATGACTGTTAAACTTGGGATCACGATCACTCACAATGTTACTTGGCAAGCCATACAACCTGTATACATTGTCCACAAATAACTTGGCTAATTTTGGAGTCTTAATCATTGATCTGGTTGGAATAAACTTACATAGTTTAGTCAACCGGTCTACGATCACCCATACTGAGTCATGACCTCGTACAATGGTTGGTAAACCCACAATAAAATCCATAGAGATACTTTCCCATTTCCCATTGGGAATCTCTAAAGGATGTAAGAGTCCTCCTGCCTTCAGGTGTTCTGCTTTGTTAACTTGACATTTTTCGCAGTGCAAGACATAATCTTGAACAAAGCCATGTAAACCTGGCTAGTAAAACTGTCATTGTATGAGATCATAAGTCTTTTTAATACCCGAATGCCCTGCACTTGGACTGTCATTACATTCATAAATAATTTGGCACTAAATGTCAATGTCCATCGGTACACAAACTCTCCCCTTTTGGAGTAGGTACCCATTGTTGATGGTAAAATTCTACCATCGCTGTAGTTCATCACTCGACAGAGGAGAACTATGTGTGGAGACGATACACTACCAGGATTGGAGTGAGAAGGATCCCTCATTTGCACATGGATCCACACTTTGGAATATGCATCATCATGCTCATATTTCCCTTGAACATGAATGCCAATTGTTGCCTCGTTTGGATCCAATGCTCACCTAGATCTAATCTTTGGGCTTTCCCCACCCCTATCTTTCCTCTTCTTCAACCCCAAATGCCAAGTGCGTTGCAAGCATGCCCTCTACACTGAGCAAAAGATTAGGCTTGCAATCTCGCGAAAGAGATTTGCTTAAAATGTATGGATCGGATCCCTCCACGTGCAGAAATCGCCAACTATGAAAATTTCCATGCTAGGAATTTGTCTATCAATTGACGTGGAGAAGTTGAAGGTCGCGACTCGCAGAGTGAGACAACAACTTCTCGTATCCATTGTCTTCTACCTATAAAGGTACGAGAGAGAGAGAGAGAGAGAGAGAGAGAGAGAGAGAGCGAGAGAGAGAGAGAGAGAGAGGACGTGGATGGTGCTGCCACATGGTGCTGAGGTACTGCAAGGTGCAATTGTCCATGTGGCGGTGCATGATATATGAAGGCCATAATATGGGTATCCTCCCCACAACTGCATTGCGGGAGGACGGTGTGGTGCTGGGCTCTACTCCACCTCCTTCCTCGCTTCCAAATGACCTTGGATATAACTTGTATATTCATTGTTGTCTCCTACATTACATGTATATATCATATTGAACTGATCAATCTCTCTCTCTCTCTCTCTCTCTCTCTCTCTCTCTCTCTCTCTCTCTCTCTCTCTCTCTCTCTCTCTCTCTCTCTCTCTCTCTCTCTCTCTCTCTCTCTCTCTCTCTCTCTCTCTCAATTTACCAGTTTTCTAGATCAAAAATTATAGAGGCAAGATAGACTAAATCCAAAATCTTTTCATGTAAAATTCCTCTCAAACTTTTGTAGGTATCCTCATATAAACTACTAATTAAGGAAATTGCATAAACTGGGTTTTTTCAATCATTAAGGCTCCAAATTGAAACCCGAATCACACCAGTGAGAAGACACGATGCTAAATAAGTCTACAATAATTATTTGCATAGACTTGCTCTTTGAACAAGTGATGAAAAAAAACATAAGGCCTGTGTAACCTTTGCACACTTCATTCTGCAAAAAAGGAAAGAGTGCACTACCACACCTTATTTTGCAGGGCAAAAGAGAGAGAGAGAGAGAGAGAGAGAGAGAGAGATTCCTTCACATCTTTAAATTGTCAATCTCCCACTTAAAAACGAGGCGCTGGTTGCGAAGCTATTTTGGTGCCTCACTTCAGTCCAAAAGATAAAGCAATACTATGGCTTTGCTCTTTGGGCATGCCAAAAAACACAACACAAATGCAAAGCTTAATCCATTCATTTTCACAATGTATATAAGGGAGGACTAGAGTGGTAAGAAGGACCAAGTAGAATTCTCTTAAAAAGTGTTCTTTATGTTGTACAGATGTGTTTATGTCATTATGAAAATTGACATGATAAAGGTTTTATCAGAAATGTTAGCAACCACACTACGATATTCATGAAGTTACTACTTAAGCGAAGCCAAATATTGATTATACCATCATAGTATTCTTGTTATATTTATCTCACATGGATGTAGAATGGACATGAAGTCATAATTTTGGTGCAATTGTTGATGAAGCTAGTAACATTGAAAGACTCTTAAGACCTTTCAATCAAAATGGCGTTCTTCATCTCATCACTAGAAATGGTGTCCAAGACCAAATTGATGAGGCACTTTGTTGTGATCCCAAGAGTGGGACAAGTATCTTCTTCTCGAGGAGTTTACTAAAGACAACACAACTCCTCGTATGCAGAAGAAGATAAGTTTGAACATCATAGGAACAATCCCATAATTTGTTTTTCTTTTGGAAAAACAAATTAGTATCTTACCCATACAGTACCCCACAATGTTTGTGAATAGAGGCTATAGTACTAACAAGAAAGAAGTACTATGATATGATACATTAGACCTGTGCGCCAAGAGCTTGGCCATAGATTAAGGCTCATCAAATATAAGAGTTGATGTATCAAAACTGTAAGGGTTAAAACCTGGCAAAATAAGGTAGGAAAAAACTCTTCTAAAGAGAGCAAAAAGCTCCCTAGTCAACTACCAATAGAGAAGAGAGAAACAACCCAGCAACCTCTGAAAATTTGGCACTTCGAAGCCCTTGAACAGGTATCTCCAATGGCAATAGCAAGTAGACTATGCGTCATCCTTGTAGATGTCACATTTGCATCAAAATCAATTGCTCCATGGATGCACTCTTTGAGCATATTGCACTTTCATTCCATAGAGGTCCAAACATAAAGTTTTTCCCAACCTTTCACTCCCTTCCCAATATTGTTTCATAATTCATTCTACTCACACAGTCTCACGTTGTTGGGAAGAATGGAAATCCCCAATGGCCTTCATTGGATGGGGAGTAAACTCTTAGCGATGAATAGTGGGCATGCGTACATCCCTTCAGATATCACTCTAAAGCTGATGATGTATGCATTAATATGTTAAGTCTCCAATGTGCAAGGCTGATAGCAAACCGGACATATGCTGGTGAGTCACGCCATCTGCACGGGCCCAAGACCAGATGGCTATCACCCAAGTATATGAAGCCTGAAGGTGAAAGAGTACCCTCTTCTCCGTCAAAACCACCACAATGGAGCCATCACACATTCATCCCCATAATATATAGCCTCGTGCAAGGGACTAAATGAATGGTTTGCGTGCTTGCTGCCCACCATGAAAAGCGTTTCACCGTGTTTTGAGAGCAAAATGTTTCGAGCATTGAAATGTTTCGCTCCATCAGGTGAGACCCACGCCATTTCAATCACAAGATATTCTCATCCTTTCTACTCTTTCTACTCTTAAGGCTTCCCGAATCCATCTATGCATGTTTCAGTATCATGTTTCATTGTGCTTTGTCATAAGGCTGAAATGTTTCATTTTCGATCAACACCTCTGGAGTGTGAACTCTTATCATAAGACTAGAACCATTCACAGTGGAGCAACATGTTTTGTGGGTGAAACTCTTCGGCCTTGAAATGTTCGGCGGTGAAACTGCTACGATGGACATGAGGGATCCCAAGGTTTTAGTTTTCTTACATCAAACTACCACCTCAAGCATCTTCCATCCTTCATTGTCCATTCTCAGGGCCTGAATACTTTTAGCATCATTGTGCATGCCAAAAACTGCGTAAAGATCCGCCATCAGGAGATAAGTTGCAGTATTCTCTCTATCGAACTGTATTGCATGCTCAAATGCCCATCTCCCCACATTCACATCTCCCCGTTTTCGACAAGCACCCAGAAGGATTGACAAGACCTCCAGATTATCTGAAAATGGCATCTCCTGAATCACTCCCACTGCCTTGTCAATGTGTCCAGAACGCCCGAAAAGACCGACCATGCAAGCGTAGTGCTCCAGGTCCGGCTTGATGCCATACTTCTTACTCAGAAGTGTAAAATAGAAGTGGCCATCATGTACTCGTCCAGAGTGACTACAAGCATTAAGAAACTAGAAAATACGACTGCATCCGGAAAGAAGCCCTCCTGCTGCATTTGTTTGAGACAAGTCACATCTTGTTCACACTGGCCTTGTTGAGCAAATCCCATAATTAAGGCCGACCAAGTGCTAATATCTCGTAACGGAAGCTCATCTAGCACTTTCTATGCTTGTGCAAGAGCACCACACTTGGCATACATATCCACTAAAGCAGTGTCAAGAAGAAAATTGCTTCCCAACAAAACTTGTCTAACAATCTCATCATGAATTTACTTCCCCTTTGCAACCACTCCTAAAGCACCACATGCCTTTAAGATGGAAGTAAAGGTTCGTTGGGAGAAAGTCCCCCGCCTTGCATCTGTTCAAAAGTTTTCAATGCTTTCTCCCCCTGTCCCTATTGAGCATATCCTTCTATAGGTGCTGACCAAGACGTGACATCCCAATGACGAAGATTCTCAAAGGCTTGTTGTGCTTTAACAAGGACTCCACACTTGGTGTACATGTCCACCAAGGCAATACCAAGCACAAAATCATTGGCCAACAATCCTTGTCTCAAAATCTCATTATGTGTAATGGAATTTGCCTATTCAATTTGAGAGTAGCGGAATTTAATGAGAGTACTTTCAAGAAATGATTTTGTGAGCATAGCGGGTAGACATAATTGAAGATAGCAGTATAATCATAGCAATTAGTTAACTTGGCATAGACAATACTTTTGCAAGAGAGAGAATTTAGAGAACATGACAACATTTGAGGACCGGATTTATGTGGAGCCGGTCCCCCCTCCAATAGGCATTTGTATTATGATTTCTCCCATAAAGAGAGACTTGTTACAATACATTCTTTGTGTTCCTTGTGACCTAGGTGAAGCAATGAAGATGGAAAGCTTCATGCATCACCATCATAGCATAACCTAAACTTGAAGAAAGCTTTAACTATTCCAAGCCTCAGTCCCAAGACCTCAAACACCTTCAAAGGTGGAGAGAGCTAGCAGGGAATGAGGGTAGGGAAGAGGAAGAATAAACATTTCATACGAGAAAGAGCTAGTTCCTCACTTATCATAACTCTTGTGCTAGCATACATAATAGCATAGTAATGAAGAAGAAATAGATGGCAAGCTCAAGCATTGAAGCATGGCTCTTGGATGGATTTGCACTCCATAGCCAAGAGTGTTGGTGTAGGCTCTCAACCTCTACTTGCTTGGAGAAAGAGAGGGAGCTCTTGCACTTTGCATAGTACACAATGAGAGTGTTTGTGAGTGTGTGTGGGTGAGTATACCCCCTAAGCACCCCCCTAGCTTGCTTGGGTCGACCCCCCCTTGTAGCTCATGCTTGAAGCTCATTGGACCCCTCCAGGCCTAGCCAATCACAAGCAGGAGCCATTACAAGCAACATGGGTAGCCTTGGGACAAGTGTCCCCCTTTCCCCTTTGAGAGAGAGGACTTGATAAATGCAAAATCAATTAATTGAATATCCTAAATTATCATTGGACCCCTTGGGTGGCCAACCAATAGGCTTCAGGAACACCATGAGGGCAACATGGGGAGGAACTTGACAAGTGTCCTTGCTGCCTCTTCAAGCTGGGGCTTCCCTTGTGTGTGTGTGTGTGTGTGTGTGTGTGTGTGTGTGTGTGTGTGTGTGTGTGTGTGTGTGTGTGTGTGTGTGTGTTCTCTCTCATCCCCCCCCCCCCCTTGTAGGCTCGCCCCCCTCCTTGTAGGGATATTTTTGACTTTGGATGAGCAAGCCCCTTAGTCATCAAGCATGACTAAGCACTTGAAGTAGGAGGTCTTCCCACAAGCATCTCAGGCAAGCTTCTCAAGGCACCTCAAGCACCTTAATCATGCACCAAGTCAAGCACCTCAAGCATGGAGCCAGTCAAGCACCTCAAGCATCTTAATCAAGCACCTCAAGTAGGACAAGCACCTCAAGCACGACAAGAACCTCGAGCTTGGGCCGGGTTCCCACCTCAAGCTCAGCCCTAGCTTACCTAAGGTCAAAGGATTTTTACACACATTATTGGAGGTCTTCAATGAAGCTAACTCTAAGGTCTTATGCTCCATTGGTTAGCCTTGCTCTTGATAGACCATCTCCCATTTGGACCCCTTTACTATTGGCCCCGTGTTGAGATAGATCTATAAGCACATATCTATATCTTAACACTTGTTCCCATTTATTCTCCCATATTAAGTGATCAATTTAATATGAGAAAATCATTTGGGTTGGTTAGATATTAGATTTTATGACATTACCTCTCTCTTGAAATCATAGTCGTCCTCGACTATGAGGTAGAAGAAATAAAGCCTTAGTCATTAGTCAATCGTACTTAGCGGGTAGAGGATCCCTTTTTTTACCCTACGACATCTTTCCAAGATGGATGACTAATCCATTTGGTGCTTGGGAGACATAGCTGCCGCAAGCATGTCTGCTCTTTAGTCCATTTCATTCTCCCAAAGTAGAGTGACAAATTCTACTTGGTGTTTGAGAGACGTCGTCATCACAAACATGATTCTAAGCATGCATACTAGTTAAATTTGTGCACAATTAAAAAGAGGATTAGTCTTATAAGACAAAAACATGAGTCATTTAAAAGAAATTTGTACATTTGCTTACTCTAATGTAGCATTGTAAGCATTGACAAGGTTCATACTATCCTTAAGTTGTACTCCTTGCATCCATTTAGCATCTTCAAAAGGATAATTTTTGAACTTAATAAGATACCGTCGGATTATCTTACCATGTCGTAGTACCTTGTCTTCATGCCGAAGGACAGCTTCGGGTTGTAGCACCTCTTCTTGGTCTTCAACTTCGGGAGGGTCTTCAATAATTGGTTCAGTTGGTGGCTCTTCTTTGTAGGGCTTAAGTAGGCTTACATGAAAGGAATTTTGTATAAGCCAATGGTTGGGCAACTTGAGTTGATAAGCCGTCTCATTGATGGGCTTCAAGATTTGGAAATGACCATAGTATCTTTTTGCTAGTTTAGCATAATACTTTTGATGGCCCGTAGGATTTTTGCCCGTCGTTTGCCTTAATCGAGCCTTAGGAAACTTGAGTAAGACCCAATCATTTTCTTTGAACATTAAGGCTCTTCTGTGCTTATCAGCAGCAGATTTTTGCCTTTGTTGAGAGATGGCTATAGCCTCCCTAATCTTTTGAAAAGATTCTTGTAGGTCACGGCTATACTCATCAGCGGCGAAGATCTTCCCATGTACTTTGAGTAGCAAGGGACTTTTAGGTCTTCCCTCTATGATCTCGAAAGGTGCTTTCCCCGTAGAAGTATGGACAGTATTATTGTAGGCATACTCTACTAGAGGTAAATACTTTACCCATTGTGAGCGTTGATCTACTTCGGTAACATAAGTCTTGAGTAGATCGAGTATCGTAAGATTGGCTATCTCACTTTGGCCATCCGTTTGTGGGTGATAGGCCGAAGAGAAATTCAATCTTGTTCCTAGATTTTCAAAGAGACCTTTCCAGAAATTATTGGTCATTCTAGGATCTCGATCTGACACGATGGATGTGGGTAATCCATGGTGCTTGAAAATCTGAGATATGAAGAGAGTTGCCATTTGATGTGCCTTAATAGTCTTTTTGACAGGAATAAAATGTGCTTGCTTGCTAAACCTGTCGACTATTGTCCATATTCCAGTATTCCCATGGATAGACTTGGGTAATCCAAAGATGAAATCCATGGATATACTCTCCCATGGTGAATTTGGAATAGGCAATGGCTGGAGTAATCCAGGTTGCTTCCCTCTATCATACTTGGTCTTTTGGCATACTACACATTTTGAAACATACTCTTGTATGTCCACTTTCATGGTAGGCCAATAGAAATACGTCTCTACTCCTCGGAGAGTAGGTTGAATACCTCTATGCCGTGCATATGGAGGAGCATGGGATTCATACATAACCTTCTCACGAAGGGAATGGGTAACACATAGCCTATTGCCGTGGAGAAGATAACCATCCTGCAAGGTGAATGGTTCCTCTTTCTTCCCCAAAGCAAGGGCTGACATTATGTCTCTAAAGTCAGGGTCAGTAGCATACTCATCTATCATAGAGGATAGATCATTGTGAGTAGCTATAGACACCGCATTAACTTTTGGTCGTCGTGAAAGTGCATCGGCAACTTGATTGTGCTTACCAGCTATGTGAGCAATATGGAAATTAAATTGCGAAAGAAAATTTGCCCACCTCATTTGTTTGTCGGAAAGTTTGGTTTGCGTCATGAAATACTTGAGACTTTGGTGGTCGGTTCGTAGGATAAATGGAGTCCCCAATAGGTAGTGCTTCCATGTGTCTAGGGCATGTAGAACAGCTAAAAGCTCTTTCTCATAAATGCCCAAGACTCGTTCATCACTATTGAGCCTTCGGCTCTCATATGCTATGGCATGCCCTTCTTGAAGCAAAACCGCTCCAAGGCAATCACCACACGCATCACATTGGACCTCAAATGGATTTGAGAGATCCGGAAGCACGAGGATTGGTTGGGAAGTAAGCTTCTCTTTGAGTTTTTCAAAAGCATTTTGCTCCTTAGCAGTCCATACAAACTTAATGTTCTTCTTTGTTAAGTCGTGTAGTGGTCCTGCTACTTGAGAGAATTTTGCTATGAAGCGTCTATAGTATGCACACATACCAATAAAGCTTCTTAGCTCATGTAGATTCCTTGGGTTAGGCCATGATTTTATTACCTCTAACTTTGATGGATCCATACGAATACCATCGTGAGAGATAATATGACCTAGATATTGAATCTCTTGAAGGAAGAATTCACTTTTCTTTTGGTTGAGAAAAAGTTTGTTCTCCCTCAAGGCTTGAAAAATCACTTGGAGATGTTGCTTATGTTCCTCCAAAGACTTGGAGTAGATGATGATATCATCAAAGAACACTCCAGTGAATTTACATATGGTCTAAAAATTTTCTCCATGAGACGATTGAAAGTAGCTGGTGCATTAGTCAAGCCAAAAGGCATGACTAGATATTCATAAAGACCAAATGTTGTGCGAAACGCGGTCTTTAGGATATCTTCATCCACTATCCTTATTTGATGATAGACACTCTTAAGGTCAATCCTACTGAAGTAGGTAGAGCCTTGTAGCTTATCAAACAGATCTTCTACCCGAGGCACGGGAAATCTGTTTTTGATAGTGATATGGTTTAGTGCTCGATAGTCCACACACATACGGTATGTACCATCTTTCTTTTGCACTAAAAGGACTGGAGAACAAAAGGGAGAGGAACTAGGCCTCACCATCCCTTTGTCTACCAATTCCTGTACTTGCCTCATAATATCCTCTTGTTGAGCTTGTGAGACTCGATAAGGAGGTTTGTTAGGCGGTGAGCTTCTTGGAAGGAGCTCAATACGATGGTCATCATCCCCTCGTTTTGGAGGTAGGTCCATAGGGATATCATCGATGAACACATCTTGGAATCCTTTTAGAAAAGTAGACAAGTCTAACTCTTCTTGATTCCTATCATTTTCATTTGATGAAACATTATTAGCTTTTAGAGACTCTTTGACATAAATCATGTACGCAGAAATTGAGCTCTTCATTGATTTATCAAAAGAAAGAGGATTTACAAGTGGAATAGTGCGACCACGTTCACTAGCATCTATATACATGTTCTTTCCCCTGTAGGTGGAGTAAATTCTCCTTTTAGGGAACTTCATGTTGGCAGCCATGCGATCAAACCATGGTGCCCCTAGGATAACATCCTGATGTTGGAGAGGAGAGATGAAGAAGTCTTCTTTGTCGACATAGCTTTGGACATGAAGCCTCAACTTCCCAATCAAGGGAGTAACGGAGGCTTGTTGTCCCTTGAAAGCTGCATCAGCTGTTACTATATCTCCCATCTCAAAAGCTTGAATGCCCAACTTGGTGGCCAACTCTATTGATATGAAGTTGAGAGTAGAGCCAGGGTCAAACAAGATGAAGGCATCATGCTCTCTTACCTTTCCCCAAGCATAGGAGAGTGATGATCCTTTGCAATGAGCATCCTCTTTTAGAGCTTCGATGGTGGAAGCCCTAGGAGTCTCATTGCGAGTATTCTTCTTGGGGCAAGAACGATAGCCATGTCCTTGCTCCCCACACTTGAAACATCTATGGTCCTTGTGAAAAGATTCAAGCTCTTCAGGAGAGAGTTTGTTTTTACCTTTGTAAACTCCCTTCTCCTTGGACCGATTGTTGTTGTTGTTATTGTTGTTGTTGGAAGTGCCTTGGGAATTATTTTGAGCATTGGATTTCCCCTTTGCATCAATTTTATCTTTGTTTTCCATGGGCTTGACATTACGTCTAGCCCCTTGATGAAAATTGATGCGTGAAGCAACCATGGTGTGATGGATTACTTCTGTAATAGTACTAGGCCGTTGAGAGTTGATGTATTCGGCCATCTCTTCAGGTAATCCCGCACATAATTGCTGTCTTTGCTCGGCAAAGTCTATCTTTTGAAAGACAGTAGCTTTGAGATGTAAATCCCAAAACTTGTCTACATACTTGTTGATAGACTCATGAGAGAGAAGCTTCAAGCCGCGCCATTCGGTAAGAACTTTATCTTTAGTATCACTTGGAAGAAATTGCTTCATGATGGAAACTCGTAGAGTTTTCCATGTCTTTGGGGCTTCTCCATTGCCACGAAGGCTAGCCCACCATTGACGAGCTGATTTTTGGAAGTGCATAGCTACATGGAGTAGCTTGGAGAACTCTGTGAAGCCCTCGTCCCCAAAGGCCGCATCAAATTGCTGGATGAAGGCCAACACTTTGTCGGTAGCACCAAAGGTGCCATCGTAGGTGAGAAAAGAGATACTCTTTCCTCCCTCCTTGAACTTCTTTAGCTTTTGTGACCTTCGCCATGCAGGAAATGATTTGCGATGTCCTCCCCTCTTGTATTCTCTAGGAGAATAGCCATAACTTTCATCAGAAGAGGAGGAAGGTGAAGAAGAAGGAGAAGAGGGTGACCTCTTCCTAGCCCTTTTCTTCCTTTGTTTCCTCTCTTGCCTTTCAAAGTGATGAGGAGAAGGACTATAGGTTGCTCTTTTCCTCTTGGGAGGAGTAGGCGATCGTCTAGACCGCCGTCTTCGTGGAGCCACATCTTCAGAAGAACTTAGACTGTCATTGCTTTCTTTCTCTTTGGATTCCTCCTCTCGAATGGGAGAGAGTCTTCTTTTGGGGGTCTCTTCAAGAGGCCTCCTAAGCTCTCTCTCCTCTGGGAGAGGAAGGGAAATTCCATAAGCACGAAGTTGTTGAGTAACTTCGGCTTGCAAAACAGGGTTGCCCATAGCTTGTTGCAACCTAGTGACGAGATAATTCACAAACATGGGAGCATCATCATTAGCACCTTCATGTGCAAAATCAAAGCTATCAATGTTCATTCTACTCTCTTGATTATTGTCAGCCATGTTAACAAAATTTATGTTTATACTTAGTGTATGCTTTGGCAATACAAAACCTTAGTTGCCACTCCTCTTAGCCTTTGAAAATCGGCTCTTAAGTATCTACACCCACGGCTCAAAGTGGTTAATTATAGAGAGTAGAGGAGTAGGTCTAACATAGCAGAGTTGCCAAGGGCTAGCTCCTTTCGGACTTCTTATGGCTCAATAATGGTAAAGCCGTAGGCAAGTCTAAAATGACTCCATTATTAAGTCCAAAGCTCCCGAGGTGTGCACCATCCCCCACATAGTGGGCTTAACAAAACCGATATTAGATCCCAGTTCCACTTACTCTATTATAATTAACAACATCAACCATTTATAGGCTACTTAAGGACCTCTCTTCTTAAGCAAGAAAAGAGAAACCAAATGCTCTGATACCAATGTAATGGAATTTGCCTATTCAATTTGAGAGTAGCGGAATTTAATGAGAGTACTTTCAAGAAATGATTTTGTGAGCATAGCGGGTAGACATAATTGAAGATAGCAACATAATCATAGCAATTAGTTAACTTGGCATAGACAATACTTTTGCAAGAGAGAGAATTTAGAGAACATGACAACATTTGAGGACCGGATTTATGTGGAGCCGGTCCCCCCTCCAATAGGCATTTGTATTATGATTTCTCCCATAAAGAGAGACTTGTTACAATACATTCTTTGTGTTCCTTGTGACCTAGGTGAAGCAATGAAGATGGAAAGCTTCATGCATCACCATCATAGCATAACCTAAACTTGAAGAAAGCTTTAACTATTCCAAGCCTCAGTCCCAAGACCTCAAACACCTTCAAAGGTGGAGAGAGCTAGCAGGGAATGAGGGTAGGGAAGAGGAAGAAGAAACATTTCATACGAGAAAGAGCTAGTTCCTCACTTATCATAACTCTTGTGCTAGCATACATAATAGCATAGTAATGAAGAAGAAATAGATGGCAAGCTCAAGCATTGAAGCATGGCTCTTGGATGGATTTGCACTCCATAGCCAAGAGTGTTGGTGTAGGCTCTCAACCTCTACTTGCTTGGAGAAAGAGAGGGAGCTCTTGCACTTTGCATAGTACACAATGAGAGTGTTTGTGAGTGTGTGTGGGTGAGTATACCCCCTAAGCACCCCCCTAGCTTGCTTGGGTCGACCCCCCCTTGTAGCTCATGCTTGAAGCTCATTGGACCCCTCCAGGCCTAGCCAATCACAAGCAGGAGCCATTACAAGCAACATGGGTAGCCTTGGGACAAGTGTCCCCCTTTCCCCTTTGAGAGAGAGGACTTGAAAAATGCAAAATCAATTAATTAAATATCCTAAATTATCATTGGACCCCTTGGGTGGCCAACCAATAGGCTTCAGGCACACCATGAGGGCAACATGGGGAGGAACTTGACAAGTGTCCTTGCTGCCTCTTTAAGCTGGGGCTTCCCTTGTGTGTGTGTGTGTGTGTGTGTTTCTCTCTCATCCCCCCCCCCCCCCCCCCCCCCCCCCCCCCCCCTTGTAGGCTCGCCCCCCTCCTTGTAGGGATATTTTTGACTTTGGATGAGCAAGCCCCTTAGTCATCAAGCATGACTAAGCACTTGAAGTAGGAGGTGTTCCCACAAGCATCTCAGGCAAGCTTCTCAAGGCACCTCAAGCACCTTAATCATGCACCAAGTCAAGCACCTCAAGCATGGAGCCAGTCAAGCACCTCAAGCATCTTAATCAAGCACCTCAAGCATGACAAGCACCTCAAGCAGGACAAGCATCTCAAGCACGACAAGAACCTCGAGCTTGGGCCGGGTTCCCACCTCAAGCTCAACCCTAGCTTACCTAAGGTCAAAGGATTTTTACACACATTATTGGAGGTCTTCAATGAAGCTAACCCTAAGGTCTTATGCTTCATTGGTTAGCCTTGCTCTTGATAGACCATCTCCCATTTGGGCCCCTTTACTATTGGCTCCGTGTTGAGATAGATCTATAAGCACATATCTATATCTTAACACTTGTTCCCATTTATTCTCCCACATTAAGTGATCAATTTAATATGAGAAAATCATTTGGATTGGTTAGATATTAGATTTTATGACATTATGAATACACTCACCCTTGTCTTTTTCCCCCATGTCACCACATGCTTTCAAGATGCAGGCATAGGTCTTTGCATCAGGAAAAAGGCCCTCAGAGTGCATTTGCTCATAGCATGCATATGCTTGCAGGGCCTCCGCCTGTTGAGCATATCCTGTGATTAAAGCAGACCATGTGATAACATTCCGCGAAGAAAGATTCTGAAAAACTTGCTGAGCTTTTGCAAGAGCGTTGCATTTAGCATCAATGTCTACAAGTGTGGTTCCAAGCATCACATCATTTTTCAGCAATCCCTGATGAACGACTTCGTCGTGAACTCTCTCCCCCTTGTCAACTGCTCCTATAGAGCCATAGGCTTTCAATATGGAAGTAAAGGTCACCGCATCTGGAGACAAGCCTGCACGTTGCATCGTCTCGAAGCAGCATCCACAGCCTCCTTGCCTAGCCCCAGCAGGGTGTTCCAACAATCCCTGATGAACGATTTTCCACCTTCATCTATCTTTTCATTTCCTAAACTCACCGTTCACTTATGAAGTTAATATGTTTTAAAATAATTTTTATTTTTGAATCAATGACGAGAGAGAGAGAGAGAGAGAGAGAGAGAGAGAGAGAGAGAGAGAGAGAGAGAGAGAGAGAGAGAGGTGGATTAGCCTCCACACTATCTCGCATGGGCATGCTCAAATGGGATCGACGGCTTAGGTGATCTGGGCCGTCGAATGCGTATTTGGTAAATTCGGGGCGCTTGGTAAATTTGGGAAGAAAAGTAGATTCGGGTAGGCTTGTAAATTCGGGTTGATCTGCATCCCATGTCTCAAACCCCCGATCTCCCCACCACGAGCCATGTGCACTAACCACTACACCCTCATGCATACGTTGAAATATAGGCGATTCGAGTATATCATATTGTAAATGTGGGCCGATTAGTAAAGTCGGGACAAATTTGTAAATTCGGTCAAATTGGTAAATTTGGGGTAATCTCAAATCTGATGGTCCGTAATTGATGCGCGTCGCCTTTTCCTCCTCCACCATTGATCCCATTTGACCATGCACGTGTGATAAAGTGATGAGGGCATATTAGATCAGGCTTTCGCGCGAGTGCGCGCACGCCATGCATTTGACAACCAAAGAAAATAGGAATGATGGCAGGAACTCACGGCTAGCTATGGTACCTCAGAATGATGGAAGAGAACAAGCTCAAGACATCTGAAGGCATCGAGAAGGTAGCTCTTGAGATCGGAAGAATGGCTCTCTACACAGAGGTCCTGCCATTTTATCGCTTCCCCTTCTTTCGAACACGTCATCACCATGGATTCTCTGTGTTTTGATAGTTGGTTCACCCCTTCTTGGCTCGATGAAGAGCCTGTAAGGAATGGGTTTGCTCAAGATGGCAACCGTTGTAACGATCATGCAATTCCACCGGATGCTACTGCTTTTGTCACCATATTGCGGAATTGTGCCAAGAACAAAGATCTGCGCAAAGGCACTAGAGTACACGATGACATCACGAAGATGGGTTTGCTTGAGAAGTGCTCAGATGCTTTAGTCACCATGTATGCAAAATGTGGGGCACTTTCCAAAGCAAAAGAATTGCTTGAGTTACATATAAGCAGGAATTTGTTCTCTTGGACCGCCCTTATCTCTGCATACACCCAGCAGGGGCTGGGAAAGGATGCGGTGGATTGCTTCGAGAAGATGCAACGTGCAGGCCTATCTCCAAATGCGGTGACCTTTACTTCCATATTGAAAGCCTATGGATCTATAGGAGCAGTTGACAAGGGGGAGAGAGTTCACGACAAAGTCGTTCATTAGGGATTGCTGGAAAATGACGTCATGCTTGGAACCGCACTTGTAGACATGTATGCTAAATGCGGCGCTCTTGCAAAAGCTCGGCAAGTTTTTCAGAATCTTTCTTCGCGGAATGTTATCACATGGTCTGCTTTAATCACAGGATATGCTCAATAGGCGGAGGCCGTGCAAGCATATGCATGCTATGAGCAAATGCCTTTTTCCTGATGCAAAGACCTATGCCTGCATCTTGAAAGCATGTGGTGACATGGGGGCAAAAGACAAGGGTGAGTGTATTCATAATGAGATTTTGAGACAAGGATTGTTGGCCAATGATTTTTGTGCTTGGTACTGCCTTGGTGGATATGTACGCCAAGTGTGGAGTCCTTGTTAAAGCACAACAAGTCTTTGAGAATCTTCCTCACCGGGATGTCACGTCGTGGTCAGCACTTATAGAAGGATATGCTCAACAGGGTCAGGGCAAGCAAGCATTGAAAACTTTTGAACAGATGCAAGGCGGGGGACTTTCTCCCAACGAAGTAACCTTTACTTCCATCTTAAAGGCCTATGGTGCTTTAGGAGCGGTTGCAAAGGGGAAGCAAATTCATGATGAGATTGTTAGGCAAGGTTTGCTGGGAAGCAATTTTCTTCTTGACACTGCTTTAGTGGATATGTATGCCAAGTGTGGTGCTCTTGCACAAGCACAGAAAGTGCTAGATGAGCTTCCATTATGGGATATTAGCACGTGGTCGGCCTTAATTATGGGATATGCTCAATAGGGCCAGTGTGAACAAGCTGTGACTTGTCTCGAACAGATGCAGCAGGAGGGCCTCTTTCCGGATGCAGTCATATTTTCTAGTTTGCTTAATGCTTGTAGTCACTCGGGAGGAGTACATGATGGCCACTTCTATTTTACACTTCTGAGTAAGAAGTATGGCATCAAGCCGGACCTGGAGCACTACGCTTGCATGGTCGGTCTTTTCGGGCGTTCTGGACACATTGACAAGGCAGTGGGAGTGATTCAGGAGATGCCATTTTTTGATAATCTGGAGGTCTTGTCAATCCTTCTGGGTGCTTGTCGAAAACGGGGAGATGTGAATGTGGGGAGATGGGCATTTGAGCATGCAATACAGTTCGATAGAGAGAATACTGCAACTTATCTCCTGATGGCTGATCTTTACGCAGTTTTTGGCATGCACAATGATGCTAAAAGTATTCAGGCCCTGAGAATGGACAATGAAGGATGGAAGATGCTTGAGGTGGTAGTTTGATGTAAGAAAACTAAAACCTTGGGATCCCTCATGTCCATCGTAGCAGTTTCACCGCCGAACATTTCAAGGCCGAAGTGTTTCACCCACAAAACATGTTGTTCCACTATGAATGGTTCTAGTCTTATGATAAGAGTTCACCCTGCAGAGGTGTTGTTTAAAAATGAAACATTTCAGCCTTGAGAGTATCTTGTGATTGAAATAGCATGGGTTTCACCTGATGGAGCGAAACATTTCAATGCTCAAAACATGGTGAAACGCTTTTCATGGTGGGCAGCAAGCATGCAAACCATTCATTTAGTCCCTTGCACGAGGCTATATATTATGGGGATGAATGTGTGATGGCTCCATTGCGGTGGTTTTGACGGAGAAGAGGGTACTCTTTCACCTTCAGGCTTCATATACTTGGGTGATAGTCATCTGGTCATATACTTGGGTGATAGTCATCTGGTCCTGGGCCCGTGCAGATGGCGTGACTCACCAGCATATGTCCGGTTTGCTATCAGCCTTGCACATTGGAGACTTAACATATTAATGCATACATCATCAACTTTGGAGTGATATCTAAAGGGATGTACGCCTGCCCACTATTCATCGCTCAGAGTTTACTCCCCATCCAATGAAGGCCATTTGGGATTTCCGTTCTTCCCAACAACGTGAGATTGTGTGAGTAGAATGAATTATGAAACAATATTGGGAAGGGAGTGAAAGGCTGGGAAAAACTTTATGTTTGGACCTCTATGGAATGAAAGCTCAATATGCTCAAAGAGTGCATCCATGGAGCAATCGATTTTGATGCAAATGTGACATCTACAGGGATGACGCATAGTCTACTTGCTATTGCCATTCGAGATACCTGTTCAAGGGCTTCGAAGTGCCAAATTTGCAGAGGTTGCTGGGTTGTTTCTCTCCTCTCTTTTGGTAGTTGGCTATGGTGCTTTTTGCTCTCTTTAGAAGAGTTTTTTCCTACCCTATTTTGCCAGGTTTCAGCCCTTACAGTTTTGATGCATCAGCTCTTATATTTGATGAGCCTTAATCTATGGCCAAGCTCTTGGTGCACAGGTCTGTTGTATCATATCATAGTACTTCTTTCTTGCTAATACTATGGCCTCTATTCACAAACATTGTGGGGTATTGTATGGGTAAGATACTAATTTGTTTTTCCAAAAGAAAAACAAATTATGGGATTGTTCCTATGATGTTCAAACTTGTCTTCTTCTGCATATGAGGAGTTGTGCCGTCTTTAGTAAACTCCTCGAGAAGAAGATACTTGTCCCACTCTTGGGATCACAACAAAGTGCCTCATCAATTTGGTCTTGGACACCATTTCTAGTGATGAGATGAAGAACGCCATTTTGATTGAAAGGTCTTAAGAGTCTTTCAATGTTACTAGCTTCATCAACAATTGCACCAAAATTATAACTTCATGTCCATTCTACATCCATATGAGATCAATATAACAAGAATACTATGATGGTATAATCAATATTTGGCATGGCTTAAGTAGTAACTTCATGAATATCGTAGTGTGGTTGCTAACATTTTTGATAAAACCTTTATCATGTCAATTTTCATAATGACATAAACACATCTGTACAGCATAAAGAACACTTTTAAGAGTATTCTACTTGGTCCTTCTTACCACTCTAGTCCTCCCTTATATACATTGTGAAAATGAATGGATTAAGCTTTGCATTTGTGTTGTGTTTTTTGGCATGCCCAAAGAGCAAAGCCATAGTATTGCTTTATCTTTTGGACTGAAGTGAGGCACCAAAATAGCTCCGCAACCAGCACCTTTTTTTTAAGTGGAAGATTGACAATTGAAAGATGTGAAGGACTCTCTCTCTCTCTCTCTCTCTCTCTCTCTCTCTCTCTCTTCCTGCAAAATATGGTGTGGTAGTGCACTCTCTCCTTTTCTGCAGAATGAAGTGTGCAAAGGTTACACAGGCCTCATCTTTTTTTCATCACTTGTTCAAAGAGCAAGTCTATGCAAAGAATTATTGTAGACTTATTTAGCATTGTGTCTTCTCACAGGCGTGGCTTGGGTTTCAATTAGGAGCCTTAATGATTGAAAAAACCTAGTTTATGCAATTTCCTTAATTAGTAGTTTACATGAGGATACCTACAAAAGTTTGAGAGAAATTTTACATGAAAAGATTTTGGATTTAGTCTATCTTGTCTCTATAATTTTCTGATCTAGAAAATTGGAAAATTGAGAGAGAGAGAGAGAGAGAGAGAGAGAGAGAGAGAGAGAGAGAGAGAGAGAGATTGATTAGTTCAATATGACATATACCTGTAATGTAGGAGACAGCTGTGAATATACAAGTTATATCCAAGGCCATTTGGAAGTAGGGAAGGAGGTGGAGGTGGAGTAGCCCAGCACCACGCCATCCTCCCGCAATGCAGTTGTGGGGAGGATACCATATTATGGCCTTCATATATCATGCACCGCCGCATGGACAATTGCACCCAAGAGTACCTCAGCACCATGTGGAAGCACCATCCACGTCCTCTCTCTCTCTCTCTCTCTCTCTCAAAGTCTGTCCAAGTGCCAAGCCCAGACTCATTCTCTCCCTCCCTCCCCCCCCCCCCCCCCCCCCCCCCCCCCCTCTCTCTCTCTCTCTCTCTCTCTCTCTCTCTCTCTCTCTCTCTCTCTCTCTCTCTCTCTCTCTCTCTCTCTCTCTCTCTCACCTTTATAGGTAGAAGACAACGGATACGAGAAGTTGTTGTCTCAATCTCCGAGTCGCGACCTTCCACTTCTCCCCGTCAACCGATAGACAAATTCCTAGCATGGAAATTTTCACAGTTGGCGATTTCTCCACGTGGAGGGATCTGATCCATACATTTTAAGAAAATCTCTTTCGCGAGGTTGCAAGCCCAATCTTTTGCTCAGCGTAGAGGGCATGCTTGCAATGCACTTGGCATTTGGGGTTGAAGAAGAGCAAAGATAGGGGCGTGGAAAGCCCAAACATTAGAGCTAGGTGAGCATTGGGATCCAAACGAGGCAACACTTTGCATTCATGTTCTCCATTGTCTCAGTCTTGGTCTCGGTATCAATCTAAGAAGTGATTGCAATTCTTACACTTCTCTCTCTCTCTCTCTCTCTCTCTCTCTCTCTCTCTCTCAACGTCTCAACTTGTAGCCTCGTGCTCTTGTGATGATATGTAAGAAACACCATCGGTTTGTTTGTACCAACGACAACAAGCAATCTAATCTAGTACATTCCTATGTATATGTGTGTGTATTATTAAAAGGTATTCCTAACTCAAATATTCCTTTAAACTCTATTGTACATAAAAAAGTAAATGACATTGTAAAATACAATTAAATGTACAATTTAATTGAGAGAGAGAGAGAGAGAGAGAGAGAGAGAGAGAGAGAGAGAGAGAGAGAGAGAGAGAGAGATGCTTAACATTTAAGTACAACCAATATAGATTGTGTAGATATTTACTTTTGATCATTTTTTGATATGTTCCTTACATTGTTAGTTCTTACCAAGATAGCATTTAACCTATTTAGTTGTATTTTTAATAATGAAACTTCCTTAGATAGTCGATTTATCTCTTCTTCTAATCTAGAACTTTGAACATCTGAAATATCTTCTTGAAAATTATCAATTGAGGACTTCAATGATTCAAATGATTTATTGACAAAGTTTCTCAAAGATGTTGAATCTTCAACATTTGATCCACGAAGCTGTTTCCAAATCTCTACTAAACATTCATGAAGCTTTTACATAGTTGTATCATCCAGCGGTACTAATGATACTTGAGATTCAAAGTTCTCTTGACTTTCCATTTTTGCCTTGGGATCTAAACAAAAAGAATTTGATATGATAAGAGATAGTATTTACAATCATATTCAAAGACTTGAGATTTAAAGTACTCTTGAGATCTAAACATGAACAATTTTTTAATTTGGGATGTAAACAAAAACAATTTGATGTCATAAGAGACAAACTTTGCAATTATATTCATGGAATAAAATATTGAAACGGCAATGATTTACAATGCCAAATGTTTTTCTTAGAAAGTATTGGTATGACGATCACATCTCATGCTAGGTCTGAATAATTATTTGGACAACAGATAGCGTGGAATCAAATGAAGGGTAGCAGACGTAGCAGTGATATAAGAAATAATAGTAGAAGAAGAAGGTGCAGTAGTGGTAAAAGTAGTAGTGCTCTCAGGATGTATGTAAATGTAATCAACGTGCTTCAACCGCAAATGTAATGAATTCAGAAGAAGATCGTAGCTCTCAATGAGGCATTGCCACTTAGATCTGTGCAAGATCAATGGGGATCCCCTTTCAAATTAAAGAAGTACCATTCGTTTCCAAAACAAATGGTTTCAATGGATCTACAATAGCTAGAATAGGAGTTGTAGCTAATGCATCCTTGACCGTATCAAAACTATGCTGCTATGAGCAGCCCCCCACTAAAAGGTCTTGCCTTTGCCTTTCAATTGGTCCGTCATGGGAACGACAATATTAGCATAGATTTTAATAAACCTTTGATAAAAAATTGCAAATCCCAAGAAAATCTGTAACACTTCCAAATTTTTTAGAGAAGGCCACCGGCGAATGGTGCCCACTTTGGATTGATCCATGTGTAGCCTAGTAGCTGAAATAACATGCCCAAGACAATGAATTTCCTCCTTCAGAAAATCACACTTGGATTCTTTGGCATATAATTGATTTGCTCGCAACAATTTGAACACCTGCCTCAAATGTTGTAAGTGTTCTTCCTCAGAAGCACTGTAAACTAGAATGTCATCGAGAAAAACAATAATAAATTTGCCCAAGTACGGTGTCAAGACACTATCCATAAGTGTCATGAATGTTGTGGGCGCATTGGTTAACCCAAAAGGCATAACCAAAAACTCGTAGTGTCCAAACCTTGTTCGGAATGCAATTTTGGGTATATCAACAAGTCGAATACGTACTTGGTGATAACCCGACTGCAAGTCTATTTTTATAAAAATACGAGCATGAGTGAGTTTGTCAAACAACTCATCCACACGTGGCAATGGATACTTGTTCTTAACAGTAACCGCATTTAATCCATGGTAGTCTACACACATGCACATACTACCATCCTTTTTCTTCACTAATAGGATAGGAGAAGCCCATGGTGAAGAAATGGGTTGGATAAACCCTCTGCTAAGATAGTCAGCAAGCTGACGTTCCACCTCAGTAGCTTCAGAATAACTCATTCTATAGGGTGGTTTACGGATTGGTTTATTACCTGCAACCACGTTGATGCTATGTTGCACCGATCGTGTCGGCGGTAATCCTAATGGTAAATCATATTGTGAAATTGTTTTAATAAATTTTGTAAGTCACTAGCAACCTTTGCTTGTTGAGAAATAGCCATTGGTGGAAGAGGTGAGAGAGAAGCATGCAGCGTTGAGGAATGTTCAATAGATTCAATATTGGAAAGAAAGTGATACAATGAGTAACACAAGATAACTTTATCTATTTCATTACCCAAAACGAGTTGCATAAGCTCGACTGTACATATCAATGGTGAGGAAGGTACATCCTTCTGTCCTAACAACAACACATGTGCGCCATGGGATTCAAACATCAAGCTACATCCTTCTGTCCTAACAACAACACATGTGCGCCATGAGATTCAAACATCAAGGAAAATCACATAAATTCCATGTGTCATTTTCTATAAGTGCATCATATTTTGATTGCATGGCAACCATCCAATTTTTCTAAATTTTGTGTTTCATAAAAAAATAGAGGTTCCTCAATATCATGTAACCTAGACACAGCCAAAGCATAACAATCTGATGCATAAGATGCATGGCAAGAACTTGAACGAGTGCAACTAGACAAAGGTGCATCCAATTTAATGTCACGCAAAGTATGGACCAGCCATTTAGACATACCTCTGGCCTGCTCATTCTTAGACCTTTCCTCATCAAGTACATCATGTACATATGCATCAATTATAGGTTGATCTATAACATTTTCAAAAACCCCCATAGGCTGTACATTTGCCTCATTTGAATTTACATTTGAATTTCCACCACTAAAAAGAGGCAATAAAGTGTCATAAATGTTTTGTGAGCTGACATTACTGTCTCTATTACATGACAGCAAGGGCTAAATAGAATCTTCCACAAACACAACATCCCGTGAGACCAAGATACTCTTTGTTTGCAGATAATACAACCCGTAACCTTTGTTTTAAGCACTATAACAAAAAAAAAAACATTTGACAACCGTATCATCCAATTTCCTACGTTGCGTTTGTGGCACCAAAGTATATGCCAAACAGCCAAAAGGACGCATGTGCTCAATAGAAGGCTTTCTATCATGCCATGCTTCATATGGAGTCATCGAATGCAAAGCATTTGTAGGACACCTGTTTAGTACATAAGTGGCACACATGATGGCCTCAAGCCAAAAAAAATGCGGTAAAGCTTGACCCTTGACCATACATCATGCCATTTTCATAATGACCTATTTTTCCTTTCAGCAACACCATTTTGTTGAGGCGTATAAGGCACTTTACATTGGTGTATATCCCATGACTAGCCAGAAATGCATTAAACTCATGAGACATATACTCCCCCCCTCAATCGGAATGGAGGGTGTCCATAGTACATTTTGAGACATTTTCAGCCATAGCTAGGAATTGTTTGAAGCACATAAATAGTTTGAACTTCGCTTTAAGCGGATATACCCATGCATGCTTGGAGTAATCATCAATGAAAGTCACAAAGGAAAGATAATTTCCCAAGGACAGAGTTTGCATGGGCCCACAAACATCACTATGCACAAACTGCAAACCTGCATGTGGCCCTAACTGAACCATTCTTTGGAAACTTTGAACGCTGCTTACCCAAAATACAGCCTTCACAAACATGTTTGGCAGGTGCTTCAAGAGGCGGCAAAGAAGCAACCATATCAGATTTCTACAAACGCAGTAAACTGGTAAAATTCAGATGTCCAAAACGTGCATGCCAAATTTTTGCATCTAAAATAGCCTTAGAAGCCACAATTGCACTTGCAAAATTCTACCTATACTTGTCATACAAAGTGAGCTTATACAACCCACGACATAAAATTATAGATGCAACAATTTCATCACCAAAATTGAGATCATGTATTGTACATCTGTCATTCACAAACTTGACTACAAGTCCAAGTATAGCAAGTGCAGATATAGACAAAAGATTCTTCTTGATTCCACGTACATAAAGTGCATCAACAAGTGTGAAAGAACTTCCATTTGCAGCAGTAAGCACAATCTTTCCAACTCCCTGAACCGGATAAGAGGCATTGTTGGCACAAGTAATTGAATTCCCATGAGAGACAGATTCAAGAGAGGTGAAAAAATCACGATGTGTGATTATGTGCTTTGTAGCACCACTGTCAAAATACCACACATGTGAATCTGCAGCAACTGATATGCATGCATCATGGACAGCAAGATTATAAGTACAGTTTGCACTAAAAGCCCATTCTACATCAACATCATCATCACAGTCTCCTTTCACAAAAGACTCAACAATAGCTGCATTTGTAGTGGAACTAGCATTTGCAGTGGAACCACTTTCTTTCTTCTTAGCCTCTTTGGCCTTCAACTTAGGACATTGCTTGATCAAGTGATTATTATCTTTACAATAACGACAACACATCTTCTTTTTACCCTTATCACCAAAATTTCCAAATGAATTGTTGCCAACAAAAGCATTAGGAACAAGTGTTTTTCCACTCATAGAAGAACCATGAGAAGTAGTTGCATCATTGATGTTACCACCTTTTCTTTGAGCAGTAATAAAAGCATGTTCAGCTGTATGCTATCTAGTCCTTTTTTTAAAAGAAAGTGACTCTTGCAACAACAATGTGCACAATGCATCAAACTTGACAACTTCAGGATTTCCTTGGGTTATAAGTCTCCAAGTACTAGCAAAAGTTTGGTAAGAATCTGGCAAGGCATCAAGACCAGTCTGCACAAGGGAACTGTTTGATGTACATCAATGCCCTTCACAATGTTCCAAGCACCCTTTGATACAAGAACATGTTGCATCATATAAGCCCACATAGGGTAATTGTCCCCATCCAATCTATCCTCAACAGCAAACATCTTGAACACATCTTTGTTTTTCTTTGTTGTTATCAGCCATAGTAAAAGATGCCCCTGAAGTGAAAACTGCCCAAAAAGAGGAGAAGGAAAGTGAGAACAACACGTGCTATATAGCACAAACCGTAGAAGATTGTAAGGGATCTTTTATGCAAAAAATGGAACTGATAATTTTTTTGCACAAAATGACGAAATAGGCTACATAGTACTAGTAGCTACATAGTACTAGTAGCTTATAGTGGAAACAATGGCCAAAATGATCCCAAATCAAAAATTTGAGCAGACTGAGCTCTTTGAACTCACCCAAAATATATGTCGACCTGTGAAGCTTTCCAAAGCTCACTGAAATGGGAGAAAGTGAGTAGGCGTGTGCTGGAGTTGCTGACGACTAAGCCCGAGAGGATGCAACCTGCTCTAATACCAATTGTTGGAATTAGGGTTGCAAGAAAACACACACATCTTGGAGAAGACAAAGGAATCTCAAGGCACACAACAGAGAGTGTATTACGTAGTGTGCAATGGAAAGATAGATAGCCCTAGAATGATGGGTGTATATACAATGCATGGCGGGGGAAACCTCCTAGAGAGGGAAAAATGCCTTGGCGTTCCTAAGTGTGTTCACACACATCACTACCACATGTATATTAACAGACACTTGTAGCTTTTGACACTTGCACTATATCACTCAGGAGAGCTTAGGAGCACTCAGTTTTGGTCCTTTGTATCATTTGTACTCTTCAATCAATCATTCCAAAGTCTTGTAACCTTGTATCTAAATCTAAATCTAAACCATTTGCATCCAATTGTACTCTACATTGTATTCAAAATGTGAACTAAAATTTCAGTTGTCTCATTTAGTGTCTCGTAATCTAAAAATGGTTAGTAATTTTAACCCAGTCATTTGTCAATTATTCTGGTGCCAACCTAGTTTAAATCTATCATATCTGAAGTATACTTTTTCTAGATTCTATGCCATTTGATGATTTGACCTCAGGTATCTAAACATGATTACTTCATCTGATCACCTAGAACAGTTTAGTCACTTTGAGTCTTAATTCTTAAATAGTTGTCAAGCCTCTAGCTCATCCCAAATAGAATGGAAACACATAAAACCTTCTTCCTCACACTCTCACTCTTTATTTCATGGGAGAAAGAAATAATTTTCAAAGGCTAAGTGAGGGTTAATTAACCCTCACCTGAACTATTGGTAGAGGTCAGTGTGAGCTGGCATCCACATCCTCAACATGCATAGCCTTAGCATGATCACCATTAGCCTAGCTTCAAGGGGACGGGGGGGCGGGTCTATATTAATAATAAATATAAAAAAATATGCAAAGCAACATCAATATTTTCCTTGTGTCATATGGATGCAACAAGATAGAGCCGATAAAATTCTATATAGACAAGTAGTCAAACATGCTAGAGCTAAATGAGAGCATAGCTAGGGCATGCAAAGGTTTTGGAAATCGTTACAAGGATGTAAGATGTTGGGAGAAATCTTGAACCAAAGCAAAAATTGACAAAAATACTTACATTGGGAAGGGAAGCGGTAAAATTTGGTATAGACAAGCAATCAAGGATGCAAGAGCTAAGAAAAGGGAAACATCCATATTCTCTAAAAGAGAGCATATCCAAGGCATGCAAAGGTCTTGGATGTAATGGAATTGATATATAATTATTTTACTACAACTGACAAGTGGAAAACAACATGACCGAGCATGGGCTATGCAAAAGACATGACATTTATGTATGTTTTATTATTCAAGTGCTCTTTATGAGCTATGGCCATTTATGTGTGACCGGACAATGTATATTTATTTTGAGCATTCAAAAAATCTATAAATAAATACGCGCAAGAGAAAAATGCTCACACTTGCAAGGGGGAAGTTGCACCTAGTGTCTATGTCTATTGTTCTCTCCTCTCCTCTCTTCTCTCTCATTGTGCAAGTGTAGCACTCTGCTCTATGGATGCATCTACTACAGTTGGAGGGGCAGAGAGCCCTATAAAATACCAAAAACTACATGCTACAACTCATAGAACAAACAAATCTACATACTTGGCAAATCATGTGAGCATATAATCGAAGTCGTACGCGAACACACACACACACACACACACACACAGAGGTTGTCAGAGACATGGAGTTGTTAATGCCACCATAGTCCTAAGCAACCAACCATAAATATACAAGGGGAGGATCACACCAAGTTGTGCATAATTGAAGAAGAGGAGCAAAACATTCCCAAGGGGATAGCCCTATATAAGAAAGAGAGTAGGTGAGGTTCAACGAGTAGTAAAAAATCAACCAACAGGTCAAGCAAAACCCTTCATATTAATTGCATGTTGCTTCACATTGAAGAGCAATCCAATTTTAGATGCAATTTACTGTAGGGAGGCTACCAAGTAAGGAAGAGTATCAAGGCGTAAGGCTCAATGAATAAGTCTCTTCCTACTATTTTAGGTTTTTTTTTGTTCCTTCACTTTCAAGGTTTTGAAATGGCAATTTTTTTCTTTCATTGTTTTAAATATTCTTTTCTCTATTAGGTCTCCCCAATCTAAGAAAAAATAAAAATTCTTTCAAAACATATTAAGTGCATAAGTGAAGGGTGAGTTTAGGAAATGAAAAGACAGATCAAGGTGAAAAGTCAAAAGATGAGTGAAGGTGAAAAATCAAAAGACAAATGAAGATGGAAAGTCAAAAGACCTTTTGTGCCTATATAAATAGGTGTTTCTCTACTCTTTCATTTTTCCTTCGGCGTTTTCTTCTAAGTTCTCTTTAGTGTTTCTCTTTCTCTCTCTCTCTCTCTCTCTTGCAATGTTGTATTCATATTTCTTAGGTAATATTGTTGCAAATCTATGTGCTTCGTCATTGCCTGTCTTACATGCTATAGATTAACGCATTGTTTTTCTTGTTTTTGAATGGAATCTTTGAATTAGGAGCACCTTTTAATTTTTTTGAAGCCATTATGAATAATTTTTAATTTTTTTGCTATTGTATGGTGTTGCCTTTGTTGTTGAGGGAGGGCAGAATTTCCGAAAAAACGCTGACATGACACGTGGCACCCTAACCCTAACCCTAGGGTAGCAAGGAAGAATTTTGGAAAAAACGTTGACATGACATGTGGCACCGTACGACAGAATCCCGCGTTTTATGGTAGCTAGAGATCAAGCTTTTTCCTACGCAAATTAGAGATAGAAAGAGAGAGAGAATAATTTGCTTTCACAAGCTCTCTGTGAGAGGGAGAAGAACTTTTGCTTTTTATTTTAGACTTTTGATCTGAAGCTTTTGGGGCTCTGCTTTTGGCAACCCTTGTAATTTAAATACGTGGCTAGGGCTCACACTCAGCAGAGCACCTGGACGTAGAGTCTGAGAGTGGAACCCAAACCGCTCTCTTGTACTTTGAACTGATTAATACAAAAAGAAATATCGAAAGGGGCGCCAGTCTTTGGGGCCAATATCTCTAGGCACGGAACTCCGCCGGACCAGTGCAAATCTATTGTGAATTGTAAACTGTTTTGCAGTGGTTATTTGGTGCTATTGTGATTGATTCTTGACTTGGAGTGTCCAAGTCTGTTACAGTGGTATCAGAGCACGACCGATTTCTCTTCTACGGGAAATCCGATCCAAATTATTTTTACGCAGCACCTATGGCTTCAGACAAGGATCGGCCGACTCCCTCTGCATCAAGAGATGCGGACAAGGATCACAACAAAGATTTACTAGAAGAGTATGGACCGCCTTGGCCTACTCAGGCAGAGCATCGAGAGATGGAGTGCCGACAATTGATCAACGATGAAATAAAGATGATGCTCAATTTTGCCAAGGACCTGAAGATGGCAAAATAAATGAGCAATACCTCTTTGGAGGAGGAGCATACGGAGTGGGAGAGACCCACAACACCACCCCTGAAACCCGCTCTCAAGAAACCTCCTATTCCCAAGAAGTATACAGACATAAAATTAGAAGAGGCGGTGGATGCACGAATTGCTCACCATTTTGACGCGCAAAACAAAGCTAAAAAGCATGGCAAAAAGTAGAAGAAAGGCACTGACTTCCCGGGTTATTTGGGTCATCATTCGACATTTGATAAGGCAAAGAAACAGAAGAAGCATGTTCGATTTGAAGGAGTACCTAGTTCTTCTTCTTATTCTTATTCTTCTTCTTCTTCTTACAGTTCTTCTAGCTCTTCAGATTCGAGCGAAGAAGACAGAAACTCGGAGCGGACTTTACTGTCTTTACAGACCATCAGAGTTTGCGCTACTTCTTGTCACAAAACCAGCTTTCGGAAAAGCAAAAGCGGTGGGCGAACATCTTGTCACAGTTTCACTTACAGATGGTCCATGTTCAAGGATAGAAGAATGTGGTGGCAAATGCTTTGTCTTGGAAGCTTTTGGTTCTGGCTATTTCCGCGATACATCATAGGAGCTTCGAGGATATGGTCGACCAATATGCCACAGATACAGATTTTGCATATGTTTTCACACGGATACGGGATGGGGAGACAATAGCAGGATACTCCATTCGGGATGGCTACTTGATGAGAGAAACCATGTTGTGCGTTACACAGCCGTTGAGGGAAAAGGTTATGACTGAATGCCACTGTCCACCTTTTACGGGTCACCGCGGCATTGCTACCACCATGAAAGAGGTAGAGAGATACTTATTTTGGCCGAGACTCAAGAAGGATGTGGAAGAGTTTGTGCACAATTGCTTGGTATGCCAGAAGGTCAAGTTTGACAGACATAAAGCACAGGGATTGTTACAGCCTTTACCCATACCCACCCGCCCTTGGGAAAGTATTGCAGTGGATTTCATTTTTGATCTCCGGAGAACACAGAGTGGTCACAATGGTATCTGGACTGTTATTGACAGATTTAGCAAGCATGCTCATTTCATTCCAGTGAAGAACCGGATCATTGAGCGAGACTGTTTGTGGCCCAGATATTCAGATTACATGGCATGCCTGAGACAATTGTCTCCGACAGGGACCCTAGATTTACGAGTTTGTTTTGGAAGGCAATTTGGGAGAACATTGGCACATGGTTGGAGTTCTCGTCATCATTCCACCCGAAGACTGACAGGAAATCTGAGATTTCCAATTCAGTGATTCTAGATTTATTGAAGTCTTATATCTCAGATCAGAAGACTCAATGGGAAAATTATTTACCTTTGGTGGAGTTTGCCTACAATAACACAATACACTCTTTGATGAGGAAGGCGCCATTTGAGATTGTTGAAGGTGCTACGAAGGTTCCACCCTTCCTAAGCACGAAAGATAAGATTTTTGAAGCGGATGAATATATGCAAGACTTAGATAAGTCTTTTGCCAAGGTTTGCGAGACTTTGCAGAAGTCTCAAGAATGATAGAAAAAAGCAACGGATCGCCATCGTCGCAACTTGAAATTGAAGGAGGATCATTGGGTGCTCTTACGTTTTGAGAAGGCATGCGTGAGAAAGAAAAAGGGAAAGGAGAGGCTTTTTCCAAAGCTAAGTATGCGATACTACGGACCTTTCCAGATCTTTGAAAAGATAAATGATGTCTCCTTCCGAATGAAACTGCCTGATACTTGGAGGATTCACAATGCATTTCATGTGAGTCTCTTGAAACCTTTTAAAGGTGATGTGCCTGATGATGGGGAACGTGATGAGCAACCCGAAGTAGAAGAAAACAAAGAGATCTTTGTTCTTGAACAGATTTTGGCACATAAGGTTACGAAGAAAGGTAAATTCCAAAGGCGGTTCTTGGTTAAGTTCAAGAACTATCCTACATTGGATGCAAAGTGGATGGAGCAGGAGGACCTAGCAGATACTCCTCAGATTGTGAAACTTTATCTCGATGCTTTTGGTTTAGCATAGTCTACTCCAAATGGAACCAAGAATTCAGCGTGGCTAGAATTCAGCTTGGCCAGAGATCTGGTGCAATGGGATGCACAAGAGGGGAGTAACTCCGCTCCTTTGTCAATAGATGCCTTGATCTAGAAACTTGAGTCACTGATGTCTCTTTGAGCTTCAAGGATACTGAGAGCTGACAGTATTTTGCTGTATGACTTGAAATGGAATTCCTGGTTATGATACTGATTTGTTCTTGACTTCTTTTCAAGTGCAGGAACTGATAGACGAAATGACTGCAACATTTTGGTCTACTTGATCTCGAATAGACATGGTTGCAATAGGAGTTAGTCAATCAGGCATCGATGAGGTCCCGACTGGATCTAGATGCGATTGCTAGCTACATTGCCAATAAATCATGGTCTAAGATCTGAATGAATGTTGAATGTCATGTGATGTCCTATGATGTGACTGTCGATTGGTACATGTGCTAGATGTGTGTTCCTAGTACGTAGGTACTAACAGTCAGTGTCTGTTAAAATGGTTTATGGCCTCTGTCTATTTTGTAGATGTAATCGAGGGCGATTAAAATGCTTTCAAGAGGGGGGTATGTCACAAAGTGATGACGTGTTTGCATGGGAGCCAAGATGCTAAAAACCCTAAATCTGCAAACCCTAACCCTAAAACCTATAAACCCTAAAATCTACCAAAAACCCTAAACCTAACCCTAACCCTAAAAATTGTCATAAACCCTAATCCTAACCCTAGGGTAGCAGGGCAGAATTCCGGAAAAACGCTGACATGACACGTGGCATCGTACTGTAGAATCCCGTGTTTTACGGCAGCTAGAGATCAAGCTTTTTCCTACGCGAATTGGAGATAGAAAGAGAGAGAATAATTTGCTTTCACAAGCTCTCTGTGAGAGGGAGAAGAACTTTTGCTTTTTATTTTAGGCTTTTGATCTAAAGCTTTTGGGGCTCTGCTTTTGGCAACCCTTGTAATTTAAATACGTGGCTCGGGCTCACACTTGGTAGAGCACCTGGACGCAGAGTCTGAGAGTGGAACCCTAGCCGCTCTCTTGTACTTTGAACTGATTAATACAAAAAGAAATACCGAAAGGGGTGCCAGTCTTTGGGGCCAATATCTCTAGGCACGGAACTCCGTTGGGCCAGTGCAAATCTATTGTGAATTGTAAACTGTTTTGCAGTGGTTATTTGGTGCTATTGTGATTGATTCTTGACTTGGAGTGTCCAAGTCTATTACATGAAGTATCTCTTGTTGAAGCTCTTGCATCTTATCGATGTGATCGTGCATGGAAGAGTGCTTCGCATCCAAGGCCCTTAACTGCACCTCAAGGGCTATCCGCTTTATTGGAGAAACTCGATCATAAGAGTGAAGAAAGTTGATCCAAATCAGCCTCGCATCTTTCATCAATCATATGTGGCTAATAAGTGATGATGTCCTATTGAGGAAAATGAAAGACCGAATCGGAGCATTGACGTGCTCCCATAACTTTGCTCCCGCAGGGTTCTTTCCTTTTGACTTTTGAAAGTTTCTCAAGACAAAACCACCAAGCTCATAAGAGTCAAAGTCCGCCATCATGGTAGCTTTCCAAATGGCATAGTTGTCTCCATTCAATTGCCGATCCAAGGGAAAGGTAGGGAGGGTAGGTATCTTGACTAGTTGATCACCTACGCCGGAGTATGTACTTCATCATCACGGGTTGAATTTGCCTCAGAATTATCACTCCTCTCTATGGTGTTGGAGAATTTAGGCATGTGATAAAGCTAGGTCGAGGTAGAAGATAAAATTTGCAAATCTGTCTACTACAGTGGAAATCAGTCCCAAAAGGGTGAAAAGCGTAGAAAAAACAACACACTGTTAGCAGCAAAAACTAGCACAAATCACCAATCTAATTCAAGAGCATGGAGTGGCTCTGATACCATGTCAAAGGTGCAACAGAAAAGGGTGAATCGGGTGATGAACTTGTCTGAAACTGTGAGCAAACCACCTCTCCGTACTAGGAAACCAATAGATCTTGGATCTAACCGCGATGGATCTCCTCATCGTCAAGCTCCTAGCGCTTACTTCCCATTGAACGGGCAAGGGAACACACCGCAGGCAATGGCCTCACCAAAAAGGGTGTGCACATGCTGAGAATAGGGAGCGCTAGCAAGAGGGATGGAGATCGCAAGGGGAAAACGCCAGATGGAGAGAGATTAATGTGGAGGCAAAAACGCTAGAGAAAGGAAGTGATTGCACACCAGAAAAAATGCTAGAGAGAGAGTGTGCGCCCAAACGCTAGATCTCTGCACTAAACATATGCCAAAAGTACAAAGGGGTCCGGGGGGTTGCATATATAGGCAAACCTCACGTTTTCCCTACCTCGAACAAAACCCCACAATCTTGATAAATGGTTGAATAATGCTAATAAATATGTAAACTCACTAGAAGTGACCTGATACACATATTTAGTAGAAAAACTGCAGAAGACTCAAGAGTCTGACCCCGGGAAACCCTAGAACAGGGGTCCCGCCTCATGCTAGCCTATCGGGTGAGCAACACAGTGAAGTGCATCCTCGTGAACAGGTATGTCTATCTCAAGTACGATTGGGCACAGCCACAAAACAGTCCTCACTCCCTAATCTGCTCCTAGGAGATACTGGGGCTACCATGGGACAGGATACTGAACTCTAACATATATATGTATATATACGTATATATATACCTGTATATATACGTGTGTGTGTGTATATTCCAAGTTTTTACGGAGTGAAATACATAAGAAATAGGCTCTCTATAGTAGTACAAGGCAGTTATACAAGTTGCAAGCCAAGCCATGGTTTTTTGAAAAGGGAGAAACTGCACACAGTAGCTTTGACAAGCTTGCGATGGATACACTCTATTAACAAAGCCTGTGGCACATCAACGCATAGAAAAACTTTGGAGTTGCAAAGGTCCACAGAGTTGGAAGCCAACATCTACTGTTTTGATGAAGTATTAGCAAAGTTCATCATTGGCCTCACCCAGAAGAATGAGAAGCAAGAAACACTTGCCGAGAGCCTCAAAGAGAATGGCGTCAAGCTTCCTGAGTGCTTTGTCAAAATTTTGCTTGCAAGCATTCAGATGTTTGCCTTTAAAAGAAAAGACAAGCACAAAAGTAAGCATTCAGATTCAACCTTCACTGGGCTTTTTGTCACTGATGATGATAAGAGGGAGAATCAAAGATCTGCAAAAGGAGCTTGAGCATGAGATTAAGTTGAAAGAAGAGGAACAACACAGAAGCTATGGTGATCATTGATTGTATAATTGATGCAAAAGTGAATGCAACAATTGACATGATGGCAGAATTCATAATAGAGATCATGATGGAGATCACAGTAGACATGATTGGCACGAGACAAGGTCTGAAAGATGAAGAGACCGTGACAGAGAGGCTGAATATAAAATGGATCAGATCTAGAGGGATGGTGACCGCAGGACTCACAGAGAGCATGATGATCACAGGGATAGAGACAATGGATATGTTGGTGGTGACGATGATAATTCATGCAAAAACTGGAGCAGGAGGGATTGAGATGATAGAAACCCTAGCTCTTCAAACGGGTATCAACCACAAGAACTTGAGCTATTGAATGTTTACCAAGGTAGGGTTTCATTGCCATGGATCATGGCTGCTTTGTGCAGCTTGTAGGCTTTCATGATCAAAAGGAAGAGATTGTGCATGGGTCGCAGAGTGCCACATGTATGATTGCTTATGCAAAAGATATTGTGAAGAGAGATCAAGAGGTATGGGTTAAGGTTGTTTCCGTAAATGGGAATAAAATTAGCCTTTCCATGAGGGATGTGGACCAAAAGTCAAGGCAAGATCTTCTACCGATGAAAAAGAGCTCTATGGATGAGGAATCTATGTTAGAGTTCAAGCATCTCTCTGGATTGGTCGAGTCAGTCCCAGTTTCTCACAAGGATATGTGTTAGGGATTGAGGGCTGTTTTATGGCTGTGCTCGGCCAATGTGAGGTTGTTTTCTCATGTCAGGATGTTTTAGCCATGTTTAGCCCAAGGTTTTGGCTTGCCATTAGGCTCCTGCATGCTGGGAGTATTTTTCCCAGCCTTGCCTAGATTTTCCCCCGGCATTTGGTGACCACACTTGCTTTTTTGCCCATTTTTGAGGTCGTGGGGGCTTGTGGACAGTTGGTCGACGATCCGAACCCCTGGGGCTATATATGCAAGGTAGGGATACAGGGGTGGGCAACATGTGCATACGCCCTAGGAGTGCAGGCCGCCTCTAACGGGCAGCACTAGGTTGGGCAATGGGCAGAGAGCAGATCAGCATCGCGTTTGGCTATTGATCAGCCCGAATGTTTTTCTCCATTCAGCCCTAGCATTTTTCATCCCCAGCAGTAGGGCGACACCTCAAGGTAGTTGATGGGCAACAAGGATGTGTTTTTCTCTCAGGGCCAATGTGAGGAGGCCCCATGATCTTCTAGATGCAGAGCACCTACATCTTGATGCAGGCATACGAGAGGAGGAGGGGGCTAGCCTATCATGAGACTGTAATAGACACTAAATTTATTTATTTGTTTCATTCACTTTATTTTTATTTAATTTTTGGGAGCCTTTTCATGAAATCACAAATGCCTGGACATTGCACGGCTAATGTGAAATGGCCAAGAGTTTCACTCGCATGAGTCAAGGCCAGGCAACCACGAGATGGTTGGGCTGATTGGCATTAGTAAAGAAGTGGCTAAGCTCAGTTAAAGTCATTTATTCCCCTCGACAGGACTTTTTTAAGTTGGTGGGTACTAGGAATTAAACCAAAAGAAGCAAACATCAGTAGGACAGCAAACTGCAAACCAACACACATCCAAAAGCCTCATCCCAAAGAGGGGGGCGCCCAAAACTAAGAAGGGGCTGAATTTTTATCAATAAGTGCCCTACAATGTGTGTGTGTGTGTGTGTGAGTTGGAGTTGGCAAATCTGCAGCCCTACACGAACCTGTAACCCTGCGCAGGGTTGTACCCTGCGCAAATCTACAACCCTGCGCGAAGACAGCCTGCACGGCTAGTAGCCCTACGTGAAGACAGCCAGCGCGATCAATCACCTTGCGTGAAGACCAATTTTGTGTGTGGAGCGGTGTGCGCGACTTTATGCACTGTGTGTCTGCTATTTTGCCTCGTCAGCAAGTTTGGGCAGCCTACAGCTGTGTGTGTGTGTGTGTGTGGACCTGTGTGTGCGTGTGCAGAGTGTGATGTACACTGTACCCTGGAGTTTTCTGAATTGAGCAAAGTGTGTGGTTGTTTTTAGTGAGTCAAAAAGTTTTTGAAGCCTTAGTAGAGTGTGAGTGTGTGTGCAACAAACAAGAGTGTGTGTGTGTGTGTGTGAGTGTGTGTAACGTGGAGCCTACGCACAAACCCTCTTGTTGATCTGTCGAGGTATTCTCCTGTGCACTCCTACAGCTTGCTGTGCCAGCACCTTTGGGTGTGTGTGTGCGCGGGGGTGTGAGTGTGTGGGTAACAGAATATGTTGCAAGGTCGTTGCTGATCATCTGCAAAGGAGTTTTGTCGCTAGCAAGTGCCTTTGCAAGGCTTTCTGTTTCCTGGAACATTCGTCTTCAGCTTGCGTGGGCGATTTTTGCTACTGGTTGGCTGCGTGACCAGCAGATTTGCAATTATCTGTCAGCGTGTTTTTCAAGTCCCTTGTGCAGGTTTTGTTTCTCAGCCAAGGGGTATAGCTGTATGTGTTAGATGTCAGCAGTGTGCAAGTTATAACTGTGACAAATTTTGTTTTGGTGTATTTTCTACGAAAGGGGTTTTGGGCCTCAGAAGATTTTCTATTTAGCTTTAGCAGTCTAAGTTTGTTCGGAATTTTGTAGAGCGCAGCCCTTTATGTACAGTCTTGAAGTTGGTACAGAGAAAGTCTGATAAAATAAAAACAAAAAAGAGAGTTTTTTGGAAGTTCAAGGTGTCATTTCAATCCAAGTAGATTTTGTTTGTACAAAGGGAAACCTTTTTTTGGTCATGGCACAAGAGGTTATATATAAGCGTAGGAAACAGGTTGACCTTTCCTCCATGGATGTTGCGAATATCATTAAAGAGTGTTTGTCGAAGGATCTCGCGGATGCTCAGGATGCATGGGAAGGCCAACAACCCGCTACTGAAGTGATTATTCCGAATCAACAGTTGATGGATCCGGTTGCACAGTATGCATTGAATACCGTTATTTTGTTTTTCCCTGGCGAAATGCCATTTGCACAAGATGTAGGTCAATGGGTTGACTTTTTGTGGAAAAGACAAGCAGTCTGAGGGGTGTATTTTGGTGTCCGTGGGTTTTATGAGGTGTTGTTGGAAGATAGGGATGCTTGTTCGTGCTTGTTAGAAATGTCGCCTTTGTTTTTCAACATGCAAATGACACATGTTTTGCCATGGGCGCTTACTAAAGATTATCAGAGTTTGATACGACACAGGTCCTCGATCTGGGTGAAAATAGTCGGATTTTCGAGGACTTAAAAACATTTCTTGCCTCTTTTGGTTGCAATTACACAAAGTGATTTGCCCCCCAAACTTGGATACTAATTCCAATAGATTTTGCGTACTATGGGATACAGATGTGCTGACACCGTCAAGAATTACGGTTGATTCTGGTGATCAATGGTAGGCAAAAGGCCATTTAAACTCAAATGGGGGAAGTTTGCAGGTGCTTGTTTTGGTTGTGGAAAATTTGGCCATATGCAATTTGAATGCCAAGAATCTTTGTTTAAAATGCCACCATCTGTTATTCCTATGATTGGAACTCGTGTTGTTCCTCTCTCTACTTCGTCTGTGAAGCCGAAGATGGGGGATTCTAATGGCAACATACAGGCCAAGCAAGGCAAAGCATCCATTAAGAATCTGGCTAATATGCAGACTGCTGGGAAGACTGATAATAAAGGTAAAACTAAACTGGTAGAGCCTACTGATGGTTGGCAAATTCCCAAAAAGCTGGTAAAACCTCGTGTTTCGCCTATTTCAAGGAATTATGTACCTGATATGGATGAAAGAGGTGGTGGAACCTCTACACCCGCATCCCATGATCATAAGTCACTGGTTTAAGCATGGCATAAAGTGGTTCATTCATATAAAGACGCTTTTCTTGGGTCCACATCTGTGCCGTTGTCGATGTATCAAAATCCCCAGCAAGGGATGCATATGGATTCTGTTGTATTGAATGGTAGTATGGAGGCGGATGTGCCTATGGGCAACCCTACTTGATCATTGTGCCTCGTGGATCGTTTGTAAATTTTGTACAGATGCATTCTCCTATTAGATGTTTGACATATAATCTGTGCGGATTGTGCAACCATGACAAGTGGAAGCTGATCTAGCATTATGTACATACAAATAAAGCAGATATGGTGGTATTACAGGAGTATAATCAACATGATTTTGTTGGTCAATCATTGTATTATGAGGGATTTTGGATTTCTTATGCTAGTACTGGTTCTTTTTCGAGAGTTTTAATGATGGTGCATCATGAATTGCAGCCGGTTTTGGCTCATAGTGACCCGGCGGGACGCTGGATGGTTGTTCAATGTCTTGTGCAAGGCAATATTTTGGAATTTGCTGGTATTTATGCTTATACTGCCTTGGCACGTAGATCTCATCTTTGGCAAGGTTTGGTCAAATATCCGTGGTGTTCACATTCTTTTTGGTGTGCGGATTTTAATAATGCACCGGCAAACACAGATAATACAACTGGCCATTCGCATATGTTAAACTTGGAACGTTCTTCATGGGATGTTATGATCAGTGGCACAGGAGTTTTGGATCTATGGGCTAGCTCTCATAATTTGGAGCGAGGCTACACTTTTTCTCATAATGCTCGTTCGGAATATAGAGCTAGATTGGATCGGTGGTATGTACTTGGCTCTCAGCAATATGATATGTTTGCATGTGATATGAGCTCGATCGCTCCTTTACTCTATTTGATCATTTTCCTCTTTGTCTCTTGATCCATACCGAGACCTTGGATACAAATTCCTCGCTTCCTACTAAGCGATTGTTGCATATTAATAATGCATATCTCTCGCACGAGGCATTTCAAACCTTGATTGAAGCAGTGATTCCGCCGCTTGTCTCTCATATGTTTATAGATGTGGATATGGCTTGGTACCGATTTGTTATGCGGATTCAAGCAGTCATAAAGCATTATGGTTCATGGAACATGCACCGGATGAGAAATAAAGTGCAGGAAGATAAGATGACTATTCAAGCTTTGGAAAGTATTGCAGATATTAGACGGCTTACTCAGTCAGAACAAGATGAATTATGTGCAGCTAAAGCCTCTTTAATGCATAATAACAGAAGGAAACTTGGAAAATGGAAAGTGAGATCAAGACAATATGCTTTTATGGATAAAGGTTGTTCATCAAAGCAGTTCTTTAAGAATTTGCATCATTCGAGGTTATCCGTGTCTATTAAAAGGGTTAAAATTGATATTGAGCAATGGACAGCCAATAAAAGTCAATTGGCGGATTGCATGGTTGATCATTTTCAACAGGTTTTTCCTGGGACTGGGATTCCTTCAAGTGAGGTTTTGGAAGCTAGACAGCTATTATTGTCGTATGTGCATCCTATAATGATGATAAACGATGCAGCTACCCTTGAGGATAGTTTTACTGAGGATGAGCTGCATGATAGCTTGTTGCATCTCGGGCATTGGAAATCCCCTGGATGGGATGGTCTTACAGTTGGATTTTTCCTTTTCTTTTGGGAGTTCCTTAAGCAACCTCTATTTTTCATGATTAATCATGCAAGGGCTAAATAGTTATTGCCGCAATCGTGGAAAGAAGGATTGGTGAAACTATTGCCTAAGCAAACATTATGTGAATACTTCTCGCACCGACGTCTGATCACGCTTATGCCGGTAGTTTATAAATTTTTGTCGAAAATGATAGCTTCTCGTATTAAAGATCGTTTGTTCTCAGGCATACATCTTGCTCAATATGGATTCATTCATTGCAGGCAAATTCTGGATAATATTGCTAATGCTTTTATTGGGATTGAGTATGCGAAATATACTAGACAGGATGTACTTATCATGCAAGTTGATATAGAGAAAGCATTTGACACGATTCAATGGGACTTCATTGCTTAGACTATGACGGCTTTGGGCTTTGGTTCTAAGATGTGTCGAGTGGTCTATTTCCTACATGAGAATAGTCAATCTGCTGGAATCATTGATGGTGAGTTGACTCAATTATGGGATCTTGGTAGATCGGTTAGGCAAGGTTTCCCTTTGAGTGCTATGTTGTATGCTATTGCTACGTACCCTCTTTTGTTGTACTTGGACTCCTTGACTGTGTCTGGGCATCTACATGGGTTGGAATTGCCATCTAGAGATCATTTTGTGGTGCAAGCATATGCAGATGACTCCATGTTTTGGCCTAGAAATACACCGGAGGATGTTCAATGTATAATGGAAGCATTGCATCTTTATGGATTGGGCTGCAGGACTGCAAGTAAACTTTCAAAAATCTAAATTGTTACCGTTGCATCAAATGGATTGGCACTCAGTATTATGGCTCGGGGAGATAGTAAAGCCTGATCAAATTGTGAGACATCTTGGATACCCGTTGGCTTGGTCGGTTAATAATGCAAAATTATTGGATTGGGTTGAGAACAAATTGAGGTCTAAATTACACTATTGGAAATTATCCAATTGCGTGCTACATGTAAGACTCAAAATAGTATAGTCCATATTGGTGGCATATGTGCATTTTTTCCTGCCTATGTTGCATTTTTTTCCTGCCTATGTTGCGTTGGCCACCTCGTTGTATTTGAGCTTTGATGTCTCGGATACTGGAGAACTTTTGGTCTACTTCTTCTCAGAAAAAGGGTCTGCGTTTGCTTGCGATGGATAAATTATGTACTCCGAAGCGTTGTGGTGGTTTGAATATTCTGCATATGGGTTCTCATGTTATAGCAAGAAAGGCCACATTGTTGTTGGTGTTGGTTGAGCAAAAGCAGCCTTGGACACAAATGTTTACGTTTTTGTGCTCTCATGCGGTTTCTACACCGGCTTTTGGCCATTGGCAGCCATCGTATTGGGATGTGGTGTTTGGTAAGTTTCAGGCCACGATACCTAGATGTCCTTTTTCTTCCAGTCTTGTAGCGGATTGGAAATTAGTCACACAGAACTTGTTGTGGCATGGTAGAGATGACGTATGTGGCAACTCGCTTCAGTTAGAAAGTTTACATTGGAGTCGGGTTTTTTATCAAACTCTTGTTCAATGCTCTCCAAGACAGGCTTATTTTCTTTCACAAAAAGGTATTTGTTGTGTAATTGATGTGATGGATGCTGATGGATGGATGCTTTCATTCAGATAAGCTACTCATATCTTTGGGCTTGGGATGCATTATAGGCGCATGTGGGACAACATTAAAAATCTAGTTGATTCCGTATCTTTTGTTCCACCACTGGTTGCAGAAAACCAAATTTGTGATTGACACTATGATGGTTCTTCGGCCTCTTTGATTTCTGCAAAGAAAGTGTATGGCCATTTGCAATCGTTTTCTTGGATATACAAACACTGTAATAAGGTATGGAATATGAACACAGTGTGTTATTTGGTGGCGGAGTAAGGTCATGAAAGTGTGACATGCAAAATTGCCTCTGAAGGAGAGACTGTTTATGTGGAGATGCATACTTGGGGTTCTCCCGATTGGAAAATTTCTATGTTCTAGGAGATTGGCCTCTTCACGATGTGTTAGATGTGGTGCAACAGTTGAGACCATTCCGCATTTACTGTGGTCTTGTTCTCATATGCTGCAGTTTGTGGACTGCATCTCTACTGCTCTTCGTACGCATTTTCCTAGCATGCATTTTGGTAGATCTTTCTGGATCTTTGGAGTACTTCTGCCATTGGTTCGGCCGTATGCATACTTTTTTGGCTGGGTCAGATTCTGGGCGCTTTGGACGGTGTGGAGAGCACATAATTCCCTCATGTTTTAGCAGATGCGAGTGGACTATGTTTTCTTCTTCAAGACTGTTGCAGTCTCTCTAAGTGGCCTATGACTTGGATGAGATTCCTCTCAGTCGTTACGAGCTTTATTTTGACTGTTTCTGATTTCCCGTTTGTAGTATTTTCATGGGTTTTCCTCGTCTTGAGGTTTCCCATGGGTAATTCAAAATGACATTACCAAAAAAAAAATTGTGTGTGTGCGTGCGAGCTTCACATGGATTCAGTTGAGTAGTGTATATACAAACGCCGGAAAGCCATGGAATCTTCAAATATGGATGCTTTAAGCCTGAATGTTTGCATGAGGAATTCGAGGATCTGCGTCAAGCCTGGGAAGGATCCGCTCCCGTCATGGAAGTGTGCATTCCTATACAGGAGTTCATGGATCCTGTTGCTCAATATGCACTTTATACGATGATTCTTTTTTTTCTGGGTAGAATGCCTATGGCTTAGGATGTAGACCAATGGGTTGATTTCTTACTCAAACGACAAGCAGTCTAAGGAGTTTACTTTGGCACGTGAGGTTTCTAACCTCTTTGTCCATATGCATCCCCAAATCCATGATGAGCAGCTTATGTAACCAAGCTACCTCACATGCCACTATAGCAACACCTCTCTACTCAGCCTCTATACTCGACAAGGCAATGGTGGGCTGCTTCTTACTACTCCAAGTGATAGCAGCACTCCCGAGTGAAAACACACTATTTGATAGTTTAGTGGAAGGATTGTTTGGAGGAATCCTCTACTTGGAAGTAGTCAAGCTCCGTTGGGGTTAAAAACGGTAGCCTGCCAAATTAGAATAAGGGTTTTTTTAGTTCTAATATGTTTAAAACTATCCTTTGTCATAATGGTAAATGTGTTTTTTGGAGAAACCTGTAGGGAGTTCAAGTCCTTCCATCTTACCATCATGCGGGATCAACATCATCAAAATGGATTACCTAGCTACCAATATGAATTTTACATGTCTTGTGGGTATGATAAATTCTATATCTTAATATTCATAGGATTCCCATCACACTCAAATAAAATCCCAAACACATTATAATATTATTGTGGGATTTTATCCTATTTTTGATGGGCTTATTGGAGTTCCAATTTGTAACTAGTGAGAGCCCATTAGCATGATCGATAAGTCTCTAATTGGGTTAGTTTAAATATTGATTTGTGGGAATTGGGATTGAGAGAGGAGTGTGTCATTATATATGTGCTTTGTATGTTGAGACACTTATTTTAGAGGAATTGCATATGGGTGTAGAGTGTGTACATGTTAAACGTATGTGCTAGTGCATTCATATCCTTGTGAGATTGCCTCCATGCACTACCTCATGTTAGATATCCTTGACACAATAGAGTCCCATGACTCATTGGTAGAGAGCTCTTGCGAGCTTGACCACAAAGCGGTTTTCACATTGCATTGAGTTGATGGGTGTAGGGTGAAGATGACTAACCCTAGTTAAAGACACTTACGGCCACGCTTGCCTTTAAGTGGGAGATTGTTGGGGTAAAGGCTGCGTGGCCGTAACCCACTCACTAACCCATCACTAACATATATCATTCTTTTGATATATAGATAAAATAAGGAGTGTGGTTCACATTGAACCACTAAGAGCTCCACTAATACTATGTGTCTTATTCTTCTTCTCCCCCTTCTCGCACTCACACACATGCACATCCATTACAAGATCTAGCTAGGGATACATGCTACAAGGCTATAAAATTGGTTTTCCATTTAGGTGTGCATGCAGTGAGTTCTAAGGGCTCCAGTTGGGGCACTTTTCATCAGGCACTTTAGCTTTTTTTTAAAAGTGGGACAGAGCAAAAGGGTGGAAGTTGGTGCTAGTTTTTTTTAAAGTAGGATGGAGCAAAAGGGTGTAATTTGGTGCCAATTTTTTTTGAAGTGGAACAGAGCAAAAGTGTGGAGATTGGTGCCAATTTGGAGCATGAGATGAAGTGAAGATGATGAACCGTAGCTTTGGAAAGAGCTTGGATGTATCGAGAACATGACCTTGAGGTTGGGTTGTGTATAGAGGGTTCCAGTAGTAGCAAGTAGTGACAAGGTACCAAGGGAAGGCTCTTTTCATTTAAGCCAAAAGTTCTGGTGATGTGGATGGTGGTGTTCTCGATCTCCATAGCTACGGGCCTATCCTATGCATTGGCCATGGTTATAGTGATGATATTGGTCCCATTAGGTGCCGTTACCTTGAGTGTGGGGAGAATAGCCCTCAGTGATGCAAGGGAGCGGTGCTATGCACATCATTTGTGGAACCGTGAATGACTTGGCATAGGGAGGCATGTGTGTGCAAGTACCTATACAATGCGGTTGATTCATACGGAGGACTAATTGGAGGGGGGCCACCCAAGTATAGTGATTGAGATCACAGACCCCCATTTTCACAAAGGCACAATAAAAATGAGGTTTCTTATCCAAGAGCCCAAAGCTCAGAACGAACGCCAACAAGGGGCATTTTCCATGTAAGGATGCTCGTGAAGCAAGGATAAAGGAGCATAAGGATGCATGCGCATGTATGTGCGTGAGAGTGAGAGACTTTCATGCAATAAGAGAGAGACACACATTGGACTATAGATGGACTATCCACTTGCCAAAAAGGGAGCCATGCACATGTATGTGTGTGAGAGTGAGAGATTTTCATGCAATAAGAGAGAGACACACATTGGACTATAGATGGACTATCCACTTGCAAAAAAGGGAGCCATGCACACTCACATGCACCACACATCTCTAGAGAGAAATTTACATGCAACTAAGGAGTAGCCATACACTTGGCACACATGAAGCGACAAGACTAGCCACTTGTCAAGCAGATTCTTACATCATTTTCATGCAATTATTTTGTAGCCTATATAAAGTCCCTTGGCTCATTTGAAGGGGGGCTAAATTTTGTACGTCAAAAGACCGCTATATTGGAATAAAGAGCTCCAAGGCTTGCATTCTTTTGGCCATGTTCTTGTGTTGGTAGAGAGAAGAAAAGAGGGAGAGAGGTAGTCTTAGAAAAATCTGTAGAAAGTAAGACTAATACCATGAGGACTCTACCTTCTTATCAGGGAGAGTATGAGGACACCTCGGGAATTCGATGCTTTTCATCTCAGAATTTTCCTTTGCCTCCCACGTTATATATCTCAAATCTATCAGCAATATTATCTACGCCACTGAGATGTACAATGCTCTTTGGCAGAAGTACTAAAATATAGGCCTGAAGCTTGGAAAGAAGTTGGGAGTACCTAAAATAGGTGGGAATTAACGTGTCCATTTCCAGCATAGTTCCTATCTTGCAAAACATTTCAGCCAAGAAGAATTTCGAGCCTATACCTTTGAACAAAGTAGGTGACTACTGTGAAGGAGAAGACAACAACACAACAATTCTAGTTGAATACGATGGGCTCATGCCAGGCTTAGCCAATGAAAATTGAGAGGCATAAGTGATAGCCTTCTGACATGTGTTCCCCTTTCCCTTTTTGTGAGAGCTTTAGGTAATTAAACACTCATTGGACCCCTTTGTCTCCTAGCCAATTGGAATCAGGCAAGCCATTGGGCTGTTGAATGCTCATTGGACCCCTTGGGAGACTATCCAATATTCTTCTAGAGAGCTTAATTCTTATTGGTTCTTTTATTAAGTGTTTTTAAATGAATTAAACTAGATCTATGCTAGCGTAATTCTCATTGGCCCACCTCCATGGCCAATTAATATGATTTGAGTACACCTTGTGGGCATCTGGGCTAGGGAGCTGACATGTGTCCCTCATTCCCTTTGTGTAAAGGAAGCTTGTGTGTGTGTGTGTTTCTCTCTCATCCCCTACTTGCAAGGCTCGCCCAATCCTATGTAGGAACCTTTGAATAATTTTTGTACACACACCAAGCATCCAATTTAACTAAGCTTTGACCATTGGACACAACCTTTGAATTTTGGAACCTTAGCATTTCGGAAGTCTTAATGGGTTGAACCTTAGGGTCTTTAAAGCCTATTGTTGCACATTGCTCTTTTGTAGACGCCCCCCCCCTTTGGATCCCTATTTTCCCTCCTTTGGATATGTACTATGGCCGGTCTTCCAGCTTAACCAATGTTCTAGCTTTTTCTCCCCTAGCACTTCCCCATATTAAATGATCCGTTTAACATGAGAAAATCATTTAAGATAATTAGATATTAGTTATTATGACATCACCTCTCTCTTGAAATCATAGTCGTCTTCGATTATGGTGTAAAGAAGATAAAGCCTATTCGTTAGTCCTTTTTCTAGCGGGTAGAGGATCCCTATGTTACCCTACGGCATCATTCCAGAATGGATGACTAATCCATTTGGTGCTTGAGAGCCTAAGCTATTGCAAGCACGTCTGCACATTCGTCCTATCAATCTTCCATAGTAGAGTGACAAGCTCTACTTGGTGTTTGGGAGACGATGTCTCCACAAACTTGATTCTAAGCATGCATACTACTTCACATTTGTGCACAATAAAGAAAAAGAGAGTCTTATAAGACAAAAGCTTTGTTCATTTTAAACATTTGTACATTTGGTTAATCTAGGGAAGCATTGTTACCATTGACAAGGTTTAGGTTATCCTCTAATTGTATGCCTTGCATCCATCTAGCATCTTCAAAAGGATAATTCTTAAACTTTGGATCCCTACCGTGGCCGGTCTGCCAGCTTAACCAATATTCTAGCTTTTTCTCCCCTAGCACTTCTCCATATTAAATGATTAATTTAACATGAGAAAACCATTTAGGAGAATTGGATATTAGTTATTATGACATTACCCCGCTCCAGATAAGTCAAGGTAGGTGAATTTTAAAAGAAAATAAGGGCTTTAAAAAAATCATAAAAACTCTTAAAAAAATAGAAAAACCACTTAAAATTTGCAAAAAAAGAAGGTCTAGAAAATTAGGAAAAAAAAAGAAAAACTCATAAACAATTGATCTGATAATTCACAAAAACACAAAAAAATATTAAAAAATAAAAAAAATCACAAAAAATAAAAACCTCATAGAAAACTCATAAAAAATAAAAAAAATACACAGATAATTCAAAAAAAAAAAAGTTCATAAAAAATCATAAATTGATCGAAAAATTCAAAGTAAATCATACAATTTTTCATAAAACCTTCAAAAAATTCTATAAAACTAAGAAAATTCACAAAAAAATTATAAAAATTCAAAAATTTTCTAAAAAATCATAAAAACATCAAAAATTTTAGAAAATTCAAAGTTTTATAAAAAATTAATAAAAATAAAAAGCAAGTCATCGAAAGAGCAAAAAAAACCAGAAAGACTAAGAGAAGCAGAAAACACACCGCGTAGAAATTACATCGTGCAAAAGCGAGCAAGTAAAAAAAGCAAAGACGAGAAAATTACACACCGCACAAAGCGAATCAGATCAGCCGAAAAAAATGAGCACAAAGACCAACTCAAAGTCGTTTGAGGAGCAGATAAATTTCAAAATTTTGCACGCTAGAAATTGGCTAGTGCAAGCAATTGCATTGCAAATAAGCTTCTAGTTGGACGAACAGAGGCACAACTCATATGTGATTGCAGATTAGGCTAGTACGAGCAATAGAAATTCTGCTAATCGATATCGAAATCTGCTAGGAGACAATTTTTACAGAACAAGTCGACATAGACTCAAATCGAGCTGAGAGTTCAAGTACAACAAAGCAAGCTAGTAGCAGTGGCAACACATGTACAATTGTAACAGAGCTAATTTTACAGCTATATGGCTACAATGGAGATAAGGTCTTATATGCATAATCAGAAGGCTAGAGATACTTAATAAGCAGTAAAGCAGCAGACGAGCCAAGATCCTATTGATCAGAGTGAAGCCAAATTCAGAGAACTCCCAGATGTTCACATATTTCAGTGGAGCCAAGTATTGCAAGCTCAAAGATGAAGTGCAGATAAAAGTGTAAAAAATTGACCCAAGTGGTTATCCAGAAATCTGCACAGGTTCGCAAAGCATCCATTTAGTGCATATGAATCAGGGTCATCATATATGGATTACAGTGGTCAAATCTATAGTCGAGAACCAAAATTGCAAGATCCAACAAATCAGCCAATAGAAGCCAGTCTAATTCGAGAAAAAAGCCAAAGACAGTACAAAGGTCAAGATGGAGCAGTCTACAGCTTGATTCTCAGTGTTTTAAAAGAAGATGCCAACAATTTGGCAAGCACAGAAACAGAAACTTCTCAGCTAGAAACCAATTGAAATACCACCAGCCATGGCGTATTGCTCAGATTATGGATGAAAAGGTGGATATTTTTTTGAAATTTGTCCAAGAAATCCAGACAACAAGGACACATCAACTGCCAAGCAAGGAACCGAGCAAATTGGAAATGAAAATCTTGATATAAGTGCATCTAACTCATCACTTTGAATGCAATCGGATGATTCTCCATTACCATTAGAAGCACCAATAAAAGCCCTAAAAGTTCAAAATCAGCATAAAGATGTACAGGACCTTGAAAAGCTTAAAATTGATTCTTTGAACAACAAATTCTTGCATGAATTTGGTCAAGATGTCCATATATCACCGAATTTTGAAAATACTGTTAGGTTTGCAAATGATTCTGCATTCACTATCACAAGTGTGCAATCATTCACGACTTTAAGGGACACATCAAACCAAATGATGTTAGCATTGTATGGTACACATATTTCATATGCACACTATGTAGACCAAAAAGGGAAACTGTAAAAAAAGGATCAACCAATGTTTGAACGGCCCACATACCAACTCAAAGAAGTGCGTCTAGTGATAGATAAAAAAGGATGGTTCATTTCAGAGGAAAGAATCTATTATAGCCCATCCTCTTTAGAGCTGAAGGATATTACCTGAGTGAAACCAGATATTTGTTCAAAGCCAAAATCTCCTCCATCGGACATCAAGCTTCGATGTTGTAGCCCAACAAACATATACTTTGACCAAAACAGTTGTAGTTATAGACGAGAGTCTAGTATCTATGATGCCTTGGGTCTTGAAGTCACATAAGCTCATATCATAGGAGACCCATGGGATAGACAATATCAGGGCAAAGATAATGCTATCTACAACTTCACTTGGGAAATAATTTGTCATGTTTCACAAAGATATATAGGAAACTATGTAGAAAGTTCACAGATTCCAAACATCAACGGTGCTACCCAAAGTGTACCTTCACAGTCCCAAAAGGTGAGACTAAACGAGATCCAAATAGTTTTGAACTCTTACAATCAAGCAGGCTATAATGATCACCCTAGGAAGGGGGGAGCTGCAAATTCATCAAGCTCACCTTATGTACCAAGAAATGCTACAACAGTTAGAAGCCCTAGAGCCTCTAGCCTACAGGGCTCTTCAAGGCAGAAACCTTTGAAAGATCATATGGTTGTTGGAAGTTTCCAATTGACCCAGGTTCCCTCAGAATCTACTAATAAATGCCTCTATTAAGATCATCAAGGACAAAAGTTTCAGATGATCTCCACAAGTCAAAGCCAAAAACTGACAAATCCAATAGTGTTCAAACAATTACATGTGATGCTCACATATGCATATCGAGATGCACATGGTAAAAAATATCAGCAAGATCATGACCTTGTACAAACCCATACAGATGGTACGTCTGAAGTCAAAGACTATCTGAAGATGATGCAAAGCCTCAAGCTATCAGAACAGGTGATAGAAATTTCAAAGTCAATAGAAACTAAAGTCCTGAAAGCTACACAAAGGTCAAGAGACATATTCTGCCAGAAAGTACAGCGGATCTATTAAGATCAAAGGTTACATAGATGCAAGTGGACAATGCTCAACAATTGCAAACAAAAAGTGCAGTATCACAGCCAATGGAGTCAATATTGATTGAAGCACGTGGTCAAAGCAAAGAGAATGCAAACAAAGTTCAACCAAAGGATGTTGCCATAACAAAACAAGTCAATTCAAACACAAATCCTGAGACAATCAAGTGCAACATTGTTAGTGAAAACGAAGAATAGTTGTCAAGAGAAGTAAAGCTAGATTTTTAGTTACACAAGAACCTCATGTTTTTTCGCACTTGAAAAAGATGTGTCAAACCACAGCTAGAAGATGCTCCTAAATTTGTGAGCATATCTGGAGACAAACGAGCAGAATGTTGGGGAATCATCTCACCACCATTGAAGTAAGTTCACAAATCATCACAACCCAATTCCATGTGATCACAGTAAAGGATATGCCAGACGACATCATAATGGGAATGTCAATGGCTCAGAAGATGTCAGAGATACAAAATTCAAAAAGGATGCAGTCTTTGGAGACAACCAAGAATGAAGACCAACAATGGTCACCCGCGTACAACAACACAAAGTCCTCAAGAACCATTAAAATGGAAACTAATATCAAAGCAAATCTTATTGAAGATGATTCATCTCCATTGAATAGAACTTCAGAAGAGCTTAAAGAAAATCAGGCAATAGCAAATGAAGATCAAATAGAACAAAGAGCAACCACAAAAGCTATTGAGCAAAGAATGCCATCAAAGCTAGAAGTTAAGAATAACGGAGTTGCAGACAACCTAGAAGAAATAGGAAGTCCACAAATATAGACATTGCTAGCTAAATCAGCTGATGTAAGTCAGATTGGAAAATAGCATCTCAAGCCACTCTCCATAGAGACACAATTAGATCAAGATGAGAGCATGGCAAAAGCAGGACAAAGATCTTCAGTAGAACCAGCAATGAGAATAGTTGTAGTTCTCAGCAGTGCAAAAGGAGCATGTGTGAGATGCAATGCTCTAATGGATAGAGAAGCAAAGTGAAATATGGTTGCAAAAAACATCCAAATAATTCTAGAGATTACTCAAGGCAAGCCAGATAATAGAGAAATCATGGGTAAGGCTATAGGTCAAGAAGAAATGGTTGTTGTCCTTAGCATCCAACAACATGAAGAGCAAGTAAATTTCAGGTAAAGCCTTCAAAATACATGCATGCAGATGCCATCCTTGGACATCAGTGGTTAGACCAACACAAGGCCTACAAAGAAGATAAAATGCTAATGCTCTCTTTTCCAAGAGATAGCTTGCTATCTCTTTTCCAAGAGATAGCAAGCTAAAGTGGACCTTCCACAAATTATTAAAGAAGGTGTAACATCATATGCCTCTACATCAAAGAACCCTCATGGATTAGCTTCTTCAAGCAAGTTAGGCTTTCAAAATTTCAAGTCAATTGTTGACCCAACTAAAACCTTTAAGGAGACACCCAGAAAAGCAAAGATATATCAACCAAAGTACTCAATAAAGCAAAGGAAAGTCAAGCAAGTGTTTATTCTGAGTAATTTAGTCAAAGTCAATGATCCAGTTTGGATTAAGGACGGGAAATCAACACAAAAAGACAAACACATGGGATGTATAACATCACAATGGAGCTTAAAAGAACAAGAGTACTATAGAGGTAACAGACATATATGGGTATCAAAACGGCAGGTTAGAGCATATGAAGTGAAGTCAGGACCCTCCCCAAAAAGAAGGCCCATAAGGTATCAACCTTGAGAATATCCTAGGATACCTAAGAAGTAGGTATACAATAGAACAACATCAAAATGTCCTAAAGTCTACCACAACTCTCAAGAGGAAACAGAACATAGACGGATCTCAAACAATCTTCCTCTCAAACAAGGATTCTACACAGGTTATACAAAGATTTGGCTACCAATCAATCACAAGCCATCTGAAACTACACCAGACCTGCATGAAGATATCAAGAGCTCAACAAGACCTAGAGCAAAGCAAAGTCAACAATGGAGATACAAAGGTCATCGAGAGATTTGGATTCCAAAAGTCTTCCAATGCTCCTAGTCAAAAGCCAAATTCCAACAGTGAAAACAAAGGCCTACAACAACATCAAAGACTCCTATCAACAGGCCTAATTGGACAATCAAACAGATAATGGAGTCTTCACAGTTAAAGAAGGACAACCCAACCAACGAGAATGTAGATTCAAAGAAGATAAAATAGGTATGGCAAAAGAAAACTTCAATGCCAACTTGGTCCTTCAGTAATCCTCTTTTTGAGGATTCAAGCTTACTTTTACCTGAAGAAATGTTTGTAGTAAGCACGAGAATGTAAAAAGTCAAATCGTCGGGGTGCAAAAAACACTCTTTGGCATAGTCAGAGTCAACAGGCTGCTAAGCCATAAAATGAGCAAAGCATTAGTGCCAAAGGTTCAAATCATATTAAACTATGTGCTAAGAGTCATAGTTATTAGGCTTACACTCAAGCTGGAAGAGTTGAGCATATCTAAATCATGTTGCTCATGCTAGATGAGATGAGCATAAGAGTCGTCTATTAATTTACAACCAATGGAGTGTCGTAGAGTCCAACACTCACACACAATGCACAGTAAGCTGAGAGCACATATTTTGGTCAATGAAAACCATTGTTAAAGGGGTGCATGCTTGCAAAGTCATGTCATATGATTTTATAGCTATACCGTCTTTCTGAAGAACCCCTCAGAATCTTTCTTGCATAGCATTTTTTTTTCATGCATTTTTGTGTATGCATAAATATGATTTCCCACCATTGGACATATGCATTAGACACTCTTTTTTGCTTCCACCTATGCACCTTGAGTGGACTATAACAGGAAAACCAATGTTCCATCATGCTACCCTCTCATATTTTTTGCCTTTTTAATTCCACATCTATCATCAAATAACCTCTTGAGTACTTTATTAATATTTCCCATGCTAATAAATACTCCAATAATGCGTGTATCCCAAAGGCACTTTTTTCCCACTGGGTTTTTTTCCTTTGGTCATCCAGGTATTAGGCCCTAATTTAGAACCTCATCATTCTACTTCCCTTGTACATACTTTTCATAAATAAACAGAAGCCTCATCATTATGCTATTACAACGGACAAATGAAACATCATCTCTCACATAAGATATATTCATACCAATCAAGATGCTGCAAAAAACTGAACCTCATAAAAAAATTCAATGACAAATGAAGACGATCAGCCCATCAACAACCAATGAAAACCTTCTACAACCTCCATGAACACTGTTCAACAGTGTCCGAGGACGGGCACTAAAATCAAAAGAGGGGAATGTTAATTGAGTCAACATCAGTTAACAGAAGCTGCTAAAAACCAAAGACGTACAGTTGCACATCGAGGATAATTACAAAGAAGTAGGGAAGATTGCAATTACACATTTTTCCAAAATGGTCATGTATTGTAAATTCTCGATTTATTTCAAGCCATTGTAATATTGTTAATGTGTTATGGGCTCAATGGGAGTCCCAAGCTATAAAGAACAGGTCAGTTAGTGTGCCTAAGTTGTAGATTCAATAAGTGGTGGAGCCCTAAAGGCCTTGGGCACCCGGACATTGCATATTTTTACCCTAGGTATATAAGGCAGAGTGAAAAAGAAATTAGGGTTCTCAAGCTCATTTGTTGAGAGCACTCTTTGGTGAGATATCTTGAGGTGTCTGGCTATGGAGTCCTTGAGCTTCTCCTTGCTCATGTGACTTGTATAACACTAATCAATGCTTAATTCTCTTTCACTATGTCTCTCTCATGCTTCTTGTGATTGTCCATGATGCTTAGATTAGCTACATCTTAACTAATTACCGATTAATCCCTCTCTAATCTTGTATGATTGCCCTCTTTTTCTTGTGTGTGCATGTAGGTTTATTGGAGTGTGGTGCTTAATTTAACACTAGGTTGGTAATGGGACACTTTTATGTCTTGTTAAGTGACCATTTTCCTTGAATTATGTCAAGAGTTTCAAAATGGATTTTGAGGTTCTATCTATCTAGAAAGTTGTCTCATGAGCTGAAAAAAACTCGACATTTTTTTGGAATATCAATTCCATCTTTAACCTTGTCCTTGCACAACATTTCACAACCTAAATTGTGTGAAAAAACGGGTCCTGTTTTTGGCTTTTTTCAACTTTTTGCAACTATACCACTCTAGAATTCATGTTTGTGAGGTCTATAATGCTAGAGAACTATCTTTAGTAGTCCTCAACATGTCCTGATGCTTATAGGGAGAAATAAATGTTAAAGTTGTAAGTTATGACCAAATTACAAAAATTGTCAAATCCTGTTTTTTAGCCAATTTTAGCTCTTCTATGATTTTTTTGGTGGCTTTCATGATATCCAAATGCAGTTTTGATTTTCTATGTCACATATTGTAACATAAAGCTAATATTCTATGAGTTTTGGGGCACCTAATACCCTATTTTGCATAGTAGACAACGATGGTTGATTTTTTTTAATATAGAAGAAAACGAAACATTCTAGTATATCAAGTATAGCTTTTTCAATATTGTTAGTTTCTTGTGACAACTACATGCATTTTGTAGGTAGTAACCATATATAGTCATAAGGATCAAATTTGGCTAGATATTGAATAGTTTCTATGGGATTCTACCACTCATAATGTTGAACCCAGTTTTTTCATGTTTGCTATATTTAGCACTTCATCTTTGTCCCCAAGATTCCCCTTGGTAAGAGATGTAATATTCTTTTGACATGCTCCATGGCTCCTTATGAACCTAAAGGACAATAGGGAACTAAGAAAACATGCATATATTATTTGTATTGAGCGTGGCTATAGAAACTTTGATGATAGGTTTGCAGAATGGTAAAAATTCAACTTTTTTGTACCTATTTCTTTTGGCAAAACAAAAAATAGTGAGTGAGAAGCAATCATATGTTCTGATCACCAACCCATTGAAGTTAACTAAGGAATTTATCTCAAGTCCTACAAAAATCCCTAATCTTATTTTTATGCAACAAAACGTAAGAAATGATTTTTTTGATGAAAATGTAATGGTCCATCAACTTTGGAGGCTTGGTGTGACCACAAGATGAGAAATTTTACAAGTTTCTTATTTTTTACATGTGTAGTAGTCCTTGAACTATAACCTCATGAAAGGATTTTACAAAATGAGTGGATCTACTATGGTTTTGGAGGTTTTTTTCAAAACCCTGAAAGGACACTTTTATGTCCTATTAGGTTACCAACCTAGTGTTAATAGATCTATGTGTGTGTACTTGCCATTTGTGTGTTGCATGATAGGATTAGTGTTGTGTGCATCTTGCAATCATTAGTGTGTTTGATTGGGTTGATTAGAGGTGAAGAGAAGTGGATGTGGAGATTGCCCATCATTGTGGCTTATCTCCTCCATAGACCAAGAAGCTCACCTCATAGATTCAACCATTCGTGTTGTCATGATCATCTCACTAATCGTGTGAGTGTTTCCATGCCCTAGCCGGGTAGCTCATCCCTCCGGATTGATAATTTTGTTGGTCATTGGAGCTATGCAACAATGGGAAACCCCCAACATCTCCCTCCCCTCTTGTCAATTGGAAAACCCAAATCCTTAAACCACTCCTAGTTACAAAATTAATCCTCTCCATGGTAGCCAGGTTTGCCTAAATTCCATCTTGAAGAAAAAAAAATTAATCATTCTCATACTTCATTTTATGAGCATTTCTTATTACACTAACGTGTCCACTCTTAGAAATGTTGTATTTTCACTCTTGCACTACCATTCATTGAAAAGTTCTAATCTTACACAATTAATCATTGACTCTTGCATAATCACTAAAACAGAAGTTACAATTACAAGTTGGTGCACTCTAAAGTTCTACGTTTGCAATTCATGGCCCAGCCTAAAGAAAATATCATCATAAAGAGCATATGCATTGTTCTTTTCAAGTTTGTATTCTTTTAAATTTGTTTTGCAATTGCAATATAGGGGGGAGTAAGGGGATAGCTTCACAAAAGTGATGACCATATTTTTTGAACATAAAACTCCCATGGCTTCCATGGAGATGCCCCATGGATGAAAAATGGTGCAAAGAAAACAAATAGGAATTGCGCAAGGTGGGGTTAACTTGAAACTTACGTCAAGAGAAAACCTTAAACTCCCAAGAAACTTGTATTTCTTAAGGTCTTGTTGAGTAGACATTAATAGGAAATAGGAACTAAGGGATTATAAGTCAAGGAACTCACTCTAAATTTCAACTAAGACTAAAAAATTTACCAAGAATATTTGATATGGATAGTAGCATAACATACAAGTTTTAAATGTAAAACTTGTCGTACATGTTTGGAAAAGACCGGCACATGTGTTTACTTGTGGGATGCAATAGGGGATAGTTGTTTTTGGCTAGGACTGATAACCGTTGTCTATATTTTGAGCTTGAGTTCATTCAAGGCCCTGTAATTGGGATTGAATGGGAGTGTGTCCCGATCGGGTCCGGTTAGGCCCAGTACCGATGGAAAAAGAATGAAGGAAAAAGGGATCCAAAGTGGGATTGGATAACGGAGGAAGATGTGGTTTAATTAAGGAAATCTTGTAATTGTTTGGTAAAAATAAACTTTGGAAAGGCTAGGACCTTAAATGGACTATCTTGCAATCATCAATCACACCTTTGCTCTACTTCTCAAAATGTTTATTTAAAAGAAACTTAAGGTAGATTAATTGTAAGCCTTTCACAAACACATATAAATAAAAATAAGAATTGAAATTTTCATAAAGGCAAAGACTCCACACGTGGTGGAGGAAACAGGATACCCAAGTCCCTGGGGTGAGGATAGAGATATGCTTAGAGAAGTATATGTGACTGCTTGAAAGATAATTAAATAACTTTAATAATACTAATGGAAAAATGAAGTAAAATATTCTATAAAATAAAAATGTGAGAACAACCTCATAAATTGCAAGGGTATGTTACAATTTGCATGCTGATTTCAAATTCTTGAAATATATTCTTGTTTCAACATGTTTATAATATTGTTTTCTAGTATCATAGTACTACCTTGAAAGGGTGCATTTACCAAATGGTTTGATGGGAAGATGGATTTGGGAGCGTTAATTTGTTGGCCAAAAAATTGAACCTAATTTTTTTGTCCATTAAATTAAGTCAAGAACGGAGAAAGAGATTTCGATCTATGGAGTGGGAATTAAACTTAGGAATGAGGGACTCATGGAGTTAGTAAATACACTCATCTTAGGAAACGCACTAATGATTGTGCTCAGTTATAACAAAAAAAAAGCAGTAGTGACCTTGAACCAAGGATGTAGTAAAGAACTCTCACCAGTTGACCCTAGAAGATAGAGTTCAAATTTAGTCAGATGGTTTTGATTGGAAAGTTTTGGAATGATAAGGAAATATATTATGGGGTTAAGGGTTTTGTATGAGAAAAAATGAATGCTATCACCTCCTTGAGTTGGCATCAAAGAGCAAAAGGGGTCATGTCTTATTGTCGGTCTTAAGCAAGAGGGATGTCAATAATCATGGTGTATCCATTTGGAGATAGGGAAATCGATAGTCCTTGGAATGGCCCTCACATAAGTAGTGGTGCTGATATAAGAGTATCTTTAAGTTTCTTGAATGAATCCTCATACTCTTTAGTCCAATCAAAGATAACTATTAACCTGTACAGGGGTTGTTCAATGAATGCATACATGTATATGAATCACCGGTAGTACCCACAAAGTCCCATGAAGGATTTCCCTTGGTTCACAATAGCTGGTTGTGGCATTTCTACAATCATCTTGATCTTGTAAAGATCAGTAGATACACCATTTCAGAGACCATATGTCCCAAGATTTTGCCTTGTCATACCATGATGACACATTTCTCAAGATTTAAGCATATTTAAGCACATTTCTCTTTGAAATCATGCATCAGTAGCCTTTGGAATGTGACAGGGACATTGGTTAAGCCAAAAGGCATCACCCTATAAGCGACTGTTGTCTCGTAATGGTCCTCTTTCATTTGGTTGTATCTTCAGAATATGAGTAGGCTTGTTTGACAGCTACTAGCTCGAGCACATGCTTTGTGATTGGCAAGGGATAATTATCCCTTATTGTTTTTGCATTCACTTTCTTGAGATTTACATATACACATAATTTCCCATTTTTCTTAGGGACAACCACAATGGATGATACCCAGTGTGTGTTCAATCTCATAAATGAACTCTGCCTCCTTAAGTTTGTCAATCTCCTCTTTAATTTGTTTGCCAAATGTATCATTGTAGGTACATGGTTTGGCATCTGGATTCAAGGGGATCCTATGTTAAAATATTGATGGATTCACTCCTTTGAGGTCCTTATATGACCATGCAAAAACATCTCTATATTCCTTAAGGATTTTGATGAGCTCCTCTTCTTGTTTTGTGCTCAAATCTATTGCTATGTAGACTGGTCTTGCATCTTCTTCGGGTTCTACTAGGCCTATTTTTTTGGCATTTTAAGGGCCATCATATGATTCATTTCCTTCTTTTTCCCTTATGGGTTGTGTCATCACTATTTTCTGGTCTTGGATGGTGAATTTTTGATAGTGGGAAGAGATACTCATTTTTTCATTTCTTATGCTCTCTTCCTCTTTACTTTTAATCTCTGTAGTCCATATCTCACTCAATGTTTTCTTGAGTTCCTCGTATTTCTTCTTACGCTCTAGTCTGGTCTATTTTGGTTCTCCAAAATCATCCCACTTTGATTCATTTGGCTTCTTCTGTTAGTTTATTTTTTCATCTTTTGAGATTGTTTCCTCAAGCTCCCAATGCTTTCTTTTTTTGTGTCCTATGAATCGTCCTGAGATTTTGTCTTTTACACAATCTTCAGTCCTTACAAGCATTAAGAACTATGTTATCCCTTTCACTTTTGGTATTGGATTTTGTCTTGCCATGTTTAAGGCTCTCTTCTTCACATAGTGTTGTTTCCATCTAGGTTTTTGATTTGGAAAGTCATAAAACCTAACATCCACTTTGGTTTCCTATTGGTCACTAGGGTTATCAGAGCACTCATTGTCTACATCATTGTCAAATTCAAACTGCTATGGAGAACAACACTTCCCCCTCTTTTTCATTGTGCTTTATCGTTTTGGGCTCATTTGATGCTTGGCACTCATCTCTTTCTTTAATTACAGTGACCATATAATATGGTATCACATCACAGCCATCCTTGTCATAGAACTTTATCATGGGACCGTCTTCAATGGCACACACATCCAAGGTTTCCAAAATATGTTCCCCTCCCAAAGTCTCTAGTGCCGCTTAGAGAAAGGGATCTGGGGTATTGTCTTTATTTTCTAAAGCCCTTTCTAGGATACATTCTTCTTGTTTTAACCT